>NC_086445.1:740311673-740655423 GCF_028390025.1 Pseudophryne corroboree
TAGCAGGAGGAGGGGGGTGGCCGGACAAAGCCGGAGGAGGGGGGGTGGCTGAACACACAGCAGAAGGAGGGGGTTGCCGGACACACAAAGGGAGGAGGGGGGTGGCCGGACACACAGCAGGGAGGGGGGGTCGGACACACAGCAGGGAGGAGGGGGTGGCCGGACACACAGCAGGGGAGGGGGGGTGGCCGGAAACACAGAAGGAGGGGGGGTGGCCGGACACACAGCAGGGGACGGGGGGTGGCCGGACAAACAGCGGGAGGACTGGGGTGGCCAGACACAGCGGGAGGAGGGGGGTGGCCAGATACACAGCAGGGGGGGGTAGCCAGACACACACTAGGGGAGGGTGGCCGGACACACAGCAGGGAGGAGGGGTGTGGCCGGACACACAGCAGGGGAGAAGGGGGTGGCCGGACACACAGCATGGGAGGAGGGGTGGCCGGACACACAGCAGGTGAGGACGGGGGTGACCGGACACACAGCCAGGGGAGGGGGGGGGTAGCCGGACACAGCAGGAGGAGGGGGGGTGGCCGGACACAGCAGGAGGGAGGGGAGGGTGGCCGGACACACAGCAGGGAGGGGGGGTGGCCGGACACACAGCGGGAGGAGGAGGGGGGTGGCCGGACACAGCAGGAGGGAGGGGGGGGGGAGTGGCCGGACACACAGCAGGGAGTGGGGGCGGACACACAGCAGGGAGGAGGGGGGTGGCCGGGCACACAGCTGGGAGCGGGGGAGGGCCGGACACACAGCAGGGAGGGGGGGGTGGCCGGACACACAGCAGGGAGGGGGGGGGGTGGGCCGGACACAAAGCAGGGAGGGGGTTGCCAGACACACAGCAGGGAGGAGGGGTGTCGCCGGACACACAGCAGGGGAGGGAGGGGTGGCCGGACACACAGCAGGGAGGGGGGGGGGGTTGCTGGACACACGGCAGGGGAGGAGGGGTGGCCGGACACACAGCGGATGGAGGGGGCCTGGCCAGGACACAGCAGGAGGAGGGGGGTGGCCGGGACACACAGCAGGGGAGGGGAGGGTGGCCGGACACACAGCAGGGAGGAGGGGGGGTGGCCGGACACACAGCAGGGGAGGGGTGGTGGCCGGACACACAGCAGGGAGGAGGGGGGGGTGGGCCGGGACACACAGCAGTGAGGAGGGGGGTGGCCGGACACACAGCAGGAGGGGGGGGTGGCCGGACACACAGCAGGGAGGAGGGGGGTGGCCGGACACACAGCAGGGGAGGGGTGGTGGCCGGACACACAGCAGGGAGGAGGGGGGGTGGCCGGACACACAGCAGTGAGGAGGGGGGGTGGCCGGACACACAGCAGGGGAGGCGGGGTGGCCAGACACAGCAGGAGGAGGGGGGTGGCCGGACAAAGCCGGAGGAGGGGGGGGTGGCCGAACACACAGCAGAAGGAGGGGGGGTGGCCGGACACACAACGGGAGGAGGGGGGTGGCCGGACACACAGCAGGGAGGGGGGGGTCAAACACACAGCAGGGAGGGGGGGTGGCCAGACACACAGCAGGGAGGGGGGGTGGCCGGACACACAGCAGGGAGGGGGGGGTGGCCGGACACACAGCAGGGAGGAGGAGGAGGAGGAGGAGGAGGGGGGTGGCCGGATACACAGGAGACATAGACTGTACTGCGGGAGCTCCCAGTCGGGCCGCGAGGAGAGGAACGGAGCCCGCGGTCAGCGGCCTTCCGAGACGCCTCCTACTCCCAGCCGCACCCCGTCAGGAGCGAGATGAGGGAGGAGGGGGGTTGGCCGGACACACAGCGGCATGGAGGGGAGGAGAAGGGGTGTGGCCAGACACACAGCAGAGGATGGGGGTGGCTGGACACAAAGCAGGGAGGGGGTGCCGTACACACAGCAGGGAGAGAGGGGGGCGGATACACATCAGGGAGGGGGGGTGGCCGGACACACAGCAGGGAGGGGGTGGCCGGACACACAGCGGGGAGGGGGGGTGGGGTGGCCGGGCACACAGCGGGGAGGGGAGGTGGCCGGACACACAGGAGGGAGGGGGGCTGGACACACACAGGAGGGAGGGGGGAGGGGGGCCGGACACACAGGAGGGAGGAAGGGGGGAGGGGGGGACACCATGGCGTGGGCGCTTGGGCAGAGGCTCTCCCACAGCCTCCTGTTAATACCCAGCTAATGTCAGCAGGACCCTAATCTCTCCCCCCCTCTCTCAGCAGGCCCACACACTAGGCGATATTGTGAACAATATCGTTCAGAAAGCCCTTTCTGAGCGATATTGTTCAAAATATCGCCAAGTGCGTACGGGGGCTTTAGCAGAGCCAGCCGATGTCATGCAGGCTATACTTCCCCCCCTCAGAGTCACTATATCTGAACTACTGTAGGGTCTCCGGACAGCGGTGGGACCAGATCAGGTAGGGGGCCAGCGCTCAGACGCAAGTATGCAGCAAGGCAACCACAGCCAGCCAGGTATACTTTGTGAGTACCCTGCCGTGCCCGGACTTTCACTGCCGAGCTCAGTGACACTCCGGGTTTCAAGAGGTGAGTCTGGGTGTCTGCCTGCGGTTGTCTGCTGCAGTAGGAGCACAGGTGTGGCGGTCAGCGGGAGCAGGAGCTGCGGCGTAGATAGCAGCAGCTGTGGTGATAGGGCTCCAGTCTCCCACGCTGCAGCGGCTGTCCAGACAGGCTGCGGTCAGGACCTGACCGCAGCCTGTCTGGAGTGCCGCTGCAGCGTGGACCAGCAATCCCAGCACACCAGAGTCCAGGGAGAGTGAGACTGGGGGGTGTAGCAGGGGTGAAGGGCCACTCAGGGGAGCAAAATCGGGATGCTGGAACCCTTTATCTCCTCTTGCCGACTCTCCGGTAAGGGAACCCCCGGCTTCCTCCGTGGCACGGCTCCGGCGATCTCCTCCTGCTGCGCTCCAGTACGGGGACCCGACTTCCTCCTTCGCTCGGCACCGGTGATCCTCCTCCCGCTGACGCTCCAGTAAGCTTCCTCTGTTGTCGCTTGTAGATGCTCCCACTTCAGGCTCCTTCTCGTCCTCCCGCCGCCTGCAGCTCTCCTCGTCATGCACGAGTCTGCTTCCCCGCTCTCTCCTCGTGCCCAACTGCCATTGCATAGCGCGTGAGGCTACTAGAGCCTTCCACCATTATGCCACCAATGACAAAGACAGATGTACAGCGTCATCCATCTTCCTACACCCAACTTAGTGAAGCTACTCTCTGTACACCCCCTGCTGGCGGCCACTGCGCTGCCGCAACAAATTGAAATTCCCTATCTCTATAATGGGGCATATTTTACTAAATTAAAAGACACCTGTAACTTTCTGAAAAACCACAACCCCAAAAGGCACTACACTGGGACAAGATCTATCTAATAAAAACAAACCCCAAGTCTTAATTTGTCCTCTATCCTGAGTTATGCCCTTCCCATCTCCCATCTCAGAAGTTCCCTATGGGAGAATTCCGTTTGTTCGATTCAGCCTTAATATAAGGGCACGACCGTGACCTTATAATAAGGGCACGACCGTGCCCTTATAATATATATATATATATACAGACACTTATAGACACTAACACATATACACACAGGACACATGCACCGTCGAGTCACATTATTATGACCACCAGCTAATTATCACACATCTGACAGCCCCCAGGTTCATTTTGATAATGAGCTGCTCCACTGTAGCGTGTCGGGCAGCACTCATAGAGCTTCGTAGCCGACGTTAAACTCTCACATCAGTGGTATGTGGTGCTCCGCAGTTTCCATGTTGATTATTCACAAAGGTGCCATTTGTCCAGTCACGACACACCTTTACCACAGCAGCACATGAACAGTTTCCAAACTGAGCGGTTTCAAAAATACTGCTGTCCTTGGCCCGAAAGCCGATAATCATCCCTTTTTGCAACTTGAATAAATTGCTCCTTTAAGCCATGACAGCAATGAGTGATATGTGTGCAGACAGCCTACCGCACACCATATATATAACCACCAAGCCCAGCGCATGACACGTGACTTACTCATGGGCTACACGCTGCTGATGTCAAATGTAGGAGGTGGTCATAATTATGTGATTTGACCGTGTATGTGCACTTACACATATATTCACAGGCACATACATAGTTACACAGACAATAATGCAGCTCATAACTTAGTAGCTGTCACTTAATGAGGACTGTGGTAGCTACAGCCCTCCTATCTGCCATGTCACAGTGCAGGATCTCTGGTTCAAGGTAGCCACGCCCCCCTGCTGCAACACTGCACTGACACCTCCATCTTCTCATTCTTTCTAATTATCACAAGGATGGCCCCCTGGAAAGGAATAGAGTCTAACCCAGAGACACCCTGTTCTGCAAGCAGATCAATGCCTCCTCCTCGTTTGGAAGGCAGAGTTTCAGCAGCAGCCTTCCTGGTTGGGAGGGGATAAAGAGTGGTGTAGGTTGGAGCTGAGCAGCATGAGGAGACAGAGCAGAGCTGGTACAACCTGCATGGACTGGGAGAACTGTTCGTATCATAGAGCCGGCTGCTGCTAATCAGAATCGCAGCCACTGTAGGCATCCTCAGTCATGAGATCTCTTTTGATTGTGGTCATGCAGCACTTCCTCTACCTGATGCAGTGGCGTAACTAGAAATTTTTCTTCCCCAAGCCAAAAAATCCTTCGGCCCCCCCCCCCCCCCCCCCCCCCCATACCCCCCGTAATTGGCACTAGCAAGGTAGAAAAATGCGCGCGCCGCAGGCGTGCGCCGGCAAAAAGGGGGTGTGGCTTTGTTGAAATGGGCGTGGCTTTGCGTGGAGGGCGTGGCATTGCAGGAAAAGACTACCTTATACCCCAGTTTTGCAACCTGCACGCCCAGACGTTGGCCACCACAGGAAAGAAAAATAATCCTGATTCATGCCCCTTACATTATTTGTCATTTTTCCTCCTTATAGTAATGCCCAGTATACATTATTCCACATACTGCAATGGCCCTTAGACATTATTCCACACACAATAATGCACATGACACAATATGCACACACTGTAATGCCCCCGACACATTATGCCACACACCGTAATGCCTGTGACACATTATGATAGGAATCGCAATGCCCGTTATACATTATGCTACACACTGCAATGCCCCTGATACATTATAGCACATACAATGTCTGTGACACAGTATGACACACACCACAATGATCCCGAGACATTATACCACATACCACAATGCCCGTGATATAGTATACAACACACCGTAATGCCTGATACATTATGACACACACCGTAATGCCCATTACACATTAAGTTCTACAGTAAGGCTTCTAATTACTTTTAAATTGCCTGCTCGTTGCCAGGGGTTTCATGCTCTTGGTTCCATGCACGGTGCCAGGGGTTTTTCATGCTCAGGGTGTCATGCTCGTTGCCAGGGGTTTCATGCACTGGGTGTCATGCTCGTTGCTAGGGGGTAGTGCTTGTTGCTAGGGCCATGCTCCTAGTGCCACATATGCCCCCAGTGCCAGATATTCCCCCACAGTGCCAGGTATATGCCCCTAGTGCCAGATATTCCCCCACAGTGCCAGGTACATGCCCCCAGTGCCACATATACCCCCCCCAGTGCCACATATGCCCCCTCAGTGCCTGCTCCCCCCAGTGCCAAATATTCCCCCACAGTGCCACATATGCCCCCTCAGTGCCTGCTCCCCCCAGTGCCAAACATTCCCCCACAGTGCCAGGTATATGCCCCCAGTGCCAGATATTCCCCCACAGTGCCAGGTATATGCCCCCAGTGCCAGATCTTCCCCCCACAGTGCCAGGTATATGCCCCCAGTGCCAGATCTGCCCCCACAGTGCCAGGTATATGCCCCCAGTGCCAGATCTGCCCCCACAGTGCCAGGTATATGCCCCCAGTGCCAGATCTGCCCCCACAGTGCCAGGTATATGCCTCCAGTGCCAGATCTTCCCCCCACATTGCCAGGTATATGCCCCCAGTGCCAGATCTGCCCCCACAGTGCCAGGTATATGCCCCCAGTGCCAGATCTGCCCCCACAGTGCTAGGTATATTCCCCCAGTGCCAGATCTTCCCCCCACAGTGCCAGGTATATGCCCCCAGTGCCAGATCTGCCCCCACAGTGCCAGGTATATGCCCCCAGTGCCAGATCTGCCCCCACAGTGCCAGGTATATGCCCCCAGTGCCAGATCTGCCCCCACAGTTCCAGGTATATGCCCCCAGTGCCAGATCTCCCCCCCACAGTGCCAGGTATATTCACCCAGTGCCAGATCTCCCCCCCCCCCACAGTGCCAGGTATATGCCCCCAGTGCCAGATCTGCCCCCCACAGTGCCAGGTATATGCCCCCAGTGCCAGATCTGCCCCCCACAGTGCCAGGTATATACCCCAGGTGCCAGATCTTCCCCCCACAGTGCCAGGTATATGCCCCCAGTGCCAGGTATATGCCCCAAGTGCCTGCTCCCTGCTTCCCCCCCCCCCTGTGTTGGAGGGACACGGAGCGCATCGCGCGTCTTTCCTGCGTCCCTCCTGGCTCTCCCCCCGGCTGGTCTAATAAAAGAAGTACCGGTTCGTGAGCCAATCAGAGCTCACGAACGGCACTTCCTTAGACCGGCCGGGGGAGAGCCAGGGAGGGACACAGGAGAGACGCGCGATGTGCGTTCCGTGTCCCTCCAACACAGCAGGGAGGGAGAGGAGACCGCAGATTGACATGCGGACGCTCGTCCGCATGTCAATCTGTTCTAAGTCAGTGGCGCCCCCGCAGCCCCTCGCCCCCAAGCCACCGCGAGGACTGCGGGGGCAGTAGTTACGCCACTGACCTGATGCCTACTGCAGGCTGCCCTAAATGGCTTAACGTGTACTTGCCCGTGGGGTAGATGGTACCCTGCCCCACTTCCCAGGCTGCCACTGATAATAGTTACTATGAATCTTTTATACAGTAGAACTGCTGTGCTGGTATTGGAAATGTTTTAAATATGTGTTTCAATCAGGACATATTAACCACTTAACTGACAATTTTTTTTCCAAAAATCACTCAGAAATGTTTTTTATGAGTGAATTAGCTGAAGAACATGTATTTAACATTATCCAAAGTGATTTTAGTTAAAGAAAAAAAAATATTTTCTTTCATTTTTGTAAAAAAATAATTTCCCCCAAACATTAGAACATTGATCGACACCATCGAAACATCAGGAACAATAAAAACATTGCGACCATCGCAACTTTTATTTAACTAGTCCCTGCATGTCACCACGTACAAAGGGGGGCTTAGGGTGGGGGGCTATATTTACATTAGCCCAGCGGCTGCTATTGTCTGCAGCTGCTGGGTGGGGGTTCTGCTGTGTTGACCGATCAGCAGGGATTGGCAGCACGGCAGACACTTGGGGAGGGTCCGCTCCCTCTGAGAGCAACAGTGGAGGGAAGTTTTTCTTCCCTGCAGCTGCAAACACTGTGTATCTGACTGGTCACATCCTGTGTGATCAGGTCAGTTAAATCACTTGCTGGTGTGGTCTCATGATGCAACCATGCCAGGCAAGTGGCTAAGAGAAGAGCGGGTCCATGAGCAGTTTCCATTTAGGTCCCCTTCTCTCTAGCCAGTGGCACAAGGGAGTAAACTCTGGTGGTGTACTAGAGCCCCCTGTGCATGGGTAGCTCTCTGCAAAAATGGCACAGTGTTCATTTTCCTGGTCATTTTTTAATGCATATGTGCAAATCACCGGGAAAATGCCGCCCTGCTGCCAATGTGGGACGCCAGAAAGGTAAATAGTAAAGAACATGGGTGCAGGCCCTGCACCCTTTATAGATACACCACTGGTTGCAAAGTAATTGGACAATTGTTTAGCTTGTTGGATGTCATAGATTAATGCTATTTGTATCTAGAATTTTAGTCCTTATTAATCCATTGCAGTTTTGGTGTGAATAGTCTATCCTCAGATATGTTATCCACAAAAGTGGTCCAAAAGTGCTGTTATTCTAGGTCATTCTAGGTGTATCCACATTGTTGTCCTAAAGTTCTTAGAGACATTACAAGAAATGTTCTGTTATTCATTCACATCAGCAAAAAAAAAAAAAAAAAATTCTTATGTTTGAAGAACACTTTTTGGACTGAAATATGTACATCTGTATTCTCATAGGAGTGGCGCTCACACAATGTTCAGCTGCTACGTTCCCCAAAAGGTTTGTTTAACACAGATCACCCAAATTTCTTGTAGCAGTCATTTATCATTTATTAATTCCAAAAATGGGTTTTTGTTTTTTACATGTCCAAAAAATAGTTATTCACAATTAAAGGTAAAAACCCATAAAACACTCACTTTAAAAGATATTAAAAAATACACGACTCCCCAGAATCTGAATGTGATTTGTTCCACTTTTAACTATGAGGTCTAAGGTGCATCCTTCTCTACTTCAATTTCCATACAATACAAAAAATATGTTCAGTGGGAGTAAACCAACATTTTAGAGATGTAACACCATCAATGGTATATAAATAATCAGTGGGTTCAAACCTGGGGGTCTCTAATTTTCCAAATCACCTACGCATTTTGTAATAAACTTCGTTCATTAGGTTGGACACCCTCAGGCATTACTGCCTTTCTTTCTTCCCACCCTCTGCTTGATCTACCTCAGTCTGTCTTCTATCCTATACACTCCACTGAAAATGACTTTACGAAAGTCTGCTATGACCTCCTTGCTGCCAAATTCAAGGGACTTCTTGATCTTTATGATGCTTTTTTAACTATGGACCACCCTTTCCTCCTAAAAATTCTTTGCTCCCTTGGTCTGCATGATACTGCCCTCTCCTACCTTTCTGACCCTAACAGTAGGTGTCCCCAAGGTTCTGTTCTTGGACCTCTAATTTTCGCTCTCTAAAAGTCCTCTTTAGGTAAGCTCATTAGCTCTTTTGACTTCGATTATCTTCTCTGCTACATCTTCTTGGATGTCCCAGTTCTTTCTTTAACTTAACATTTCAAAGATTGAGCTGATCATCTTACCACACACCTGCATAACCTAACCTCCCACAATTTCATTATTTATTGATGGCACAACTATCTCTGCTAATCCCAAAGCACTGTACATTATCTTAGATTCATCCATAACGTCTTCCTCTCCTTTACACCATACATTTAGTACCTCTCACAATCCTGCCTTTTCCATCTCAAAAATGTTTCCAGGATCAAACCCTTTCTCACCCTGAATGTTACTAAATCCCTTTTCCACTCACTGGTCATATCCAGAGTGAATATCCAGTGAGAGAATTTAAATCTCATATCTAGCCTCCCTGACTACCAACTCTATCCACTCCAATCTATCCTCAATGCTACTTCCCATCTCCCCTTCATCTCCAAATGTACTACGTCCACCTCCCCTTGCTTACAAGTCCATCACTGGCTCCCCTTCAGAATCCAGTTGAAGCTTCTCACACTCATTTATAAGGCCCTCATCCATTCCTCTCCCAGTTACATCTCTGACCTTATCTACCTTTACACTCTGCCATCCTCTTTGCTCCACAAATGAATGATGCCTCTCCTTCCAACTGATTACTTCCTCCCTTTCCTGCCTCCAATATTTTCCATGTGCTGCCTCCTATCTCCACCTCTCCCCATTAGCCTCTCCACCCAGTGCCGTTTCTTGCGGCGGGCGAGCCGTGCAACCGCACGGGGCGCCCGCCGCGGCACTTCTTGAGGACTTTGAATCCCCCCTCCCCTCTCCTCCCGAGTGCCCAGCTCGGGGGGTGGGGTTTCGCAGAATGACGCGATTGCATTGTGACGTCATGACGCAATTGCGTCATTCCGCTAAACCCCGCCCCCCGAGCTGGGCACTCGGCTGGAGGGAGAATGGGTAGCAAAGCAGGCTGGTGGCGGCGCCGTGCAGACGAGGGAGAGGCGGCTGAAAAGCGGGAAGAACCGCATCAAATGTATGTCAGCCCCTCTCCCTCTCTCTCCCTCCACCACCACCACCTGCCGTACTGTGTAAAATGGGGACACCTGTCTGCCGGAATGTGTAAAATGGGGACTCAGTCTGCCGGAATGTGTAAAATGGGGGCACGTGCCTGCCTTAATGTGTAAAATAGGGACACTTGCCTGCCGTAATGTGTATAATGGGGACACTTGCCTGCCGTAATGTGTAAAATTGGGACACTTGCCTGCCGGAATGTGTAAAATGGGGACGCAGTCTGCCGTAATGTGTAAAATGGGGGCACATGCCTGCTGCAATGTGTAAAATGGGGACTCTTGCCTGCCGTACTGTGTAAAATGGAGACGCAGTCTGCCGGAATGTGTAAAATGGGGACTCTTGCCTGCCTTAATGTGTAAAATAGGGACACCTGTCTGCCGGAATGTGTAAAATGGGGACACTTGCCTGCCGGAATGTGTAAAATGGGGACACTTGCCTGCCGGAATGTGTAAAATGGGGACACTTGCCTGCCGGAATGTGTAAAATGGGGACACTTGCCTGCCGGAATGTGTAAAATGGGGACACTTGCCTGCCGGAATGTGTAAAATGGGGACACAGTCTGCCATAATGTGTAAAATGGGGGCACGTGCCTGCCGCAATGTGTAAAATGGGGACACTTGCCTACCGTGCTGTGTAAAATGGAGACACTTGCCTGCCGTGCTGTGTAAAATGGGGACACTTGCCTGCCGTGCTGTGTAAAATGGGGTCGCGTGCCTGCTGTAATGTGTAAAATGAGGACTTTTTTTTTTTATCCTGTGGTGGCCGTGATGATATCAGATGAGGCCACGCCCATCTTAACAAAGCCACGCCTATTTTGATGAGACCACGCCCCCTTGCCGGGAGCACGCGACTTCAGCGCACGCATGCTTTTACTCTTTAAATCTATGGGGGGCGGCGTTTTTTTATGTGAATGGGGGGGGCGCATTTTTAAATCTCGCACTAGGAGCCAAATTGGCTAGAAACGGCCCTGTCTCCATCTCTCCAAAAAACTCCAAAAGGGCTCTAATGACCCACTTCTTCATCAAACCCAGCCGTCTCTCATACTAGACCTCTGTTCCATTCTGACTGTCTACCCCATCTGTGTCACTCTTGTCTGTCTTCCCCCCCCCCCTTTAGAGTGCAATATCTCATGAGCAGGGCCCTTTCCCTTCTCTTACTTAGATTATCTCCTACTCCACACTCCCTACATTGGCACCTAGCCCTCGGTGTTGGACACCTGATGCTTATTTGAGTGTCTTGTCCGCTGATGCAGCAATGTCTACATACCATGTACTTGTCCTGCGTTATCTTGTACTCTAAGTCACAGTTTTCCTTGTTTTGATTATTTGTTTATGTACTTTGTTACACATTGTGGAATCCTTGTGGTGCCATACAAATAAAGGATAATAACAATAATAGACACAATGAACATAATGCAGGGTTGGTGCAGCCAGTTTGGGTAATAAATTTCATAGTTATATATCCCACCCATTAAAGGTACCAGACAAGGCAGCCATTTTAGGTGCGCTACATAGGTTACTCTGGGTGGAATAGGTAACACCCAGAACACATGACACAAAATGAGGAAGTTGCAGCATATTAAAGCTAGAGGAAAGAGTCCTTACATAACCATAAGAGCCATGCATTTTTCCTTGGACATACCAGGTGTAAATAACAAATTGCTTTCTAACAAATATTTAAAATGCCCGCTCTATTATATATTGTAAACGCCTGCACCTCTTATTACCATGTGCCATGAATGTGCGCTATACATAGCAAAACACTGCATCCCATAAGAGAAAATAATACACCCACACATTATCTGAGTTCCAAAGCTCATTAATGTATATATTTGTTATTAAAAGGATATGGATTCAATATATTACAATGTACAGTATACCTATAGTTACATGGTTACAACTCATACAGTAAGCAGTTAATACATGCAGCTACATACAGGCCAGCGATACAATTACCATATCTTTCTCATATAAATTTGTCCCTCCATATCATTCTTTCTCTCTCTGTAAAATCATGCAGGAAAAGGGCAGACAGCATCTCCATCATCATCGTCTGGGGAAAAAACAGCAACTGGGAACTGTGTGTCTCTGTAATGTGTTATCTAGTTTTGGGGGAGGGAACTATCTCATTCATGATGAGTCACTAGTCTGTTCGTATGCTAAACATGTTCAGCCTTGAAGACATCAAAAGGGGCTGGCATGAGCTTCCTGTCCACTGTCCTAATAAGAGTGATTTTAGCTTTCATACATTTAATCATAACTCCTTGTTGCAATGTCCTACAACTTAATAACAAGTATCAAATGAATCTACACATTAATCTGTTTGCTTTAATACCAAATATGACAGGGGTATCTGACTTCGTTCCCACAATACACATACATGACATTACTCCTTTATATAATTTTAAATCATTATGATGTCTGGCGCTTGATATTATTATAATTATGTGCTGTATGAAATAAGTGTCGAATCCAACTCTGTGGCATGTCCGTGTAAATGCGTGTGTTACCATATATTGCTGTGCTCGCTGCATGTATTTGCAAGTATAGCGACTTATATGTGTGTAGAGTTTGTATGTTCTTTCTATGTAATATTTTTGACTTCGACAGTCCACCCTATGGCAGTAAACAATAACTGCCATCAATTATTAACATAAGAAAAAAATATTTCAGACAATAATCGGTGACTTAGACACAAGTATGTATTCATTTCGCAAATCAGACACTTGAATATATTTGGGGAAGACATGGAGGAGGACGAGACATCCTCTATATGCACTCGGTAGTCAGGGTACCACTAATTGGGTGTGGGACAACATTCAACCTATAGAGTATGCTGGGACAGTGCTTTGGCCTATAATGTCTGATTTGCGATGAACATTTCACACATACAGTACATGTACCTACGTCTTTGTACACTGATGTTTGGATTCGATTGAGGTTCTGCTGGGTAGATGAAGAAGACACAAACAAATCGTGAAAGTGACATATAAAATTTTCATGATCTACATATTCCTATCATTTTCTGAACATTGTTTCCATTTCTGGAACGTATGCTAGGTCTGTTTAATAATTGAACAAGGGTTATAAGTAGTGTCCTTCCTAAATAACATAAACCTTCGGAGTTCAGGGAGAGCCACTCATAAACCTTTCTTCCACATATATTAATGAGCTCTTTATCTGCAATGTGTGAATAGCCATTGTCTGATTGTTCCTGATTACCTCCGAACTCCATAACTACTAGACCTTTGATTTTTCTCTGACTTTAACAAACTGATCGGCTAATCCTGGGATCCTATAAAGCAGGGGTGGGGAACCTTTTTTCTACCGAGGGCCATTTAGATATTTATAAAATCCTTCGGGGGCCATACAAAAATACTCAACTTAAAAAATTACCCTGCCCCCCAGCAGGTCTGCCCCATAGAGGTACTGTGTGTGCGCGCCGGAGGCGCGCGCGTCAAAAATATGGGTGTGGCCAGTTAAAATGGGACGTGATACACATATGCCCCCAATAGTGCAGTGCCAGATCCACAATTGCCCCCACAGTGCCAGGTATACAAATGTCCCTCACAGTGCCAGGTATACAAATGCCCCCACAGTGCCAAGCATACAAATGCCCCTCACAGTGCCAGGTGTACAAATGCCCCTCACAGTGCCAGGTATACAGATGTCCCCACAGTGCCAGGTATACAGATGCCCCTCACAGTGCCAGGTATACAGATGCCCCTCACAGTGCCAGGTATACAAATGCCCCCCACAGTGCCAAGTATACAAATGCCCCTCACAGTGCCAGGTGTACAAATGCCCCTCACAGTGCCAGGTATACAGATGTCCCCACAGTGCCAGGTATACAGATGCCCCCACAGTGCCAGGTATACAGATGCCCCCCCACAGTGCCAGGTATACAGATGCCTCCACAGTGTTAGGTATACAGATGCCCCTCACAGTGCCAGGTATACAAATGCCCCTCACAGTGCCAGGTATACAGATGTCCCCACAGTGCCAGGCATACAGATGCCCCCACAGTGCCAGGTATATAAATGCCCCCACAGTGCCAGGTATACAGATGCCCCTCACAATGCCAGGTATACAAATGCCCCTCACAGTGCCAGGTATACAGATGTCCCCACAGTGCCAGGTATACAGATGCCCCCACAGTGCCAGGTATACAAATGCCCCTCACAGTGCCAGGTATACAGATGCCCCCACAGTGCCAGTTATACAGATGCCCCCACAGTGCCAGGTATACAGATGCCCCCCACAGTGCCAGGTATACAAATGCCCCCCACAGTGCCAGGTATACAGATGCCCCCCACAGTGCCAGGTATACAAATTCCCCCACAGTGCCAGGTATACAGATGCCCCCCACAGTGCCAGGTATACAAATGCCCCCCACAGTGCCAGGTATACAAATGCCCCCACAGGGCCCCCCCCATTCCATGCTACTTACCACTCCTTTCGGCAGGACACAGAGGAGAGCACGGCTATGTTGGGCGGCGGAGTGTAGGACTTGAAACCAGCCGCCGGTTCGAGAGCCAATCAGAGCTCGTGGACCGGCAGCCGTGGCTCCTGATTGGCTGCCGGTCTGCGAGCTCTGATTGGCTCACGAACCGGCGGCTGGTTTCAAGTTCTACACGCCGCCGCCGCGCTCTCCTCCCTGTCCTGCCACTGACAGCTGAGACACGCTGCCGCCGGACTGAGCGGCGTCATGTCTCACTGGGAGTAGCGGGTGGGCCAGAGCAAACGGCTTTGCGGGCCTTATACGGCCCGCGGGCCGGAGGTTCCCCACCCCTGCTATAAGGAAATCACTCCTTCCTCCAGAACCAGTTCCAGTCCCACACTCGACTCGTCATAAAAAAACCTCGCAAAAATAGAATGTCCTGAAAAAAAATGTTTGTCAGCGGGAAAGAGAGAAAAGAGAAATAGAACAAAACAACTCTTGTTCATAACAAATCAATTACAATGACTGGTCTTTCTGCAATCCTTTAGTACGCTCAGGTAGTGTTCAACAGTGCCGCCTCTCAGTCTTCACGGAACAGAGTCTCTGGTGATACTTTTGCGATCTCACTCCATTTACGAGTTCCTTCCAGACTACCGACTTTCCTGCAATGGGAATCGTGGACCCAAGTCTCTCTCTCGGCTACTTTCACTGGGATAGTGCTGTCAACAAAACTTGGTATGGTCCTTTCCACCTATTAGGCAACCTGAGCGTAAGAACAATCACACAGTCTCTTGGTTCACAATCAAGACAGTTAGTATTTGGCATACCAGCAATCAACAGTTTCAAGTTCTTTTGTCAAGTTCTCAAATGCTGGCTCATCTCGATAAAGTACTGTACTGTCACCTCATTGGTGTATTTCTGATCATTGTGCGGATCAAACATGACATGAGGTTGTCTTCCAAAAACAACCCAAAAAGACACAAATACCAAAACCAAAATAAAAACAAATTTTGAAGAGGGTGATTCGTTAAGTGAAGATCTGGTGGTGGTTACGATGCTACATAATACTAGTGGCAGTATCTATGATCACAATAGTACAATTTCAAGCTTTGCTCCTACTTCTAGGGGTACCATTATCTACATACAAATTTCTGCGCAATTTGTCTTTGCGGTAAACACAGCAGCATCCGTGGCGGCAGGAAATGCCTCTACCCAGTTTGAGAAAACATCAGTGCACACCAATACATAACAATAATTCCTAAAGGGTGTTAACTGTACGAAGTCGATTTGTATTTCCTGAAAAGATCCGTCTGCAGGAGGGATATGGGATGACTCTGTTGGTATTGCCTTACCAATATTCTTCCTCAAGCAAGTAAGACAGGTCATTGCTCTCTTACCTGCATGAGAATAGAATCCTGGCGCACACCAGTAGGCTCTCATCAGCCTGCACATACCCTCTTTGCCTAGATGAGTCAGGCCATGTGCCACCTCAGCTAGACTTTGAAGGTATGCTCTGGGGGCTACTGGCTTACCATGTCCACCAGTCTACAGTCCTGAGGACTCCTGGCCATACCCCTTTGTCCTCCAGACTGCCTTTTCCTGTAGGGAACACAAATTTTTAATTTTAATTTACTATCGTGTGTTTTCAATGTAGAGTATCATGAGCATAACTCAAAAAAAAAGAAGAAAAAAACATCTCTAGAGGAGAGAAAGAAGAAGAAAATTAAAAAGAAAATATGTCAGGTTTGCCATTCACCAACAGGCATATCAGTGTCTATACAAAATTTCCCTTCACCAGTATTCTCATCCTTCCTCCACCCTTTGTACATGACAAGGCACACTGCAGTAATACTGGTGTTATCGTGCTGTTGAGATATACTGGGTTTGGGCAGAACTCTGAGGACCTAGGCATGTGGGGTTTGAACTGTACTTGGGTCCATGTATTGTACCACCCTGTGTGAACGCAAAAGATGAAGAGGAAACTGTAGAGAAACAGAATAGAGGTTGGTGACAGATGAGTTTGTAGAGGTGGAGAAGATTTTATAAAAATTTGACAACTGGATTGGGCACTACGGGGAAGCGATTCTCTACTTGGTCTACTCCCCTTAAAAAAATTATGTGTTTATCATATCGCTATTGGGACTATCCCAGCCATCAATCCAGTATCCTGTCCATCCTAAGTTCATAGGGAACCCGGTATCTGTGAGATAATTTCCTCTACCTGTGATGGACATGAATCTAGAACAGTGATATGTAACATTAGTCTTTGAGGGGTGTCTAGTATATCTTGTACTTCCTGAGCAGGAGCACAGTATATGTATATCATATCTAACAAAATTAAGTTAATCAGGGGCCATTTCTGCTAGGAAAAAGAAGCAAAAGTTTAGAGGCCCCATCTTAACCCCAGCAAGTTTTGTCAAAGGGTAATGTTGCATTTACTTTGTTCTTCCCATTAGCCGAATCTGTGTTTTCTATATGGCTTATGATTCCTTACTATATGTCCCTTGGTCCCATCTATGTGTTTAATAATGTGGCTTGTGTTTTCTGTCTAGGGGGTCTATATTGACTATGTGTTCTACTACTCCTACAATCTCTGGCAAAATGCCCTTCCTTCCTACAAGTGTAACATATTATTGACCATTAGGGATCTGGGGTTTGGACTGATGGGTCTTTCCTGTATGTGCTAGTATACTTACCAACCTCAATCTCTCCACCTGTTGTTCTCTGCGCCTAGCACTATTCTTGTGATGTTCAATAGCACACTCTCTAAGATTAGCTACTGTGACCCCTTTCCAGTTTTGCAAAGAAGTCTGCACCCTGACCCTCAATGCCTTATTGAGCCCGTCCATTAGCACAGAGACAGCCACCTCCCATTTGCCGAATTAGTGTTTACCAGTGATCTTATCCAGATGGAGAGTTTTCTATTACTGCAAAAGACAAAAAACAAAAAATTTAACAAGCTTCTAGGTCATGCGAAGTATTCATTCAATCCTTCTCATCCCGTACTAAGGGTCTGTACATGGTCCAACAAACATTTCCGAGCTCATCTTGACTAGGGGCATTACTAGGAATGAATACTTCTTATATGGTAACTGAAAGAAATACCCGGGGATTACCTTGTCTCTGTCCGCTTTCCTACTGGCAAATACTAATTTGCGGACAGGTTTTTCTCTATTTCTGACGTTACTTTCTTGATTTTTTTGTTTTATTTTTGGGTTTTACTATTTATTTACACGAATGATACCATACTTACCTGTTCCACTGGTCTCAGCCACTTCCCCCACAGGCTACTGCTCTTCTTTTACCGGTTGGATACTCCTCTGGGTACATGAGAAATGTCTGAAAACAATCAGGTCACCTTCTCCTCCTAAATAAAACTTCAACATTCATAAGTACATATATAGGTTACAGTCATATTTTTCATAATTTCATTATTTTCTATAGTTTGTATGCTGGCCGTAACTGCTTCCACATCTACATAAGGCGGTGTACTTGCATTCTCTTTTTTTTCTTCCTACTTGTTTATTGTTGCTACAAGTTCAAACAGTTCTTATATTTCCATTCTTGTCTTATATGACTTTTGTTAGACCTACCACCTGCAATACCTTAGGATCAAACTCACCAACCCCTCTTGCTGCCACAGGTTTAAACAATTTGTATGTCTGACCCTTTGTTTTCTGGGTTTTATCAGACATATTTTAATACCTACATTCTGCAGTACCTCTGGTTCAAAGCTGCCCACCCTAGGGAATGGTACCCTATCTTTGTCAGTCATACGTAACCATTCATTGCAAAAAACTTCAGCGTGTGGACCATATTTTCCACACATAATCTAAACTTCTCGGTCCCGAGTCTGACCTTCTCGGTCCCAACTCTTCTGCCTGATCCCTGGCTACCATACGTCCCTTAGTTGAGCAACTGGCTCCCATAATTTATGTATCTTGCCTTCTCGGCTATTCCCACAAATACCAAAATACTCAATATAAGGCGACGGTGAAAGTTCTCTGAGTGCTTCAACCCACTCTCGCCCACGTTGGCCGGTACTACCATACACTGTCGATAGCGAAGGCGATGTACCCAACTTAGGGCTCCTATCAGACCTTACAGCACCATAATTTCTTTCGGTGGAAGTTCTGTTGGAATATTTTCCTGAGAGAGGCAGCGAAAAATTCCTTTTCGGTATCTTTCAACTAGAATTGTTTGTAGGGTGAAAAACAGAGACATTAGAAAACTATCCTTCACCCTTTCCAGTGAAGCCCACCAGGGAGATTTCCCGACGTTATCAAAGAAAAACCCATTTGTCTATACAGTCACGTCTGCGTATGCTTTTCCACAGTGCATATGACACAATGGTATCACGTTGTGGTGTGCAGAACACACAGACATGTGATGCAATAGCACAGCCTATAGATAATAGTTA
Source organism: Pseudophryne corroboree (assembly GCF_028390025.1). Classification (NCBI taxonomy): domain Eukaryota; kingdom Metazoa; phylum Chordata; class Amphibia; order Anura; family Myobatrachidae; genus Pseudophryne; species Pseudophryne corroboree. Next base: position 740,330,450 of record NC_086445.1, read on the forward strand.
TCTATATGCCCTACGATTGCTGTAGACCACCTAGCCTAGACCACTCCAGATCACTTAGTTGTATGGGACACTTAGACCACTTCAGATCACTTAGACCACTTAGTTCTAATCATGCAAGGTAGCGAACCCTACGCCAACGGGCCTCTACTAACCCAGTGTTACCACTCCAGCCACTTAGACCACTTAGTTCCTGGGTTCAGCTCCACTCACTCCTGCTTTCACTCATTCAAATATACTTTGTTTTTCTGTACAGAAAATTTTCACTCGTTCTGATTGGCTGCTTTACCCCCAGTTTTAAACAAAAGTCTTATACTAATCTGCTTTAGAAACCGGGTAGTTTTGTGCTATTGTAGCATGGCTACTACCCCACCTTAACTGAACAAATATCGTGTGGCTTTATTATGCGCACACAACCCTACGCAAGCTTGCGTAATTACGCAACCGTGCATACCCCTATGCCATGTGTGCGGCCTTGCACCACGTGCACGTTTTTTTGTACGCTGTCCTCACGTTCCGTACCACGTGTACCAATGTGCGTACGCAATAAAACAAACCACACAGTCTATAAATGTGAGCTCACTTAACACAACACCCAGTTTTTTCTTAACAACCAGGTCAGAACTGCGTTTGTGTCTTTACACTTACTTCCTTAAATACTGTTATTTAAAATGTACCTATATAGCAACAAATGTATCCGATTTCACACAGATCTATAATGACTGCAATAATCTATAATTCAAATGATATGATTCAGATTGGATAGCTATCTTGCAGAATATACACTGATATAAATATACACATAATTATAATAATATTATATATATGTACCATTCACTGGTCTCCTATGAGACACCTTACCTCTTATTTGCATATCAAAGCTATTTGCTATTCACTGCAAAAAAAAAAAAAAAGCAGTTACACAGGTTAATTTGCATTTCAATGGCTATCCTCCCTAGTAAGCAGATTCTACAAGTCTTGGAAGGAAAAGAGAAAAAAAAAAACCCTTTCTTTCCTTTTTCTATCTGTGTGCAATTTCTTACACCAAGCCAAGCATTTATCTCACCATTTACTCTCACTAGGCCCAATTGAAACTATTTGTAATTGACTATGGCATGGGTTAAATAAATGCATTGGTAACATAAATAGGGCTTGATGTGACAAAGGAAACTGATTGTTCTGAGAAGATTGAAAATCATCTATTTAGAAAATGACCTTCCTAAAATGGCCACTGCTCCTCCCCCTTCCACATCCATGAGGTTTACACAAGTTTGTGGACAGGCCATGTGGTTGGTCCAAAATGGAGGACAGACCATGCGGCTTTCTTTGTCACAAAGAAATCACACATTATACATGCACCAAAAGGTATTTTAGGCCTGAGTTTAAAAAAAAAAACGATATCAAGGCTATGCAGCAACTTTTAAATGTACTTTTAAATCTACTTAACAGATAAACAATCCAATCTGAATCAAACACAATATGACTTATTTGAACTTTGTTTTGCAACAATAAAAATATATTTTAGTATCTTAAATATTATGAGAAACACATTGTCCCTTGAATTTTCATATCATTGGCTTACTGATAATACAACAGAACACACAGGGTTTTCTCAGCGTCAGGATGCGTCCGTCACAAGCTGATCGACCACAGCGTCGCGTTTGTAATGTACAGTGCATCATTAAGACCATGATATCGCGGACAAGCCCCCATCTGTAAATACCAAATTGCTTTCTAACAAATATTTAAAATGCCCGCTCTAATATACACTGCTCAAAAAAATAAAGGGAACACTTTAACAACATAATGTAACTCCAAGTCAATCACTCTTCTGTGAAATCAAACTGTCCACTTAGGAAGCAACACTGATTGACAATCAATTTCACATGCTGTTGTGGAAATGGAATAGACAACATGTAGAAATTATAGACAATTAGCAAGACACTCCCAATAAAGGAGTTGTTCTGCAGGTGGTGACCACAGACCACTTCTCAGCTCCTATGCTTTCTGGCTGATGTTTTGGTCACTTTTGAAAGCTGGTGGTGCTTTCACTCTAGTGGTAGCATGAGACGGAGTCTACAACCCACACAAGTGTCTCAGGTAGTGCAGCTCATCCAGGATGGCACATCAATTCGAGCTGTGGCAAGAAGGTTTGTTGTGTCTGTCAGCGTAGTGTCCAGAGCATGGAGGCGCTACCAGGAGACAGGCCAGTACATCAGGAGACGTGGAGGAGGCCGTAGGAGGGCAAAAACCCAGCAGCAGGACCGCTACTTCCGCCTTTGTGCAAGGAGGAACTGGAGGAGCACTGCCAGAGCCCTGCAAAATGACCTCCAGCAAGCCACAAATGTGCATGTGTCTACTCAAACGATCAGAAACAGACTCCATGAGAGTGGTATGAGGGCACGACGTCCACAGGTGGGGGTTGTGCTTACAGCCCAACACCGTGCAGGACGTTTGGCCGTTTCCAGAGAATACCAATATTGACAAATTCGCCACTGGCACCCTTTGCTCTTCACAGATGAAAGCAGGTTCTCACTGAGCACATGTGACAGACGTGATAGAGTCTGGAGACGCCAAGGAGAACGTTCTGCTGCCTGCAACATCCTCCAGCATGACCGGTTTGGCAGTGGGTCAGTAATGGTGTGGGGTGGCATTTCTTTGGGGGGCCGCACAGCCCTCCATGTGCTCGCCAGAGGTAGCCTGACTGCCATTAGGTACCGAGATGAGATCCTCAGACCCCTTGTGAGACCATATGCTGGTGAGGTTGGCCCTGGGTTCCTTCTAATGCAAGGCAATGCTAGACCTCATGTGGCTGGAGTGTGTCAGAGTTCCTGCAAGACGAAGGCATTGATGCTGTGGACTGGCACGCCCATTCCCCAGACCTGAATCCAATTGAGCACATCTGGGACATCATGTCTCGCTCCATCCACCAACGCCACGTTGCACCACAGACTGTCCAGGAGTTGACGGATGATTTAGTCCAGGTCTGGGAGGAAATCCCTCAGGAGACCATCTGCCACCTTCTCAGGAGCATGCCCAGGCATTGTAGGGAGGTCATACAGGCATGTGGAGGCCACACACACTACTGAGCCTAATTTTTACTTGTTTTAATGACATTACATCACAGTTGGATCAGCCTGTAGTGTGTTTTTCCACTTTAATTTTGAGTGTGACTCCAAATCCAGACCTCCATGGGTTAATAAATTTGATTTCCATTGATAATTTTTGTGTGATTTTGTTGTCAGCACATTTAACTATGTAAAGAACAAAGTATTTAATAAGAATATTTCATTCATTCAGATCTAGGATGTGTTATTTTAGTGTTCCCTTTATTTTTTTGAGCAGTGTATATTGTAAACGCCTGCACCTCTTATTACCATGTGCCATGAATGTGCGCTATACATAGCAAAACACTGTATCCCATAAGAGAAAACAATACACCCACACATTATCTGAGTTCCAAAGCTCATTGATATATATATTTGTTATTAAAAGGATATGGATTCAATATATTACAATGTACAGTATACCTATAGTTACATGGTTACAACTCATACAGTAAGCAGTTAATACATGCAGTTACATACAGGCCAGCGATACAATTACCATATCTTTCTCATATAAATTTGTCCCTCCATATCACTCTCTCTCTCTGTAAAATCATGCAGGAACTGGGCAGACAGCATCTTCATCATCGTCTGGGGAAAAAACAGCAACTGGGAACTGTGTGTCTCTGTAATGTGTTATCTAGTTTTGGGGGAGGGAACTTTCTCATTCATGATGAGTCACTAGTCTGTTCGTATGCTAAACAGGTTCAGCCTTGAAGACATCAAAAGGGGCTGGCATGAGCTTCCTGTCCACTGTCCTAATAAGAGTGATTTTAGCTTTCATACATTTAATCATAACACCTTGTTGCAATGTCCTACAACTTAATAACAAGTATCAAATGAATCTACACATTAATCTGCTTGCTTTAATACCAAATATGACAGGGGTATCTGACTTCATTCCCATAATACACATACATGACATTACTCCTTTCTATAATTTTAAATCATTAAGATGTCTGGCGCTTGATATTATTATAATTATGTGCTGTATGAAATAAGTGTTGAATCCATCTCTGCGGCATGTCCGTGTAAATGCGTGTGTTATCATATATTGCTGTGCTCGCTGCGCATATTTGCAAGTATAGCAACTTATATGTGTGTAGAGTTTGTATGTACTTTCTATGTAATATTTTTGACTTCGACACAGGTGAGACAGCCATCTTGGGTGCACTACTAAGGTTACAATGTGTGAGATAAGCCATCCGAGGCAGCCATGTTCAGTTGGTTCACAAATCCTCCAATCTGAAACTGCTATCAGTGATTATGGTCAAGTCAGCACTCACTGTTAGTATCACAATTTTAACTGCCACAACAAAGGGAATTTTCAATAGTCAGCCCTTGAGTTACACCTAAGGTTACAGTGACAACTCTATTATTTTCAATCAAACAATAATCTGTAAAACATATACAGAATTTAGCATGTACCTTAACAAGTTTATAGGTTTGTTTAAACCACAGAGACCTTGCTAAAAGTTAATTATTTTAATTATAGAGCAATTACTTCAATGTTTACAGGTTACAAAAATGATTGTACAAAATGGCATACACATATGAAACAGTTTAAAAAAAAAGGAATAAAAATAGGATCATATTTATTAGATTATGAAGTTTCCATGAAGCAGATCACTAGAAATGGCATGTTGTCCTTTGAATGAATGGCATGTTCTCCTTTGAAATGAATGAACAAATTAAATTAATGGCATACTGTCAGTTGGAAGAGTAAATACACAAACAGCCAAATGGAAGCTGCTAGTTAGTGCTGCTAGTCTCATCAAAATTATCATATACAGTATCTTCAATCCAAGCCTCCGGTACCTAGAAAAGATACTGTACTCCTCCAAAGAACTGTACTGAAACTGAATTTGTATTATTAGGACTCATCGCTAGAGAAAAATGTAACACTATACACACCGATACCGTTCTCAATTTACGCTCTCCAGATGTAAGAGCCTGTAACTTTATGATTTGATAAGATATAATTTGTATGCACATGTGTAGTTTTTAAATACATATACTGTATGTATTCCAGAAAAATGTATTTCTGTCCAGATTTAAAGGAGGACTATAATGTTAAAGTCCTGAATTTGCTAATTTACTATAAAACAATCAGCTAAAGAATTTGTAAAACAAAAAATGAAATAATATAAACTCCTCAAGCATTAAACAACAGACCTAAAAATACATTTAAATGGGAGTAATGCTTGCTATGAATCAAATTGCAATTGTTGGTAGAAAGCAATGCATACATCAGTGGTTCTCAGACTGTGTGCCGTGGCAACCTCGGGTGCCTCAGGACACTTACAGGCCTTGGATTGGTGGTCCAGGATCAAATCAAATTATTTATGGTCAATGTAATAGGCAAAACCAGTGCTGGTGGCAACCAATCATAAAATATGTGAACAAACAGAAGCAAATCTTATCCCTCACCACTCAATTAAACCTAAGGATGACATACAGTATCAACACAAATTATCTTAATTTAAAATTTCTTTCTAAATTTCTCACTAAGAAACTTTTGGCCTAGGGGTGCAGTGAAAAAGAATTCTGATACTCTAGAGTGCTGTGATTTAAAAAAGGTTGAAAACCACTGGCATACGCAATAGGTTATGACTTATCATTTTTCTTGCAGTCAATTAAAAGTCTGATGAATACATTTTAAAAACCTGAGCAAAGCAATAATTTCTACTTCAGGGACTAATTATTTTGTGGCTATACACTTAATTATATTATTTAACTATATGACCTGTAAAAACATTAGCAATTTATTTTTAGTATATTCTTTAATTAGATATTTGTATAACTTATGCATTTTTGTTACCTTGGCAGTAAATCTGCATGTCCAAATTTATTATTATAAACGCCAATGTAAAGAAGACATCTGGTGATTTAATAGCACTTACCAACTCTACAACTGTGTCATTACTAGCGGCGGACAAGCCATGCGACTGCCCAGGGCGCACGCTGCATCACTTTTCAGTGTCCATGACTGCTCCCCCTCTTCCCTGTCATAGTACTCCACTCAGGGAGCGGAGTTTCATGGAATGACATGTTTGCTTCGTGACATCACAACTTTTCCCTGTGGTGGCTGAGGTCTGTTGGTGCAGGGTCAAAAATTGGGGCGTAAGGTAGTCTTTCTTTGCCTGCGAGGCCATGCCCATTTTAGCAAGCCCATGCCCATTTTAGCAAGGCCACGCCCCCTCATTGGGAGTCAGGAAAATTCGTGTTTCTTATATCTTGGGTGGGGGGGTGCACTCTTTAATGTCGATGCAGGGGGGGGGGGCACATTTTGAAATCTCACACTGGGAGACAAATTGGCTTGAAACTGCCCAGCTCTACACCAAGAGGTTTTCCATTGGACCGTGAAACTGACACATGCATCCAAAATGTCAGAGTGACTTATTTTACTGCCTCTTGAGCTGACTCCAAATGAAACTCTATTGAGGACAAATGAAAACAAAGTTGAATATTGAGTCATGAACTATAACTATATTACCTAAATGGGCAATCAAGGAGATCACTTACAGTACATGATAATGATGAAAGATAGCAGATAAGTACTGCCATCAGAATGAGTATCCTTCAGATATGGTAAATGTTATAGCCCCTTCTTTGACTATTTTAATTTTCCAAGTCAATTGGCTGAATGGTTTGCCGAAGCGACTTACACAAAGGTTTTGTCAATATCTTGGAAAGCTTTATTTTTCAAGGTGACTATCAAGGGGAAGTGAAAATATTGATGTCAAGGGTCTGTGTGATTTGGCTGTTACTTTTCAATACACCCCTATATAATTCTAATTACTCTACTATTTGTACTTATTGCTCCACCACAGTTTCTTTAGTTCTGGTATACAGTACAAGACCAAAAAACAGCCCCATAGTTGCTATCTGCATAGATTTTTATCAAAGTAAATCTTGTGATTATTGTTGTGAATATTAATACTAGAGATGAGCTGGTTCGGTTTTACTCGATTTTACTCGGATTTACTCGATTCTCAAAGCGACATCTTATTGGTTCACGGTTGTCTCGTGTTTTGGGTAGCCCATAAGATGCCGTTTTGAGAACCAAGTAAATCCGAGTAAAACCCGAACCCGCTCATCTCTAATTAATACAGACATATAATATATATTGCTGTACTGCATAACCAAATTATCATATTTTTCTGTGTATACTCATTTTATACTGCATGAAAATTCAGTTTTTGCTCTTTGACTATATTTTACCACAAATACAGTATAATTTAAAAAGAAACCAGCAATGTAGAAATGTTGCAACCCTTTAGTAATGTATTAACCATGTCTCATTAAGAGGAAGATTCAATAAAGACAGAAATTCTAGATTGTCCTTTAATGATCTGTAAATAATACAGTACAGCTTAAATTATTTGTTGAAAGTAACCTTATGATCTTTGATCATACAGTAGAATACATAGTTTGTAGACTTTAGTGGAGGGAGAATTTAGATTAGATCCCTTAGAATGTAAGCTCTCACGAGTAGGGCCCTCTTCCCTCATGTGCTTATACTTTTCTTACTTTAATAATCCTCAACTGCCCAGATCCCACAGTTTTTTGACCACCTGGAACTTATCTCTATGTTTACTGGTGTAGTTATGCTTAGTTGCCCTGTACTTGTCCTATATTGTCTTCAACTGTAAGTCACTGTTTTCCTATTTTTTATGTGCATTTGTACTCTGTAATTGGGCGCTGCGGAACCCTTGTGGCGCCATATAAATAAAGGATAATAATAATAATAATAATTGGGCCCCACTTTGAACTGAGCCAGGGGTTTTGTCTCGGATAAAATATTTAAAAAATGTGACTTTAAAAGAATAATAAACCATGGTAGATTTGCAAGCAGAACTTGAAGGGATTTCTCATCCAGACCTTTACTCTTCTGGATCAGAGCTGACCTAAGGGCAAGCCTGGGTAATTCTCTTGTGCACAGGGTTCTTAAAGGCTCTCATTAGAATATCAATAGATTAAAAAAACATATGTTCCTTAAGACTCGCAAACCTCTTCTCTAGGGATAATCATGTTTATTTAATAAAGTAACAAAATGATAATAACAGATGTTTATTTTTTTGTATAAGCCAATAGGGGCATAGCAATAGTTATAGTTAAAAGACCCAATGGAACTACTGAGGATCAGGCCTCTAAGTCTTAACAGCATTTGGGTATTTTGCATGCTCCATACTATCCTAGAGAATTCTATGCTTTACAATGTGTTTTATTGTAGGTACTGTATTGAGGGCCTACTTCACTCATGTACTTTTCCTTCTCTTACGTAAACCATCTTCGACAGCACCAAATCCCACAGTTTTCTGCCACCCTGATACTTACAGTATTTCAGTGTCGTCTGCTGATGTAGATACTTTTATGTACCCTGTGCTGTACGTGTCCCATAGTGTCTTCGACTGTAAGTCAGTTTTCCTGTTTTACTTATTTGTTTATGTACTCTGTTATTGGGCAATGCGGATCCCTAGTGGCTCCATATAAATAAAGGGTAATAATTAATAATAATGATGATAATAATAATATTATTATTATTATTATTATTATTATTATTATTATGGGGTATATTAAATTCCTGTCGGATCCTCTCCGACGGAGAGGATCCGACAGCTCATTATTTAATTTGCAGGTGGTTTCGACGACATTTGTCCTGTTTTCACCCATGCCAATCTGCCTTTTTATAAAGTCGAATTGGCATGGGCGAAAACTGGACAAAAAATGGGCAAAAATGCCGGCAAATTCGCCAAAACAGGTGGATCGGCGCTAAATTCGTCACTTACATTGAATATGGGGCACAATTCACCCTAAAAAAGGTGAAAAGTTACATTTTTTCAACCTGTCGGGCATTCCAACAGGAATTGAATATACCCCATTATGCGAAAATGTCTCACACAAGCAATGCACTGCGATTTTATTTCTACAAAGTGGTTTGTTTACTTATAGAGAGCCAGCTCTGTAATCAGAGGGTGCGGGGCTCATGTACACTCTCCATGCGGGTCCTTTCTTTCTCGCATGCAGCACAGGTGTGTAGACTCTGATACTCTGACTCTGACTCTACTGGGCATGAATAGGTACCCAGGAACATGATGCCGTGCCATGTTCTCAGTAGAGATGAGCGGGTTCGGATTTACTCGGTTCTTAAAGCCAGAATTATCGCAAGTTCTTTTTTTCTGGATTTTTCTTATTGGCTAACCAAAACACGTGACGTCAGTGAGCCAATAAGGAGATTCGGGGGGAAATCCGAGTAAAACCAAACCTGCTCATCTCTAGTGCTCAGTGATATTTGTTTTGTGTATTAGTAAATCTCCAGCAAAATGTCCACAAAGCCATTTCCCCAGTGATTTGTTCAGCCAACTATGGAGAGGTAAGTATAAAACATGGGTGCAGGAGGTGTGACATGGGCCCCCCTGGACCCAGGGGCTATTTACACCACATACCCTGCACCCATTATAGATATGCCACTGTATGGGATATTTAACATTCTATGTGAGCAAGATGTCACTTTCTTAGTGTATATACTTTCTTTTATATATTTTGTGGAAGAATTCCTAAGCCCAGGGAATCTAGATTTTTCTTACCCTAATGCTGAAAACCCATCTCTGGGGCCTGATACTTCCTTTGCACCTAGTTGCTGAGCCCCAGCCGCACCTCAGTCCTAACTGATGCTGGGAGGAGGGGTGGCTTTAGTCAGCAGGGATGTCCCTTTACCACAGCTATGCCTCCTTCCAGCGTCTGTAAATAGAGACAAGATGGAGCCGACCGGAAGACCATGGTGCTAATTCAGACCGGATTGCTAGGCAGAGGCGGAACTACCGGCAGTGCAAGCAGTGCGTTGCACTGGGGCCCGCCTCTGTCCAGGGGCCCAAGCATGTAATGAGTCAAACTGACTCATTACATGCCGCTGTGCGCTGCGGGAAACCGCTGCCCGCAGCGCACAGCTGCCCGGAGAAGAGAGGAGCAGCGGCACGGACGGGGGAAGGAGGAGGAGGGAGGTGAAGGAGGGAGCCGCAGCAGCGCTTTGTTACTGGTGGAGGCGCTGCTGCTGCTGCCCCTCTGCTTCACTATAGGCTGTCTTCCGAGAACAGCCTATAGTGAAGCAGAGGGGCAGCAGCAGGAGCGCCTCCACCAGTAACAAAGCGCTGCTGCGGCTCCCTCCTTCACCTCCCTCCTCCTCCTTCTCTCCAGCCCGGGAATCGTCTGACGCTGCACCGAGGAGCCTGAGCCAGCGGAGAGGGTAAGTATAATTCTTCTTTCTTTCTTTCTTTCTTTCTTTCTTTCTCTCTTTCTTGGGACTGCCTGCCGCTATGTGTAAAAATGGGGGACTGCCTGCCGCTATATGTAAAAATGGGGGACTGCCTGCCGCTATGTGTAAAAATGGGGGACTGCCTGCCGCTATGTGTAAAAATGGGGGACTGCCTGCCGCTATGTGTAAAAATGGGGGACTGCCTGCCGCTATGCGTAAAAAGGGGGAATCTGCCTGCCGCAATGTGTAAAACTGGGGAATCTGCCTGCCGCAATGTGTAAAAAGGGGGAATCTGCCTGCCGCAATGTGTAAAAAGGGGGAATCTGCCTGCCGCAATGTGTAAAAAGGGGGAATCTGCCTGCCGCAATGTGTAAAAAGGGGGGACTGCCTGCCGCTATGTGTAAAAATGGGGAATCTGCCTGCCGCTATGTGTAAAAAGGGGGAATCTGCCTGCCGTAATGTGTAAAAAGGGGGACGCTGTCTGCCGTAATGTGTAACAAGGGCACGCTGTCTGCCGTAATGTGTAAAAAGGGGGAATCTGCCTGCCGCAATGTGTAAAAAGGGGGAATCTGCCTGCCGCAATGTGTAAAAAGGGGGGACTGCCTGACGCTATGTGTAAAAATGGGGAATCTGCCTGCCGCTATGTGTAAAAAGGGGGAATCTGCCTGCCGTAATGTGTAAAAAGGGGGACGCTGGCTGCCGTAATGTGTAACAAGGCACGCTGTCTGCCATAATGTGTAAAAAGGGGACGCTGTCTGCCGTTATGTGTAAAAAGTGTACGCTGTCTGCCGTTATGTGTAAATAGTGTACGCTGTCTGCCGCTATGTGTAACAAGGGCACGCTGTCTGCCGTTATGTGTAAAAAGGGGACGCTGTCTGCCGTTATGTGTAAAAAGTGCACGCTGTCTGCCGTAATGTGTAAAAAGGGGGACGCTGTCTGCCGTAATGTGTAAAAAGGGGACGCTGTCTGCCGTAATGTGTAAAAAGAGGAATCTGTCCGCTGTAAGGTGTAAAAGGGTCTCTACCTGGTGTAGTGGTGCTACTGTGCGGCGTAATTTGAAGAATGGAGACTACTGTGCACCGTTTTATGAATTGGTATTATTTTGTGGCCACACCCCTTCCCCACAAAGCCACGCCACTATGTATTTTTGCGCGCGCCTACGGCGCGCACTGCCCCTGTTTTGCATGCAGGGGTGGGGCTCCGATGCCGTTTCTTGCACACAGTGCTAAAATGTCTAGTTACGGCACTGTTGCTAGGTATCCATTTCTATGGCCCTGAGCAGGTCTCCCTCACCAGATCCTCTCCAGAGGTGAGGGGGTGGACTTGGATGGGATGTGGGGGGTGGGGGTGGGGGGGGGCCAAAGCATTTTGGCGCACCTGGGCCCACCACGCGTTAGTTCCGCCACTGTTGCTAGGGTGCGCTTTTTGCATCCCTGCGATCAGGTAGTCGCCGCCTACAGGGGGAGGGGGGAATCGCTGTGCAGAGGTGCAATCGCATGTGCAGGAGAGCTGCACAAACAGAAGTTTGTGCAGTCTCTGCACAGACCAGGACTTACTCTTCTAGCGCAATGATCAAGGCCGGAGCTGACGTCAGAAACCCTCCCTTCAAACACCTGGTCCCTCCTGCTTTTCTCTGGACACTCCTTAAAAACGGTCAGTGGTCACCCACAAACGGCCTCTTCCTGTCAGTCACCTTGCGATCACCCATGCGATCGCTTTTCTTGCACCATCCCGTTGCTGGCCAGCGATCCCCGTCGCTGCGGACTGATGTGCCTGCGCATTGCGGTGCATAAGCATGCGCAGTTCAGACCTGATCGCAGGCTGTACAAAAAACGCAGCCTATTGATCAGGTCTGAATTAGGCCCCATAAGTGGTTTTAGTGCTTAACACACTGCTAACATGATAAAAATCAGCAAATGGGGCCCCAGATGTGGGTAGTCCACAAGGGGGGTCTTTAAGTAGTCGGGGTTGATCTTTTAGTAGTCCACGGGGGTGTTGCACCTCTGAGCAATAAGTTGGTGGGCCATAAAAATGTATGCTATGGGGCCCTCGTTGGCATAGCTACACCCCTGCAAGGTCCAATAGTTTGTTATATTACATTTGACCTACTATCTGCTATGCACTTGTGATCTGAAGCGTGAGTAAACACTTTGGAGTTGGTGTACAGATGGCATAACTGTCTCTCTCTGCAGGTGTAAACTGCGCTCACTAAAAAAGCTGCAATTGTGTGTATATGCAAAGTTGCAAACTTAGCAAAATACATGTGGATCAGTATATGAAGCATATGGCCTGCATCACATACCCTTACACCCATATAGAAATGGAGGCAGCGCTTGTCAAAACCAGATGGATTGTCTAATAAACACACATTTAATATGCTTAAAAATAGTAAATAAAATACAGTAATAAAAAAGTATCAATACATATACCAACACTGCATAGATGAAAATGCTGCTAGTCACCACTGAGGTGACCTATGGTCTCAACTAGCAGTGTATTTATACCTTAGTTAATCACATAATTGTAGTACTAACACCTGATTAGACAATCCATCAATTACACTTATAATATAACATAATCGTTATTTCTCATACGTCCTAGAGGATGCTGGGGTCACATCAAGAACCATGGGGTATAGACGGGATCCTCAGGAGACATGGGCACTTTAAGACTTTGAATGGGTGTGAACTGGCTCCTCTCTCTATGCAAGAAAAAAGAAAAGTGACTGATTGCGCTATATCTCCAGGTGCGTATATGAATAAAAACACGTGTTTTTCACTTCTCTGGTGTTTATTTTAGTACAAACGTTATATCTCATACAACAATATAATAAAAAATTAAGTATGCATACTCATTAGGGGCACATTCTAAAAAATTATTTTATAATAATAAAAATGATGATATTTCTCTGTTTTAGACATCCAGTGCTCAAATCTATCAGAGACAATTAATAGTTACACTCCTGGATTAAAATGCAACATAATTTATGTATCCACAACGTTTAAACGGTGATTTTCCAAGGTGAAAACTCAGTTCTCTGTTTAAAGACACAGTTTCCACAACATTGAATATTGCTTATCTTCGTTGTATTAGAACTCAGTCTTTAGCATAGGACCACAGTTCTCATTCATATAATTGCAAAGTCCATAGACTGACAGTTTCTAAATAGAGCCGCTTACCACCGTGTCCGTGGATGCAGACGTGATGGGGAGATCCTCGCCGTGCACAGCGATGCTGGTTTGCTTTCCTTCTCCCCGTCCGTCCTCCGTGGTGGTAGCGGTGCTGGATGGTTTCTAACCCTCAACGTGAGTGGGGCCGCTTGTATGTGGACAATTTCCAGAATAGACTCTCCACCTTGCTAGCCGCGTCTCCTTTGATTGCAGTTCAGCTGGAGCGGCAGGTGTGTAGGAGGTCTCGTTGGTTGTCCTTAGCTCCCAATCCGGCAGGGTTGATCCCAAACAATGTCGCTGATCACTTGGCAGGGTGAAAGGCAATTCTCTCTAAATTTATAAATCTCAAATTAAGAGTAAATAATACAATTAACAAATTAGCGCCTGGATCAGGGTTGTTGTTTCCTCTCTCTATGCCCCTCCTCCAGACTCCAGTTTAGATCTGTGCCCAGGCTGACTCGATGCACACTGAGGAGCTCTACTGAGTTTCTCGGAAAATACTTTATGTTAGGTTTTTATTTTCAGGGAGATTGCTGGCAACAATCTCCCTGCATTGTGGGACTTAGGGGAGAGAAGTCAGACCTACTTCTAATGAGTTTAAAGGCTCTGCTTCTTGGCTACAAGACACCATTAGCTCCTCAGGGTTTGGAACACTAAGTACGCCTAGGGGTTCACTCCCAGAGCCCGCCGTCACCACCCTTGCAGAGCCAGAAGTCAGAAGACAGGTGAGTAGAAGAAGAAAAGAAGACTTCTGTGACAGCTTCTGAGGTACCGCACAGCAATCGCGCTGCGCGCCATGCTCCCACACACACAGTGGCACTACATGGTGCAAGGCGCAGGGAGGGCGCCCTGGGCAGCATAGAATCCTCATTAAGGCTGGCAATGTGGATAATAAGTGCCTAGGCACTAAATCCTCACCCCCGCCAGTGTCATTATAGTAAAAAATAGCGGGGCTGAAGCGCGTCATTAAGGGGGCGGGGCATAGCCCTCACAGCTCACACAGCCAGCGCCATTTTCTCTGTAAAAACGCTGGTCTTCCCTCACACTGCTGAAAGTATCAGGGTGGAAAACGGGGTGAAAAGTGGTCAAATATATGTTTAATATAAACTGCTGCAGGTTTGGGGCATTCTATAATTTTCAGAACCGCTATTAAGCGCTGGGTTATGAGCTGGCAAACTCTTTCTGTGTCTCCCTGACAGAATTTACTGTGAGTCTGTCCCCTATATGTCGGTGTTTAGTACAAGTGTGTCGGCATATTGGTGGCGGAATGCTTCCCGCAAACGGCTGTGGGAGGGACCCTGTCGGCACCGCCGACTCCTTATAGTACTTGGTACAAGTGTGTCAACAGGTTGGGGGATGCATGTTTTTCTTAAAAGAAAAGTATATTTGGGACACAGACGTGTGTGGGTGGCCCTGTCGGCACCACCAATATCTGACTGGGCAAAAGAATTGCATGTGAATGTGATGCATATCAGAAAAGGCTATGGTGGTCATTCCGAGTTGTTCGCTCGGTAATTTTTTTCGCATCACAGCGATTTTCCGATTTATTGCGCATGCGCAATGTTCGCACTGCGACTGCGCCAAGTAAATTTGCTATGAAGATTGGTATTTTACTCACGGCATTACGAGGTTTTTTCTTCGTTCTGGTGATCGTAATGTGATTGACAGGAAGTGGGTGTTTCTGGGCGGAAACTGGCCGTTTTATGGGAGTGTGTGAAAAAACGCTACCGTTTCTGGGAAAAACGCGGGAGTGGCTGGAGAAACGGAGGAGTGTCTGGGCGAACGCTGGGTGTGTTTGTGACGTCAAACCAGGAACAACAAGCACTGAACTGATCGCACTGGAAGAGTAAGTCTCGAGCTACTCAGAAACTGCAAAGAAATTTCTATTCGCAATTTTGAGAACCTTTCGTTCGCAATTTTGATAAGCTAAGATTCACTCCCAGTATGCGGTGGCTTAGCGTGTGCAATGCTGCTAAAAGCAGCTTGCGAGCGAACAACTCGGAATGAGGGCCAATGTATGTATATATATATATATATATATATATATATATATAGTAAGGTTGCATAAATCGTGTCACAAGACGTAGAAATATCTGTGGAGGATATTTCCCTCAGACCCCTTGGGGTCGCAAAAATTTTATTTTGCCCCCTTACTACTCCCTAATACAGACACAAAGGCAGCTTCCTATGTCGATAATAATGTTTCCTGTGGAGATCCAAAAAAAAAAAGGAGGAGCATTTAGTGCATGATTAGTGTATGAGGAGGACGTATTAACGTCACTGAGGACCCTGCTGTTCCGAACAGAGGGGTCTATGTGTGTGTATGTGTGTGTGTGTGTATATATATATATATATATATATGTATGTATGTATGTATGTGTGTTGTACACATGCGTACACGTACAGATAAATTTATAATACAGCTGAAGAAACATTCCTCATTTTCATGTGCTGAACGCTCTGTGGAGAAGGTCTGCGTCGGCCCTGACATGATGGTTTTAAATCCTCAGGAGCATTCCGATTGTTTATTCTTTTCCCGCCGTGGATAGAATAAAGTGGGAGTCACCCCCTGTTCTACACGGGGAGCTGTCACAAATCCAGTGGATCGTATGTAGGAAGCTACAGTATATTCTAGTTATGTGTCCACGCATACGTCAGTTAGACCTGCCATTGCATGCGCATGGGGGAGTAGTAGTAGTATTCAAAATTGGTCAGTTACCTGGTCATCCGTTATAGATACCCTGGGGAGAGATGAGATACTCCGTACATTGGGTCATATCAAGGACGCTGCAGCATACTTTCGTGCGACTGCAGGGGTTATGGGACTCTTGGGTTCGCAACCCAATTCCATGGTGGTCTCGGCTTGGAGGGCGTGGTGGATTCACCAACGGAATGCTGAGGCTGACTCCGAGAAGAAATGGAGTCTCTTCCCTAGGAAGGTGAAGCCTGATTTGGTGACGGCCTGGTTATTTTGATCTCGGCAGATACCGCTGGTAAGTCTACCTTCTTGCCCTATGTTCCCTCACAACGTATGATGATGCATCATTGTCGGATTCAGTCATTGAGGACCAATTGATACAGATTCCCTTTTCTTTGCAGGTAGAAGAAGGAGAAAAGGGAAGAGGTCCGTAACCTCTTCAAGATCACAGGAGCAGACATTATCCTCTGTTCTGCCATATCCACCGCATGACGCTGGGACTCCCTTGTGGGAGCCCACACCGGTGGGGCCACATCTAAAACTCTTCAGTCAGTCCTGGAACGGACCTGGACCCGGGGGGGGGGTTTACGAATAGTGTCCCAAGGGCACATACTGGAGTTTCCAGACGTTTCCCCTCACCAATTTTTCAAATAAACGATTCTCCTCCGGACAGGGAGGTAGTATTCAACGCTACACAACAGTTGTGTCATTATCAGGTTATTGGCCTGGTTTCCCCTATCACTACAGGGAGAAGTCTTTTATTCAAGCCTCCTGTGGTTCTGAAGCCAGACGGCTTGGTCAGACCAATCCTAAATCTGAAATCACTCAATTTCTACTTAAAGAAATTCAAGTCCAAGATGGAATCTCTCAGGGCAGTGGTCTCCAATCTAAATAAAAAAAAAAAAGGATACAGGAGGTCAACTTACATTTCCCTCCGAATTAGATTTACCTGAGGTTTGCTGTTCAGAATGGTCATTACCAATTTCACCAGGGTGATGGCGGTAATGATGGTTCTCTTTCTCTAGTGCGGAGTCACATTTATCCCGTGCTGGGACAGTCTCCTGATAAAGGCGAGATCAAGAAACCAGTGGGTGCAAAACGTTGCACTCTCCCTGACAGTTCTTCAACAACAGGGTTGGCTCCTGAACTGGCAGGATTCACTGATGATCCCATCGACGCGGTTGTCAGTTTTGGGAATAATGCTAGACAAAGACCTACAGAGAGTTTTTCTTCCAGTGGAAAAGGCTCTGGAGAGCCAGAGTCTGGTAAAACAAATTCCGAGACCAGCAAGAGTGTCAATCCATCAATACATTCGGTTGCTGGAAAAGATGGTTGCGGCCTACGAGGCCACTCTGTTTGGCAGGTTTCATGCCAGGATGTTCCAGTGGGACCTGTTGGACAAGGAGTCCGGTTCCCACCTACACATACACCGGAGGATAATCCTGTCTTCCAAGTCCAGAATCTCACTCCTGTGGTGGCTGCGCAGTTCTCACCTCCTAGAGGGGCGCAGGTTCGAGATACAGGACTAGATCATAGCGACCACGGATGCAAGCCTCCGAGGCGGGGGGGGGGGGGGGGGCAGTCACACGGGGGGAAAACTTCCAAGGAAGATGGTCAAGTTAGAAAACTTGTCACCACATAAACAGTCTAGAGTTAAGGGCTGTTTACAACGGTTTTCTACATACGAAAAGCAGAACGGCACTGGCAGAAACCACAAGGATTTTCCGCTGGGGGAAAAACATACAAGCGCTCTGTCAGTGATGTCGTTCCAAGAGTGGACAACTGGGAAGCAGACTTCCTCAGCAGACACGATCTCCATCCAGGAGAGGGGAAACCTCCTCCAAGTAATCTTCGGAGAAGTGGCATGTCGGTGGGATTTCCTCAAGTAGGAATGATGGCATCTCGTCTCAACAAGAAGCTTCAGATTTCCACGTCAAGGGACCTTCAAACAGGAACAGTGAATGCACTGGTGACACCGTGGGTGTTTTCAGTCGGTATATGTATTCCATACGTTTTCTCTCGGTCCTAAAGTTCTGGGATCATAAAAAAGGAAATTTGAGCGAACCTCATGGTCTCAGACTGGCCAAGAAGAGCTTGGTATCCAGATCTCAGGAATTACTCATAGGAGATCCCTGGTTTTTTCCTTTGCACGAGGACCCTTTTGCGGCAGGGGCCGTGCGTGTATTAGGACTTACCGCGGCTACATTTGACGACATGGCGGTTGACTGCCAAATCCTAGTCCATAAGGGTATTCCCACGGTATTTGTTCTCCACGCTTATTTGGGCTGAAGAAAGGTGTAACGTCTAAACATTACTACCGTAGTTGGAGAAAAAAAAATTCTTGGTGTGAATTCAAGAAGACTCATATGGCAGACTTGTCAGCTAGGACGTTTTCTCCATTTCCTACAAGCCGGTGTGGAGGTGGGCCTAACCTTGGGTTCAATTATAATCGGCCTTATCGGGTTTCTTTCAGAATAAATTGGACTCTCTTCCAGAAGTTCAGACTGTCATGAAGGGCGTGTTGCACATCCAACCTCCATTTGTGCCCCAGGGGCACCATGGGATCTTAACGTGGTGTTGCAGTTCCTTCACTCATATTGATTTGAACCTTTACAGAAGTTGGAGTTGGCATTCATTACTTGGGAAGTGGTCGTCAGTTTGGCCTTGGCATACGCAAGGCGAGTGTCTGAGTTAGCGGCCTGGTCTCACAAGAGACCTTATTTGATCTTCCATGAAGGTAGAGCAGAGTTGGAAACTCGTCAACAATTTATACCGAAGGTGGTTTCTTCTTTCCACATGTACCAACCTATTGTGGTGCCTGTGACTACCGACGCCTTCGCTGAGTCGAAGTCTCTGCATGTGGTCAGAATCTTTGAAAATTTATGTCGCCAGGACGGCTCCGTTTAGGAACACAGGCTCTGTTGTCCTGTTTGCTCCCAACAAGATTGGGTGTCCTGCTTCCAAGCAGACCGTTGCGCGCTGGATCTGTGGTACGATTCAGCATTCTCATCTCACGGTAGCATTGCCGTTACCGAAATAGGTGAAGGCCCATTCTACTAGAAAGGTGAGCTCGTCCGGGGCGGTTGACCGGGGAGTCTCGGCGTTGCAACTTTGCCGAGCAGCTATTTAGCAAACAATTTGGCTAAGTTTTACAGGTTTATTACCTTGGCCGAGGTTGACCTCACATTTGGTTATTCGGTACTGCAGAGTCGTCCGCACTCTCCCGCCCATTCTAGAGCTTTGGTATAACCCCATGGTTTTTGATGTGACCCCAGCATCCTCTAGGACGTATGAGAAAATAGGATTCTAATACCTACCGGTAAATCCTTTTCTCTTAGTCCATAAAGGATGCTGGGTGTCCATCCCAGTGCGTACTGTATCTGCAGTAATTCTTTGTAGTTATACACATGTTGTGTTACGTTTCTCGTCAGCCTGGTGCTTTAATGGCAATCGAACTGTCTTTGATGAGTTTTTGTAACGCTTTCTTCTCCCATTTGTTTAAATTGCTCCTTTTCTTTTTGAATTCATCTAACGTTGTTTTATAAAAACTGTATACTATACTAAAAGGGACTAGTTTTTTTAAAAAATATTGAAGAAAAGGATAATACAATCTTAAAGAAAACTAACTGGCTTACTGAACAAAATGCAAAGATAAAAGTTTTTTTCAAAAGTGGGAAGAATAGGTGTTTAACCTGCGATTACACACTAAACCGCACATTAAGAGTTAATATAGATGGGGAAGGAAAACCTTATGAGATAAAGGATCATATAAATTGCGATAATACATATGTAATTTATATGTTAGTGTGTGGATGTGATTCACTTAAAATTAGATTTTTGGAACACCGTAGGAACATATGGAAAAAAATCCAAACACACAGTGGGGTATATTTACTAAGCTCCCGATTTTTTTCGATTTCGACCGATTTGGTGTTTTTTCTTCAAAGTGTCATCTCGGGAATTTACTAAACTCAAATCTCGGCAGTAATGATGGCATTCGTATTTTTTTTGAAGTCAAAGTTAAAAATTACGAATGAATGCACCATCGGTCAAACGCGGCTGTTTAGGTATACAACTCGGTAATTTACTATGCATTCGTATTTGAAATCTCTACCGTGAAAGTGCATTGTCGGCCGTGAAAAAAAAGATTTGTAAAAAAAGCTAGAAAAAAATAGACCTGCTTTTGAGAAGTGTGTTTACATGTGTTTACAATTCAACATTAATCACACCTTCATTTTGGGTCCTTTAAAAGGGAAACAAGCACATTTTTAACATCTCTCACTCTGAAATGGCTGCTGCCGTGTGTAGTACTGTTTTTTTTTGGCCTGTGGGATACCTGAGAGTGCTCCAGCAGGCTACAATAAACCTGGGCCACGAAACTGACCATGGTCAGCAGGTTGTCCAGGTTCCGCAGAGGCTGCGCAGGGCTAGTTTTTTTAGGGGGCGTTTAAACTTTAACACATTGGCCGATGACCACCTCATACAAATGTTCTGGCTACATACAAACATCATTTCCCGTCTGTATGACCTTGTCAAACTGGACTTAGACCCTGAGACAGCACGCTCTCGCTCTGTGTCAGGCCTGGACAAACTCCTGGCTGTGTTGCACTTTATGGCTACTGGCAGCTTTCACGCTGTGACTGGCGATGTAATTGCTATCTCACAGGCCACCTTTTCTAAATTTTTAAATCAGGTAAGTTAACACATACATACTCCTCTATGTCTAAGTTGTGCTTCTGTTATGTACTCTAACACAGTATTGTATTTTAAACACGTCATGACACTCACCTTATATTTTGAAATGTCCACTCAGGTTTGGGATGCTTTGTATCCACACATAGATGCCTCTATCTTCTTCCCTACCCAGGAGTCGTAGTGGCATGCAGTCAGGGTATCTTTCTATGAGCTTGCAGGCATGCCCAATGTGCTGGGTGCCATAGATTGCACACATGAAGTAAACAGTCAGCAAGTAGAGGAGATAGAAACATCTTGCCACAGTGTGAGTACAGATGTAGGTAGGCAGGTAAGCCAGATACTGATGATTATGCGTCATTTTACAGGTAAGTCTTAATTTATGTAACTCAACATTGGCTAACCCCAAACATAAAATATATGTATTTGTGAATTATGTTTGTGAAGCGTTTTTGTTTGATATTAGCCATGTTGTTTACAATTACTCAATAACATTTTCAGATTACACTGTCAGTTAATAACAAAGTAAACATTACACATATAGCATTTGAGTTATTTATTATCTTAAACACTATAATTGTGTTGGGCACAAATCTAGAATCGTGAGTGATATGTGACAATACTTTATTATTATTTTTTTGGCTTGCTCATTTTCGTGTGCTTTTCTTGGTGGCTGCAGAGGATTCTGTTGGCACATTGGGCCGTGTTCTGCTTGATCGCCTAACTGGGGAGGAAATTGGGGTATGGCTTGGTGTGGTTGTCCCTGAGCTTGAGCCTTGTTGCTGGGCTGCCAACAAATTGATGTTTTGGCTCAAGTTGTTGATGCTTGCTGTCAGTTGTGTTGTTGCGGCTGTGTTGTTGGCGACTATTCTGGACATACTTTCTGTGATCAGCTGATTGTTCTGGATTAGTTGTATGAGGGCTTGTTGCTGGCGGTTTTGTTCATCCATGATGCGTTGAAAGCTTCCTATCATTTGGCTGTTGTTTGCTCTCATTTGTTCCATGCTATTGGCAACTCTGCAAAGTTGAACAATCAGTCTGCCTGAGTTTCTACTCAGTCTCGGTAGATGATGTGGCAGACTGGCAAGGTATTGGCTGTGGTTTTGCAGACAGGCATAGTGTTGGGCCTGTTGTGTTGTCCAACTGGACCAAAAGTCTTGTTCCATTTGTGGCTGGGGTGGTGTTGGGCTCACTTGTTGGGTGGGGGTTGTTTGGGGTGGTGGAATAATGTCAGCCGGCGTGGGTCGCTGGTTAGGATCAACTGCTTACAGGTGTAGTGTGAAAGTTTGCTGCAAGTCAGTTTCCTGCTGGGTATCCTGGGGCATGATGTCTGGATCTGTATGGGGTTGAAGACAGCCACAATTTAGTTACTGTTGGGCTTCTGCTTTTATTGTGCTTTACGACAACATGCATTACTTCTTAATATGCATGTTGAAAAATATAAATAGAGTGTGGCCTAAACTTATGATGATATTGGACATTATATTTAAAAAATGTGACTTCTTTGGTTCCCTACTCATTACAACAATCTTTAAGGTAAATGTTGGGCTATGAGTTTAACTTAATGGTCAAACACGTTAAACTGTAAAAATGCTACATTACATCCTTTACATATTCTGTTTAAAGCTTCCTTTTGGCCAAAAAACAGAATACATTAAATGTGTACAACAATGCACTCATACATTGTTAAAGGCTGTCAGTCTTTCCCAGTAAACATTTTCAATTCTAGTGAAAAAACATATACTTAAAAATATGGTTGGCATAAGTGTCCACACATATTTTGCGCATATTGTTAATTTGAGATGTGTACCACGAAATAATGCTTACCATGGGGTCAAATTACAAACATTGAATTTGTTTTTTAAGATGGGATGTTGTCCATAGCAACCAATAACATTGCAGGGATTATATTCGAGAAGGTGCTGTATTAATGTTATGGAGAATAGGATTGGTTGGTATGGGCAACATCACATCTTAAATAGAAGTCCCATCTTAGTAACGTTACCCACGTCTTTGCTGGTGTTGCTTACTACAAGGATGAGTGTGTGCTTTTGTTTAATTTTGGAAAACACTGTGTAAAATGCATTGAATTTTAAGTAATAAGGTTTACTCACCAGACAGCTGATGGGATTGAGGCTCATCGCTTGGTGGACTGGCCAAAATGGCTTCTGGTGGCTGAGCCAACACAGTTGAGATGCGCCGTTGTGGTGGTGAGGATGCGTGTGTAGGTACGGCCTCAAGACGGCGTCTCTTACTACCAAGGTCGGACAGGGACCAAAAATAGGCACTGGCATTTTTGAAGCACACAGGCCCACCTCGGTGTCAGCATCTGACTCCTCCCCTTACTATTCCCGACTTCTCCTACTTCTTAGTCTATGCTCTAACAAATATAATTAATATTATAACAACATACAAGTGTACATCATTCTGTATTAAAATACACACACCATTGGTTGAAGTGGAAATGTTGAAGTGGGGGTATGGAAAAATAAAGGTTGTGCGTGGCCACTCAAAATGGGGCGTGTCCTTCATTGTAGTTTACCACACCATATACCCCTTATACACATTATGCACCACAATAGTAGTACCCCTTATACTATCTAGTACTGGTGCTCCTTTCACATACCACACAGTATGAGCCGAAATTCACATTATAGCACATGGTATGAGCCGAAATTCACGTTATAGCACACAAAATGAGCCGAAATTCACATTATGCCACATGGAATGAGACAAAATTCAGGGAGAGTGACAGCAGGGACATAGGGACAGGGAGAGTGACAGAGAGAGGGATAGCAAGGGCATACAGTAGGGACTAGGGAGAGAGAAAGGCAGCATGGTAAGATTACCTATTTTGCTGCAAGCAAGATTTACCAAGTTGAGCTGCATGCACAGCCGCCGAAAGGTGGACAATAACGAAGTGTGGAAGCGCACATCATTCATCATCTGTAGCATACACACTGGCGATATCACAAACGATATTGCTCAGAAAGCTGAAAATTAGCGATATCGTATAGTGTGTATGGACCTTTAGTTCTGTCCCACCAGTGACTGTGCTGTGCAATGTGGAATACAAAAGAGATGGATAGGACTTAGCAAATTAAATTGCCCTTTGTACAGAACCATCAAGCAGTGATACTTGTAACTTCCTTTAAAAGCACAAAGTCCTTTTAATATTAAATGACCAGCAACTTGGACTGCTCTACAAGTTAAATAATGAAGGTGAAAAGGGGTAGTCTCAGCCTTTTTATAAAGGCATTAGCTTGTGTGCACAGCTGAAAGGCACTGCAGGGGTTAACACCAATAGTCACTCTTCAAGTGTATGCACTGCCGGCTGTTTTACCTTTAGCCTTGTTATCTCTATGCTTGGACAGACTGGGTTACTGCAGTCACCTCCCGTGCTGTGCTCCCACCAGCAGCAGCTAGTGTCATCGTCTGTGTGTGTGGGGCTGAAGGAATCTTCTCAGCTGCATGCTACGGTCCACAGCCGTCACGTGGGGCAGACTTCTAGAGAGCCCGTTCAGTGGACCGACAGTTCAGCTGATGTCACAGAAGTGGGCGGGGCGTAGCACGTTTCACAGCTCCTCGGCTCAGAAGCAAACTGCTGCTGCTGCTGCTCGGCTGGACTGGCCCACGTGGCCATCGGCCCTTCTGGCATTTGCCAGAAGTGCCAGATGGCCAGTCCGGCCCTGCTTACTACCCATCTTCTGGAGACTGCCAGACCCCTGCGAATGTCGTCTTAGTGGAGTGCGGTGCGATGATGAAGTTCCTATGGGATAATAAAAACATTATAATTCTGTCTTTATATGGGGTCTATTCATGAATAAGTGAAAAGTGTGGAGAAGTGAGCCAGTGGAGAAGTTGACCATGGCAACCAATCAGCATTAACGTAACATTTATAATTTGCATACTTTAAAATTATACTGGGCCACTGATTGGTTGCCATGGGCAACTTCTCCACTGACTCACTGCTCCACTCTTTTCACTGCTTCTTGAATAGAGCCCTATGTGTTTAAAGAATATGTGTACCCACAACATTCTTACCTGCATCGCCAGCATCCGCATCTCTTGCCATTGTGGTTTGTGACCTGGCTGTGCTGCCTCTCTTTCGTACTGTTGAAATAGGAATTTTTACCTTATGTTCATTATATTGTGAATACATATTTACTCCAAAACATTATTGTGATGTGGACATATGAAGAACATTAAGACTATTACACTAAACTTGGCTTGTGCTTTTCTGGCTGACTTCATTGGGTGTGTATACTTTAATCATGAACCAATTACAACAAACAATCCATACCCTAAGGCAGGCCTGTCCAAACTGCAGCCCTCTAGCTGTTGTGAAAATACATATCCCAGCATGCCCTGACCCAGTTTTGTTGTCAGAGAATGCTAAAGCTGTGTCAGGGCATGCTGGTATATGTAGTTTCACAACAGCTGGAGGGCCGCAGTTTGGATATGCCTGCCCAAAGATGCATAATTAACAATATTATACAACTACAAAACCAACCGTGGTTGTAGCCACAAATAACTCACAATAAACAAATATATTATTTATATAAAAAAATTAACAAATTATTCTGCGGCAAAAATCACACCTTGCACACAAAGGCCTATCCACAACAACATACATTAACCAAAAAAACATTAAATAAAATGGATTACACATTCATGAAAACACATGAGTCACACTTCATTTAAATGGAAAAAAACTAAAAAACAAAAAACAAAACCACAACAAAATTAAATAATAAACAAATTGATTCTGCGAAAGGGACAGGCCAACTGATAACTTCACAAAACAATGGGAAATAACATAACTATTTATGCAAAAAAAAAAAAACACCAACACATTACAATAATTAAGCCACTTACAAACAGAATCAGCTACAATACATTTCACACAACTAAGGACAAAGCACATATGTTAAAATAATATAAATATTGAACAACAAACTCACCGTCCTGCCTTGGACGATCCGAATCCCGGACATAGGTCGCACCAACCACTTCTGGCGGAATAAGGGACCGCACAGGCTCCTCCCAATCCCGATATGACGCTCTGAAGGGATGGCCACCCCCTGTTTGTCTGGCAGACTTTGCCTCCTTGGCCATCTTCACCTTGACACGGCGCTTGATATCGTAGAAACGCTTACGACACGTGTCCTCGGTCCTCCTCACCACACCCTCACTATTAACTGTCGCTACTACCTTCCCCCACAGAACACTCTTCCTGCGTGAAGATACCTTGGCAGCATCATGCCCAAACAGCAGATGATGATGATGTTTCAACAGCTCCCGCATCAATGCCACATTCTCTGCATAGCTGAATTTAACATTGCGCCCAGTCTTTGTAGTGGTGCGTGGCTGCGGAGCCACAGCACCATCACTGTCACTATCACTCGAGGCCGCAGCAGCAACCTCCCCCTCCTCCTCACTAACCTCCTCCGCCTCACTCACCTCCTCCGCCTCACTCACCTCCCCCCTCTCACTCACCTCCTCCACCTCACTCACCTCTTCCACCTCACTCACCTCTGACTGGGACATATTCCGGACAAACAACAAATAACAATTATAAAAAAACAAACACACAACACACTCCTCCACTACCACTACACACCACACACCAAACACACACACACACACACACACACTCACAAACAATGACAATAGACTGAATTTTTTTTTTACAAAGACAAAAAAGTAAACAGACTTTTAAATAACTACACAACAAGTATGACAAGACTACTTACACACACAGTACAGCACTCAGCAATCGCAAAAAAACACCTCCAAACCACAAAATACTCCAAACTACTCACCAACACCAAACACCACTTCCTCTCACCTCTCCACTAGCTAAACCCACGAGGTTCGGATGGTTTGGGTCGTTTTTATAGTAATGAGCACAGACACTCCTCCATCAGTAAACAAACCAATCACGGACGAGTGACTTAAAATGAAAGTTAGACCAAAATCGCGTCCGGGAACGGAAAAACACTGCCGTAACATTCAAATGACGCATTCGTTAAAAAAAAAAACACAACACGGCCGCTAAAACACAAAATCGGCCGCATTCTACCATTAAAAACCACGAATGACATCGACATCGAAAAATTAAAATAATCAAAATACGACAGCTTAGTAAATGAGGCGTAAAAAAAAAAAAGTTGCAAAATCACACATTCGATGTCATTCGTGTTTAATTACACTCCAAATCGACACAGATACGAATTTTAGTAAATATACCCCAGTGTGTCTAAACACTATGAAAAACATCATAATGGGAATCCAAGGTGCTTGAAAGTGTTGGGTTTGGAATTTATTCCTTAAACATTACGGGGGGTGACAGGTACAAAAGACTGTGTAAGCAAGAAGTATTTTGGATGCTTAAAATTAACAGCATATTTCCATCGGGTTTGAATGAGTCGGTAGAACTCAATTGTGTTATATAATTTTATGTATATTCTAAATGTATGTGCAGTCCCGCCTCCATCTAACAGGAAGTGAGGTATGTGGTCCGGACTGTGGAGCACGGGCAGTGGGTTGCGCCTCGCCAGTGGCACGGCGCTGCCTGTGCCCACAGAGAGAGAGAGAGCCAATCACATAGAATTATGGATATGAGGGAATAGATTACGGTTCAAGGACCAGAAGTGAGGGGGTCTAGCGTGCGTTTCAGCACCTGAAGTTGGGAATTTACCGGGTATTGTGTAAATAATTCATTTTAACTTATTAAAATACCAGTAAAATTATTTAATTTGCCTTCGAGTCTAATTTTAACAAGTACATTAATATGAAATAACGATTATGTTAAATTAGGAGTGCAATTGATGGATTGTATAATCAAGTGTTAGTAATTATGTGATTAACTAAGGTATAAATGCACTGCTAGTTGAGACCACAGGTCACCTTTGAAAAAGCAGCAGTGCCAGTTGTGAAACGCATCAGGTGTGTGTCACTTTGTAACCCATATCATCCACATCCACTGAAAAGTTTGTCATCGCCTGGACCATCACGGGACCTACAGATACCTACTTGGACTCTTTATGCTATTAAGGACTGGATTTTCTACAAGAGCTCCGCATGCATGGTGGGGACCCTCCTGTTTGAATCTACAATTGGGACAAAACATCCTCTAGTGGTAGCAATGAGATTTCCGTCCTTGAGACTGTGTTGTCAGTCCTAAGCTAACAACTATTGTCCATGTTTTCAATCTTGAGGTCCTGTGTGATAGATAGGTACAGGCAGACTGTGGAAACCAAACATCATTGGTGACTAGCAGCATTTTCATCTATGCAGTGTTGGTATATGTTTTGATACTTTTTTTATTACTGTATTTTATGTACTATTTTTAAGCATATTAAATGTGTGTTTATTAGACAATCCATTTGGTTTTGACCAGCGCTGCCTCCATTTCTATTCATGTATCACTCCATTTGTAGGTGTGACTAACCTACTTAAGGCAGCTGCTCATATTAGAAACGCACCCCATTAGCGCCTCACTCCAACCTAGGTTGGTTGTATTCTCTTGTTTACACTTACACCCATGCTTGTAAACATTTATTTTTCTTGCAAAATGCATTTGCTATTAGGCTTTAATAACACTTTAAAAAACATCTCTAAAATATCATATACATTTTACAAGCAATGAAGAAAGCATATATGTGCAGTTTAATCTGCTCTCGACTATTGAAAATGACACATCTTTTACAGCTATCATAGGCGTCGGAATGGGGGGGGGGAGGGGGCAGCATGCCCCTCCAAAAAAACATGACAGAGGCGCAAGCGTGCGGATGGGGAGTGCTTACCCCCCAGATCACCGTGGAGACTGTGACTTCAAAACTCCGGCGCCGCAGCGTGCTGCCCCGTATCCGGTCCAGCCGGCTCTTCACAGAGGCATTACTGGGAGGAGGCGGGGATGTCCCAACAGGCTCAGCATGGCCACGCCTCCTCCCTGTAATGCATCTGAAGAGCCAGCTAGGACAGGAGGACATGGGGCAGCACACTGCGGCGATGGAGTTTTGAAGTAAGATTCTCCGCATGATCTGGGGGGTAAGTGCTCCCCGCATGGGGTGAGGGTGGATAATCATGCGGGTGAAGTGTCAAAATGTATTTTTATATATCCCCCCCCCCAACCACAACAGGTTCTGGTGCCCCTGAAAGCTATATATGTATTTCTAGGCCAGTGTGCATGTGTAGTGTACACACCTGGATGAATACACCCTTATTGGTGTTGTCCTATACAAATATATCCTTACCGTCCCCATCCCGCCTTTCTAGGCACATGTTAATGTAAGTTCCATAATCATGGAAATCTGTATAAACACAAATGTGCACAGTTTTCTGTGAAGAGATATTTCACACAATTTCCGCTATGCAACCTAGAATAGTTACACCTCTACATCAGTCACTGTGTGAAGAAGCAGAGCCGGATTATAGGAGCGGAGTCGGGGGAGGTTGCCCCGGGGGCCCCCATGCATTAACCCCCAGAGCTATTAAAACAGGAAGCACAGCATTTAGTTGTGTCTCCATTACCCCTCCTATTCAGTGGCTTAGCTGTTCCTTAACAGCGGCCACCAAGGAGCTCCACACTAAAGTCAGTTTCACGGGATAGTGACGTCAAATCCCACAAGACACTGTCCCAGAGCTTCCTGCGGCCACTGCAATGCTGAAGGAGCTGAGTAGGATTGGCCATCAGTATGTTTTCCATTGACGGTTGCCATTGATAGGAAACAGGGCAAGAACCATTGATGGTATAAAACTATGCTGTAGTGTACCATAGATGGTTCTTACCTTTGACATTTTGTGCATGCACCAAAGATATGTGCAAATCCGGTGACTGCCACAGCTCTAGTCTCTCTGTAGCTTCTCTCCTGGAATCAGGAGGAGTCAGGACAGTGGACTCTGCCACTGCTCCTGCTCTCCCTGCACTGCTGACCTCGTAAGAGACCAGTAACTGCCTGGCCTCGCCCATTTCCTGGCAGACATGGTAGAAGCTCATGAGAAATGTAGTTTGACCAGATGCCGGAGAGCCTCTGCCCTGCCAACCATTTTGCGCTGTGCTCACTGTGTCCACAGCATCTAGCAGATGCAGCAGCACTCAGTAAGTATTAAAAAAAAAACATTGTGACCAAGACTACCATCAATGTCAGGGAACTATTCGGGTCTCCGCAATTGATGGTAAAACAAGTTACCATCGGGCATAGACCAGTGATGGTTTTTAATCATTGATGGTCGATGGCCAAGCCTAGAGCTGAGTCTTCACTGTCTCAGCGCGCTCTCCCGACTCCCTACACTCCCAGACTGGTTCCGTGACATCGACTTTACATGAAGGAAGACAGGTAAATTGTGTTTGTGTGTGTTTGTGTGTCTGTGCACTGCAGGGAATAGAAGTAGTGGCTGTGCATGCACAGCGGGGAAGCCAAAAATTTTATTAGTGTGGCCCCCACAATTTAGTTTGCCCTGGGCATCCTCAAGACTTAATCCGGCCCTGTGAAGACGCAAATTACTTTGGATGAGCAGATATTACAACAAATAGATTCCTAAACAGCCATTATTACACAGTTTAAGGTGTTACCATGAAGCTTCAGACAAGGAAGAAAAGACAACATTAATGCATAATTAATTTACATTAAGCATGTAGACATTTCTATAAATATTGCATTATGAAGGTATAACGCACAGTGCTACAGTGAGGTTACATCAGAATTCCAAATGAACCACTCAGTGAGGGGGAAGTGCTCTATATTTGCTGATTGCTATCATCTGAAGTATTTTATCATAGTCAAACATTAAATCATCTGACTGTATGTATTGCATATGTCACAATTATATTCATGTGTATTTTGCTTTTATGCTTGTTTTGAAATGCTTCATTGAATGTGCACCTGACACAGCACATTTTAGTTTCATTTCAAAGTAAATAAAAAATCACCAGATGTTGTATTATTTTCCTTTAATAAAGCAGATGTATGCATGTATATGATATTTATGATGTATGATAAAATAATCAGATCGTATATATTAATATATAATGAGACAACATTTTGTAATTGGCCTATGGAAATCTTAAAAGTGTGCTGTAGTGGCATAAAAAATTAATCATGTGAAATAATCCAAATGCAATAATCCATTTGTAGACAATTTTAATACATATATTGAAGCAGGTAATATTCTCTGAACATGCAAATTATTATTATATAGTCCTTAATCATAATCAACTAGATAGATAGATAGATAGATAGATAGATAGATAGATAGATAGATAGATAGATAGATAGATAGATAGATTGATAGATAGATAGATAGATAGATAGATAGATAGATAGATAGATAGATAGATAGATAGATAGATAGATAGATAGATAGATCTAGATTCTGGTACAAACCCGGTACTCAATCAGGGCAGCACAACCCCCAATAGAAGTAACTTACTTCTGTGCCCTCATGGGGTATGATGGCCAACTTACATGTGCAGTAAAATGAGGCGACACTCCAAGACTCATAACCTGTGGAAAGACTTTAGTGAAAAAGCATAAAAGTTTTGGGAAATTTCACCCCATAATCAGGACCATTCTGATGATGGGGTGAAATTCCTAGAAACTTTGATGCTTTTTCACTAAATTGGGATGACGGCGGTCACAATACTAACACCAGATTCCCTATCTTTGAAATCCCGACAGGGGCGAGGTAAGTATGTTATCCTCTCTCCCCTACCCCTAACCCTCCTTTCCCGCAGCCTAACCCTAACCCTCCCCCTTAGTGCCTAAACCTAAGCTCCCAATGGTGGTGCTTAACCCTAACCCTCCTCCACACAGCCTAACCCTGAATTGCACATGGGCCCCTGATGATTAAGGGGCCCACTGCTGCACACGCACGTTATCCCCTGCCCCTCACATCCGTCCACAGACCATTTTGAACAATGTTGGATGACTGGCACTCAGGGTGGGCCCCACTGTCTGAGGGACCTGCACCTCACCTTAGGTAGGCACTTCTGACCTTGTGTGTGCTGGACTGATAGAGGAGTCAGCTATCAGCACTGATGATCACCATATACTGCCTCTAATGAACAGACAACTGTAATTTTTTTCTGATTCACTGCTGTCTGTGAATTAAAGGCAGATTCCATTGTCACCCTCTGCCTCCCTGTGCCTTACATTGTCACACTCTGCCTCTCCCTGTCACCCACTGCTGTGTGGCATATTGTGTACTTGGGTTGGGATGGAGGAAAGGGGGTCCAAAATATATTTTTGCACCTGAGCGCACCACTCACAAATTCCACCACTGAGTTGCACCCTGATGATTTTGACTAGTAGCAAATCAAGCATAAATTAATAGGCCAAGTACATCGAAAAAAAGCATACAACTGTTCATATGAGTGAATATATGATTTTTTCAGTATACAATAATTGGTAATGTACTTTATCCAGGGGTTAAAGTGGAGGGGGGGGGGACGAGGTCGAACTGAGTTCCACCACTTGTAATGGTAGGGGGAACTAGTTCCACTACCTCCACAGTAATTCCAACAAAAAAACCCTGCCCCATCACCTACATCAGTTGATGATGCAGGCAGCGCTAGTGTTACTGATGAGCTGCAGCCACCTCCATCTTCCTCAGATCTTGGTGGCTCCATGGTCTTCCTTAATTTACAACCCACCCCTTCTGGTACTCACACACGCTGTTTCTGTTGGACAGCATTCATCCCCTCATCAGGTCCAAGTGGCTTCATTTTCCAGCATGGTGTATGTTATGCATGGTGTCACCACTGCTGAAGTGAAGAGGAGCCATAAAGAGAAGTAGGCTCTGTGCATCTTGGAGACCAGATGAAAGGGGGCTGGAGGGAAAAGAGAGGTGGGGAAGCTGCTGGAGGGACACAGGCGGGGAGCTGCTGGAGTGACAGAGGCAGAGATGTGTATAAGGGGTACTACTGTGGCAATATGTGTATAAGAGGCACTACTGTGGTCATTATGTGTAAGGGCACTACAACTGTGGACATTATGTGTAAAGGACACAAATACCATGGGAATTGTGTATAAAGGGCACTACTGTGTGGCATAACATGTATAGAGGATACCATTGTGTAGTGCAATGTGAATAAAGGGCACTACTAAGTGAGGCACCCTGAATAAGGGGCATTACTATATGGTGTAATATGAATCATGGGCACTACATGGGGTGTAATGTGGATAAGATTGTGCCATTGTGTGGTGTAATTTGAATTGGGGGTACTATTATGTGACCGTGCTGCTTCTTTGTGAGATCAATGTCACTTCATAAAGTATGGGAAGTAGGGCACTACTGTAAATACTGTAAATTACAGTTTGCAAGGCTCTGCTGAAGACACTACCACTGGCTCCGGATTCACTTAATGTAGGGGTGGGGGGGGTCAGGTATCCGGGTAAATGAGTTCCACCACCTATATACAAATTTGAACAAATCCCGCCCCAGTTTATTAAAGCTCTCTTTACATATATTGCTAGATATCTAATGATTCCTACTGCTTCACATTTAATATAATTTTGTAATCCTTTGCGGAAATGTATTTCTATTTGCGGGTGCAATGCTAACGCTTTAAGGTCCTAGACCCAAGTTACATGCAAAAACAAAGAAAGAAGAAAGAAGCGTTTTTCTGTCGGATGCACAGGAACCACAATAATGGTTAAAAAAACTATTCTTTATTGGATATATATTAAAATTATGGGGACTGGTGAAATATTAAAATATAGTGTGATTAGAAAAATAAAGTGTGAAATAAAACTACAAGACTCTGATTAATGGTTACCCAATGTGATTACTATCCCAAATAAAGGGTTATTTTGCCAAAGCTATTTTGCCAATGTTCCACCGCCTTTCCAGGACCACTTCAAGCCCTGACTGTATCATTATTATGCATTCTAGTTGTAACTGTACTTGTATTATTTGATTTAAGTTTAATGCTCTTTAACTTTCAATGAATGTTTACAAAAACAAAACAAATATATTTTTTATATATAAGTTTAAGATCTCCTTGTTAACAATATAATTTAGTTTAATTACACATCAATCATATTAGTGAGGAGGGCATATTTTCATTTTCAAGGACAAAAGTTTAGATGTGATGTATCGCTACAGCTACTGTAGCTGTAGCAATACATCCTCATACAAAATTTTGTCCTTCAAAATTAAAATATGCCCTCCTCACTGAGTGCAGGGTGCTAGAGTGAACAGTTGTCCTAGCAACACAAAATAAAAATGCAGTACAATTAAATAAATTGCCTCAGCAAAATTAAACAGAAGATTACCATATAAAGACCAGTAAGGTAAAGGCAAAATAAAAACTATAATCAGTCCAGTGAAACCAAATTTAAACCAAGTACAAGATGGGTTAAAAATGTAGATAAGAGTGATAAAGCAATGGTCCAAAACAACTTCTGCTTTCACTGGCATCAGCATTACTAATGCAGACTTGTTGCACATTCTAGCTTTGAAGGGCCCAAGTCTGAATGGATTAAGGTCCCACCAATGAGAGTGGCCGATTTTTAAAAGACGCTGCCTGCAAACAAATTATGCCTGACACTTGGGAACAGACATCATTCTCCCACCCCTTTATACCTGGTTATATTATATTAGCCAACACATGGTGGCTCAGCTAAGTCTGACAGTGGAAGATAGTGGTGAAGAGCCGGAGCAGGGTCCTGAAGACAGAAGACACCAGAAACAGCCAAAATGAAGAGATGGTGGAGCAAAAGATACAGGAAATAGCCACTGCAAAAGAGTAAGTTCAGGCCACCTTCATCCAGGTAAAGATGGGGACAGAGGGCTCCAGTAGTCCTGAGGTTGCAAAGGATGCTGTCCATCAGGTGAAGTGCTCCTGAAGACTTGAGGCTGTGAATTGTGCCACTTCTCTGCTGAGAGTCGGCTGAAGTGGGATCATTGGCTGAATCAGGACTGGTTACACTGAGGACTGCAGGACCAGTAGGACTCCAGTCTGATTTTGCACTTATTTCCACTAGAACACCAGGGGTTTAGGTCAGCATTAGTTTAGAGGATATATAATTTAAATCTGCCCACACTAATCTTAGGTGATAGGTCCATGCCCCTCCTGGTCTCTTTTGTGCTATGTCTGCCCTACTACAATTTTGGGTGATAGGGCTATGTTCTCCTGGTTATTCAGACAATAGGACCACCCTGCTACTATTCCAGGTGGGAGGTCCAAGGACCTCTAATAATTCAGATGCTAGGCCCATCCTGTAGATAATTTTAGACAATAGGACCAAGCCCCTAAAGCCTCAGGTGATAGGCCCTGTAAATATGTCACTAGTGTGAAGGGGTTTTCTGGCCATCACACCACCAAGAAACTTCCCAGTTGAAAAGGAGATATCCGGCTCCCATACCATACTATTAGAAATAATGGGATAGTTTCATTTTAAATTAAATAATTGAAACATTAATGAGTACTTGATATTTCATCAGAGCAACAGGTGTAGAGCCAGCCAGCCAGTATAGAATGAGTCAGTAACTAAGGAGTCTATTTACTAAGCTTTGAAGAGAGATAAAGTGGATGGAGTTAAAGTACCAATCAGCTCCTTGTCACAGGCTGTTTTTTTTTTAAATGACAGTTAGGAGCTGTTTGGCTGGTAGTTTATCTCTGTCCACTTTATCTTTCTCTAAGGCTTAGTAAATAGACCCCTATGTTTGACTGACTGCATACTGTGTAGATAGTAATTTGTTTTATGTGGGGAGGATATTTGCTATTTACAATCTGAATGTTAGACTGTACTGTACTTGTTTTGTTCAGTAGGCCAGTGCTAGTTTGGGCCTGACCTTGTAGTTCACCATCCAGTTGTTGTTTTAGTGAGGTATATCATATTATATAGTAGCTTAGGTAGGGTGGTATATTTTACAGGTGATGTTAAGACCCACCTATCAAGCTGATAAGTATTATCATGGCAAGTGCATATACTGGAGCTAATTCTGAGGTGAAACAACTTGAGTTTTATATGTGCAAGGTCACAAAACAGAAATAAAAGAAAAAAATACTGATTATAAAAATATATATATTTGTACTGTATATATAAAAACACTCTTTGAGAAAGCTCCTACATAGAGCGAAATGCATTAGAGGATACCTGCTTAAGCTGCACTTTGAAATCGGTTGGGTTGGTCTTTATTCAGAAAATATGTAAAGTGAATGCTGTAGTACTGTTCCTTAGCTCCGGGTACTAAATTACAAGACAAAGTCCTGAATGAAATTAAGCTGGGAATTGGTCTAATTGTACTGGCAGAAATTTAAACTGTGCTAAGGGCCTCATTCAGACCTGATCGCACACTAGCTTTTTTTTTCAGCGGTGCGATCGGGTTTGAACTGTGCATGCGTATGCACCGCAATGCACAGGCGCGTTGGCCGCCGGCAACGGGGATCGCCGGACAGCAATGGATTTTACGTAGAAAGCAATTGCACTGGTGATCATAAGAAGATTGACAGGAAGAGGCCGTTTGTGGGTGGCAAATGACCGTTTTTTAGGAGTGTCCGGGAGGACGCAGGCATGCCCAGCTGTTCGGAAGGAGGGTTTCTGACATCAGCAATGGTCCGGATCATTGCAGCGGCTGAATAAGTCCTGGGCTGTGCAGAGACTGCACTAGCTTTTATTTGTGCAGCTCTCTGCATATCTGTTCGCACCCCTGCACACCGATTACCCCCTACCCCTGTAGGCGGCGATTACCTGGTCGCAGCAGTGCAAAAATTGCCTGCTTGCGACCAGGTCTGAATGAGGGTCTAAGTCTACTGGTCAACACACTGGTGCCGATATGCGGCCAGCAAGCAGGGAACATTTCCCCTATTGCTAAGGACTTGGACCAACAGTGCCCGGAGGCACTAAGAGACCGTGCATACCGTCCACGGATTAGAAAATGTATTTCTTTTGCCTGGTGTGAAGTTTATTTGCTGCCTGTGT
This sequence comes from Pseudophryne corroboree, assembly GCF_028390025.1. NCBI lineage: Eukaryota > Metazoa > Chordata > Amphibia > Anura > Myobatrachidae > Pseudophryne > Pseudophryne corroboree. The sequence goes on from NC_086445.1 coordinate 740,367,304, forward strand.
GTCATTAAATACTTGCACAAACTCTGCATAAGGCGCTCATAACTTTATTGTGATTACATAAACCTTTTCTTTAAGCTAGCTTATCACTAAATTAAACCACACCACACACTGAAATAAAGACACGGACACAGTAGCTGGAGTTAAAGGTCAGACGATGTTTATTAACCGCTGACCAACTCTTTAAACTATAATTGTGATCGAATTAGAATTGATTTTGATATAGACTTAAATTTAGTTTGGAGGATGGCAAACAGAAAGTCGCTGCCACACACCAGCACCAGTCACCTAGATGAAAACCACCAAACCAAGGAGGGGAGTACACATACCCCGCCTCCTTCCCGCATAACCCGCATTGTGCTGGCCTTACCCCTCTTTCTCTTGCAAACGTTCGGTTCCCGCAGGGGAACGTCTAAATGTCCAACCGCAAGAAAAGGACACACCTGCCGTCCTTCTAAAGAGGGAGCCCCACAATGACCACTTATGCCTGTGTGACAGCTGGTTGGTAGCGACTTCCCGCCAATCTGGCTTTCAAATAGCCAACTATAAAAATCAACAAACCGTAGCTGAAATCCGGGAGGGCGGGCGGGCATAAAATGCATGGCAAGAGGAAGTCTAGGAAAATGGCCCCCACCTATATACTATCCTAAGACCCTCCTATTAAGCTTGATGCACAACCTTCCAATCCAATAGGAAAAAACCAACAGGGAAAACTGATCTGCCTAGCAACTGCTTAGTCATTTAACAACCAATCACAAAAAGTGGATCTCTTATATGGCCTCAGGCTTATGCAGCCTTCAGCTTATCTAAGGCGCTCATAACTTTATTGTGATTACATAAACCTTTTCTTTAAGCTAGCTTATCACTAAATTAAACCACACCACACACTGAAATAAAGACACGGACACAGTAGCTGGAGTTAAAGGTCAGACGATGTTTATTAACCGCTGACCAACTCTTTAAACTATAATTGTGATCGAATTAGAATTGATTTTGATATAGACTTAAATTTAGTTTGGAGGATGGCAAACAGAAAGTCGCTGCCACACACCAGCACCAGTCACCTAGATGAAAACCACCAAACCAAGGAGGGGAGTACACATACCCCGCCTCCTTCCCGCATAACCCGCATTGTGCTGGCCTTACCCCTCTTTCTCTTGCAAACGTTCGGTTCCCGCAGGGGAACGTCTAAATGTCCAACCGCAAGAAAAGGACACACCTGCCGTCCTTCTAAAGAGGGAGCCCCACAATGACCACTTATGCCTGTGTGACAGCTGGTTGGTAGCGACTTCCCGCCAATCTGGCTTTCAAATAGCCAACTATAAAAATCAACAAACCGTAGCTGAAATCCGGGAGGGCGGGCGGGCATAAAATGCATGGCAAGAGGAAGTCTAGGAAAATGGCCCCCACCTATATACTATCCTAAGACCCTCCTATTAAGCTTGATGCACAACCTTCCAATCCAATAGGAAAAAACCAACAGGGAAAACTGATCTGCCTAGCAACTGCTTAGTCATTTAACAACCAATCACAAAAAGTGGATCTCTTATATGGCCTCAGGCTTATGCAGCCTTCAGCTTATCTAAGGCGCTCATAACTTTATTGTGATTACATAAACCTTTTCTTTAAGCTAGCTTATCACTAAATTAAACCACACCACACACTGAAATAAAGACACGGACACAGTAGCTGGAGTTAAAGGTCAGACGATGTTTATTAACCGCTGACCAACTCTTTAAACTATAATTGTGATCGAATTAGAATTGATTTTGATATAGACTTAAATTTAGTTTGGAGGATGGCAAACAGAAAGTCGCTGCCACACACCAGCACCAGTCACCTAGATGAAAACCACCAAACCAAGGAGGGGAGTACACATACCCCGCCTCCTTCCCGCATAACCCGCATTGTGCTGGCCTTACCCCTCTTTCTCTGGCAAACGTTCGGTTCCCGCAGGGGAACGTCTAAATGTCCAACCGCAAGAAAAGGACACACCTGCCGTCCTTCTAAAGAGGGAGCCCCACAATGACCACTTATGCCTGTGTGACAGCTGGTTGGTAGCGACTTCCCGCCACCAAGGTTTACCAAACCGCCACCGCCATCCGCAACCGTAACCCAACTAAGAACAACTAAATAGCTCTACCGAAACAGACAAAAAATATCCTCCAGGAAAAATTGCACCCTTTCCGGAGAAAGATGAACCCCATCCTCCATGTAAAACCGCTTGTTCCTTAGCACCAGTAGAGGATGCCTGATCGCCACTTGACCTATGGCCCTAACAAAAAGAGACCCTGCCGAACTAACCTTCTTGCGTGCTTTCTCCAGCGCCGAGAAACGCACCGCAACACGCCAATGGAAACGAGGTACCATTTCCGACCAAACAATGCAGATTCCTGGCCAGTGACAACGGACCGCCACCAAATCCGCCTTAACGGACAAACCAAATCTATGCCCTTAACTCGACCTATATCATTACCACCCCAAGGAATGACAATACAACTGGGGTGACCCCAGCGGCACTCCCGGGCAAAAAGGACCCGCCACAAATCACCCCATAACATGCCCAGAACACCTAACCATCTCACTTGCTTGGATCCCAAAAACCTCATCCGCCCTAAGTGCCATGTGACGCTTTGTTGCCCAAAAAAAAAAATATAGGAATGCCCAAAATTGATGATATCTGCAAAAGAAAATATCCTAACATCCGATTATGAACATAATACATACAACAAACACAACGGAACAAAAAGAAACCCAAGTGAAGGAGAAAAATCAAAAAACCTCCCGTGGACCTTAAGAGAACAGCCAATTGAAATTAGGCCCCCTCGGAGGAAAAATTTTAAAAATTCACTTCACACCCTCGATTCCTGAACGGTAAGCATTCAAAAACCGATGAGTAAACACGTTTTTGGGTTAGCGCAACAGGCGCACTTATAACTTATACAAACGGACATATGACCTATAGGAGGCGGACTTCCAACGGCCCAGCTCCCGAACAGCCACAGGGGATGAACTTGTAGCCGCTGCATGAGTAGCCGCCCCAATCCGCAAGGAATGGGTACCGAAGTCCGCCCCCTGCAAGCCCACTGCCGCCAAACATTTTTTGAACACAGCAGCAAACTGACATTTTGTCAGAGGGTCAACCTGCGCGTGCACCAGCAACTGGTCGCCCCCAGGAGGCCTCAACCGTACATACTCCTGCGTCAACCGCAGCGGGCAAACACCCGGTTCTTCCTGAGCCTCCAAGGACAACCAGCGACCCCGACCTGCTTAATCTGTCTTGGACCGCACAATCCTACAGAGTAACAGGCCCTCCTGCAAGCGCACATTTTCGCAAAGCCAACCCGACACCCGAGACGTTTGCTGCATGCCACCAACTCGCTCACCCGAAAAGCCCCGAAAAAGGCCAGGGCATACGCACAACCAAACAACGCGACCTCGAATTCCGAGGACGCAATTTGAGGCACTACCCGCAGTAGATCCGTTAGAGCTGCAACGTTACGGGACTACGTGAATCCGCAGGCGCCGGGCGCAACCTGGCCCAACCTTTCAGCGCTCTGGAAAGGACAAACGACCCCGTGGGGTCCGTCATCCCGTGGAGCTGCGAGTGAAAGGAAATGCCCGCAAGGGCAGATGCCATGGTCGCTTTTGACCCCACCGTTTTGGCAATGTTCCCAAACAAAGGTCATCAGGACGACGGCCGAGGACTCACCTGCCACCCCGTACCTACTCTGAAAGACCGACCAATCCCGCCAGGCTGCATCATACACTCGGAGAGTGGAAGGAGCCAGAGCACACCTGGCTAAGGCATTTTAAACCGACTCGACCATCTGCCAGACAGAAGGTGGGCACTGTAACCCCTCCGCCGTCGCTCCCGGAACCAACGTCCTGAATTTGTCAAACTGGAACCGAGACAATGCATCCGCAATTCCATTGTCAACTCCAGGCACGTGGCGGGCCCTGAAATTAATATTGCGCTGCAAGCAAACTACACTAGATGCCGTAGCAGCCTCAGAGCCTGCGGCGAGGAGGAACGCTGATTATTAATCGCATGTACCACCCCCAAGCTGCCGCAACGAAACCACATGTCCCTATTTGCGAACTGGCCGGCCCATAATTCAAGCGCCACTATGATCGGGAACAATTCCAGCAAAAGGAGGGTACTTGGTAAACTCACGCGTTACCCACGAGGCCGGCCAAGCCGCAGCGCACCATGCGCCAGCAAAAAACGCGCCCTAAAACTCGACTGCCTGAGGCATACGTGAACAATGCAGCTGCTTACTGGAACAACAAGGCGCGGGCCACAAAACTTCCCTGTTGAAGGACACCCGGAAAGAGACCCAAATCCGCAAATCATCTCTGATCTCGCGGGAAAGGTACACGGTGTGATTCTGCCGGACCGTCCCCGCCGTGGCCCGCTCTAGTTTGCGACAGAAAATCCTACCCATGGGGATAATCCTGCACGCCAAATTGAGAGAACCCAGCAAGGACTGCACCTGCCTAAGCCGGACTCTGCGCTTGCCTAAACAGTCAGTAATTAAACCCAAAAGCTTACGCACTTTATCCTCAAGCAGGCGACAGCAACCCCCCACCGTGTCAAATTCGATACCTAAACAGCTAAGACAAGTGCAAGGGCCCTCGCCTTTGTCTTGCGCGACAGGCACCCCTAGCCTTTGAACAAGGATCTAGCTACCAACAGAATATCCCCACCGATCGAACTGCCCCCCAGGCCCACAAAGAGAAAGTCGTCCAGGTAGTGAGCCACCCCGCGTTGACCGGAGGCGGACTGGACGCACCAATGCAAAAATGTACTAACACTCTCAAAGTGGGCACAGGAGGCCGAACAACCCATGAGGAGCCACCGACCCACGTAAAACTCGCCCCCTATTTTGAAACCCAGAAACCGCAGGGAATCCGGATGCAGTGGAAAAAAGCCGGAAAGCCGACTCCACGTCCAAATTTGCCAACAAGCCCCCCGGACCACAACCCGCACCAAGCGCAGAGCGTCATCAAAAGACTGATAACGTACCCTGCACATAGCCTGCGGAATAGCGTCGTTAACCGAAAAGCCCGGAGGGTGCAACAAGTGCTGTATCAGGCGGGACTTGCCCGTAGCCTTCTTGGGCACCACCCTACCTGGGGAAATGCACGAGGAGGGCAGTGGGGGAAAGGCGTGGGGCCCCAACATGCGCCCCAAGCCGATCTCCCCGTCCACCTTCCGCCTAACCTCCTGCGGGAATTTGCGCGCCGATCTCAAATTCTGGCGCGCCACCACGTGCACCGAATCCGAAATGGGCAAACCAAAACCGTGCAGAAAAAACCCGCCAAGAGGAATGACAGGGTATAAGCTGAGCCAGCGCCGCAACTCGGGAACCCGAATTGGGGAAAAAGGCCTTACTTGCCAATTCCCCTGGTCTCGGCAGGGGCGGAGGACTTCCCGCTTGCCGCCGAGGTCTAATCATTGGCCGGGTGACTGGCCCCGCACTACCTGCACGAGTGGCGAAAACGACAATTCACCCCCTTGACGCAATTTCCCTCGTTGTAGGCAAAACACTTCCCTTTCCCTATCAAGCGGGAACCCGGAGCCCCGGGCTTCTTGACCGTGACGTCCGGGGCGGGCTTAACCTGCTGCATGACCTCCAACCACACCTTGACATTCCTAAACCCCGCGGGCAGGGTGGGGTTGCCATCCTGATTGCGACGGAATTTCTCATCGTAATCCCGCCAAGCATTACCCTTGGATTTCAAGTACATGTCATGTACTAAAAACAACTATTTCACTAAATTGTGATACTCCGCGGGTCGCGATTCCGTGTAGCAAGCAGTAAACCAAAAACCCTCGCAACCACTGGTTAAAATTGCGGCAAGCATTTTCCCCCAATGCCGCCCGGTTTCTTAGCTGCGTCGAAACCCTGCCGCATCTCATCCTTAAGGGTGAAGATGTCAACATGCTTCCCCCCCTTTTCCGTGATTCCTTTGCCATGCGCCGCGCGATGAGTCTAGCTAATTTACGCGGGCGCCGCGGGGAGCCTGAAAAAACACTGCTAGATGATGAGGAAGAACAACTAGCTGAACTGTGTAAAGGAAGGGCATGCTCACCCGTGTTAGACGAACCCGGAACAGCGTCGTCCGTTGCACCCGACTCCGTTGGTGGCCGAACTTCCCCCGTTGCTGCCGCGTCCCTCTGCGACCTTCGTCCCCCACGCGACGTAGCCCCGGAACCGGCCTGCACCTGTGAGGGAGAAACAGAAGGGACAACAGGCGCGGGGGAAACCAGCGCATAAATGGTATTGGGGTGAGCATGCAGGGGAGGAGGCCAAGTACAGCCGCCCCGCGGCGGAGGGCCGGCGGGGAGCGGCGGGGGAGGACCCCCAACTGAGGGGTACCCGCCGGCGTGGGGGAAGGCAGCCCTGACCCCCGCAGCGCCCCCCATGAAGTAAGCAGGCCGCCAAGAAGGATGCGGCATGCAACCGCCCGTCCCTGAAAATCCGGACGAAACCGGGGGGGGACTGTGGAGGGGCAGGAAGGGGCGGCAAAATATGCGCCAATTGATTGGCTACAGCTTGGGGCGGACCGTGCTGCGAGCCCGAAAAGGCAGGGAGGGGAAACATAACCCGGGGGGCCGCCGACCGACCACGTGGCCGGACGCCGGAGCCCGAGCCGTAAGTAAGGGTAAAATTGTGGTATGGACCCCACCGTCAGGCCCATGGAGGGAGCTCCGGCAGCTGAAGGGAACGCCGGCGCAATAGGCCAAGGAAGGCCACCGGGGAAAAATTGGTCCCCAGCGAAACCTTGAGGCGCGTCCATCGAGTGGGCAGGGCTGGGCAGGTGGTAAGCCGCCATGATGGACGACGGAGTCGCCACCAACTGCAGCGCCCCCTGCGGGCCGTGAGGGGGCGCCTGGAGCCCGACGACCGGGGATGATGACAAGGGGCAGCCGCGCAACGGGCGACCGGGGGCCCAGCCAAAAAGGCCCCCGATGAGTGACTCCCACCCGGGAACCCCAGACATGCAACCGCAGGAGGGGCGGGCGCTGTGGTAGCACCAGCCACGCCCCCCACTCCTGAAACCCCCGATAGCAGCCCCGGCACCCCATTCCCTAACTGGGTACTACAGGCCCCTACGCAGACAGGGGTACCTGTACCCCACAAACCGTACTGGGGACAGAGGGCACCTCACCCTGCTGCCCCAGACTCATATTCCCCGCTGTAGGCCCAGCCCTCCCACCCCCCCTCGCCCTCCGCAGCCCTGCCGCGGCCGCTCGCCACCACGTGGGCGCGCGAGCCGCCGCTCAGAGCCGCTGTCGGGGAAGGCGGAGGAGACCCGGCGCTGCCCAGCGCGCCTGGTGAAGGAACTGGAGACGCAGCTGCAGCAGCCGGGGACGCCGGTGACTGCGGCCCGGCCGAGCCGCTCGCCCCAGCAACACGTGCAGAGCGGCCATTGGCCGTCTGCCTCGCGCTGACAGGGCAGCGGGTAGTCGTGGCCCGACCCTGCCGCGCGCCAGCCGACGCCGAAAGGAGTCTCCTAGGGGCCGCACTGCGGGAATGGGAGCGGGGGGCGCCCACGACCTCCACGAGGCGGGTGGGGGGAGCGGAGCGGCGCGGGCTCGGCAAACCAGGAGGAGAGGGGTAACCCATGAATACAATATACTAAAATGTCACAGGAAGAATCACTGAAAAGAAAAGGGGGGGAAGGGGGGGGGGAGGGGAGCAGAACAGAAAAGCTAATATACAAAGGAAAAAACAGCAATGAAATTACAGTGCCAATGTACTTTACCTTCCTGGGCCATAAAATGCATGGCAAGAGGAAGTCTAGGAAAATGGCCCCCACCTATATACTATCCTAAGACCCTCCTATTAAGCTTGATGCACAACCTTCCAATCCAATAGGAAAAAACCAACAGGGAAAACTGATCTGCCTAGCAACTGCTTAGTCATTTAACAACCAATCACAAAAAGTGGATCTCTTATATGGCCTCAGGCTTATGCAGCCTTCAGCTTATCTACTGCCTGCTGTGTCCTGACTTTAACGTCAACCTTGTTACAATGTGATGGCCCATACAGGGAACTCGCTGCTTAAACTACACCAGATGCTGGTGTGGTGGGGACATCGCAGTGACAGGTTATACATCAGTAACTGATGGGTCAGAGAGAATTTGTACTTTTATTTTTTAAAGTGACAGTACCGAAAAAGCAGAGTTGATGTTGTGTGTGCAGCATAGGGTGGTTGTAAATACTGGCTTATCATTGTGCATATATTAACCCGGCCACATTACAGTACACCTCATCTAAGAGCAAGATGAAGGAAATATTGTGGACACAAACCTCCTTGTTGGCTGCACACCAGACCACACAGGAACAATTGGTAAGCTTCCTTAAGACCAAAAATGAGAACGCTACCCCTAGTGCTAGGAACTTGGACCATCAGTGCCCGTAGGCACTGAGAGACCGTGCATATGGTCTGCGGATTAGAAAATGTATTTAATTTGTTTTGTGTGAAGTTTGTTTGCTGCCTGTATGCCATTAAATAATCGTACAAACTCTGTATACTGCCTGCTGTGTCTTGACTTTAACGGCGACCTTGTTACAAAAAAAAAAAAAAAAAAAATATATATATATATATATATATATATATATATATATATATATATAAATAATAAAAAATGTTTCTTTTATTTCTATTTTTGTGACCAGGCACATACAAAATTCAAGTTGATCCACGTCCTAGGGTGTTTGTATTTATATCTATAATTATAACAATTGCTGATAGCATTGTGAATAACAAAAATTATATGTATGTTGCTATCCATTCATTTTATAAATCAAAATAAAATATTAAAATATAAATTTCTGTTTTAATTGCTTTTACCCACACCAGTGTATAATTGGGTTATCAGCGTAAGGTGTCATATTGGAGTTTTATGTAGAAGCTTGCTGTCTGGTTTCTTTAATTCACTGTCGCACCATTGGTAGTATTGTGGTTAAATGTGTGATTCAGGGCATTAAACTCACGTTACATTTCTTATGTGTTATTTAACCAATGACACTCTCTGTCTGTTCTGTATATTGGCCCTGATTCAGAGTTGTACACAATTTCACTCACTCTCTGTGAGTGGTGGCGTCGGCTGGGGTTAGTGTGTGCTCTGTAGGGGTGCTGCTGCAGTCAATGTGGTGTACCTGTGCTGTGGTGGGGGTGCTGTAGTGGCTGTCACTGGTGCTTCATGTGCTGCAGCTGTACATGGGTATTGCTGTCCTGGCTGTCACTGTGTTGTACAGGGGGCAGGGGCACTGTAAAAAAAAAATAGGGGTGCTGATGTCTTAATAACATTACACTGGCCCTGTCTGCTATAAAAATTCAGTGGTGCCGTTTTTACAAATTAAAAGCACACTGTTCCTGTATGCTGTAAATATAGGGGTGCTGATGTCTTAATAACATTACACTGGCCCTGTCTGCTATAAAAATTTATAGGTGCAGTTCTTACAAATTAAAAGCACTCTGCTCCTGTATGCTGTCAAATATAGGGGTGCTGATGTCTTAATAACATTACACTGACCCTGTCTGCTATCAACATTCAGGGGTGCAGACTGCTCCTGTATGCTGTCAAATATAGGGGTGTTGATGTTTTAATAACATTACACTGGCCCTGTCAGGAGTGCACACTGCTCCTGTATGCTGTCAAATATAGGGGTGCTGATGTCTTAACAACATTACACTGGCCCTGTCTGCTATAAAAATTCAGGGGTGCAGTTCTTACAAATTAAAAGCACACTGCTCCTGTATGCTGTCAAATATAGGGGTGCTGATGTCTTAACTAGAGATGAGCGGGTTCGGTTTCTTTGAATCCGAACCCGCACGAACTTCACTTTTTTTTTCACGGGTCCGAGCGACTCGGATCTTCCCGCCTTGCTCGGTTAACCCGAGCGCGCCCGAACGTCATCATGACGCTGTCGGATTCTCGCGAGACTCGGATTCTATATAAGGAGCCGCGCGTCGCCGCCATTTTCACACGTGCATTGAGATTGATAGGGAGAGGACGTGGCTGGCGTCCTCTCCATTAGAATAGATTAGAAGAGAGAGAGAGAGAGAGAGAGATTGTGCAGACAGAGTTTACCACAGTGACCAGTGCAGTTGTTGTTAAGTTAACTTTTATTTAATATATCCGTTCTCTGCTATATCCGTTCTCTGCCTGAAAAAAACGATACACAGCAGTCACACAGTGTGACTCAGTCTGTGTGCACTCAGCTCAGCCCAGTGTGCTGCACATCAATGTATAAAAGCTTATAATAATTGTGGGGGAGACTGGGGAGCACTGCAGGTTGTTATAGCAGGAGCCAGGAGTACATAATATTATATTAATTTAAAATTAAACAGTGCACACTTTTGCTGCAGGAGTGCCACTGCCAGTGTGACTAGTGGTGACCAGTGCCTGACCACCAGTATAGTAGTATATTGTTGTATACTATCTCTTTATCAACCAGTCTATATTAGCAGCAGACACAGTACAGTGCGGTAGTTCACGGCTGTGGCTACCTCTGTGTCGGCAGTCGGCACTCGGCAGGCAGTCCGTCCATCCATAATTGTATAATTATATACCACCTAACCGTGGTATTTTTTTTTTCTTTCTTTATACCGTCGTCATAGTCATACTAGTTGTTACGAGTATACTACTATCTCTTTATCAACCAGTGTACAGTGCGGTAGTTCACGGCTGTGGCTACCTCTGTGTCGGCAGTCGGCAGGCAGTCCGTCCATCCATAATTGTATTATTATAATATATACCACCTAACCGTGGTTTTTTTTTCATTCTTTATACCGTCATAGTGTCATACTAGTTGTTACGAGTATACTACTATCTCTTTATCAACCAGTGTACAGTGCGGTAGTTCACGGCTGTGGCTACCTCTGTGTCGGCAGTCGGCAGGCAGTCCGTCCATCCATAATTGTATTATAATATATACCACCTAACCGTGTTTTTTTTTTCATTCTTTATACCGTCATAGTGTCATACTAGTTGTTACGAGTATACTACTATCTCTTTATCAACCAGTGTACAGTGCGGTAGTTCACGGCTGTGGCTACCTCTGTGTCGGCAGTCGGCAGGCAGTCCGTCCATCCATAATTGTATTATAATATATACCACCTAACCGTGGTTTTTTTTTCATTCTTTATACCGTCATAGTCAGTCATACTAGTGGTTACGAGTATACTACTATCTCTTTATCAACCAGTGTACAGTGCGGTAGTTCACGGCTGTGGCTACCTCTGTGTCGGCACTCGGCAGGCAGTCCGTCCATCCATAATTGTATTATAATATATACCACCTAACCGTGGTTTTTTTTTCATTCTTTATACCGTCATAGTGTCATACTAGTTGTTACGAGTATACTACTATCTCTTTATCAACCAGTGTACAGTGCGGTAGTTCACGGCTGTGGCTACCTCTGTGTCGGCAGTCGGCAGGCAGTCCGTCCATCCATAATTGTATTATAATATATACCACCTAACCGTGGTTTTTTTTTCATTCTTTATACCGTCATAGTGTCATACTAGTTGTTACGAGTATACTACTATCTCTTTATCAACCAGTGTACAGTGCGGTAGTTCACGGCTGTGGCTACCTCTGTGTCGGCAGTCGGCAGGCAGTCCGTCCATCCATAATTGTATTATAATATATACCACCTAACCGTGGTTTTTTTTTCATTCTTTATACCGTCATAGTCAGTCATACTAGTTGTTACGAGTATACTACTATCTCTTTATCAACCAGTGTACAGTGCGGTAGTTCACGGCTGTGGCTACCTCTGTGTCGGAACTCGGCAGGCAGTCCGTCCATCCATAATTGTATTACAATATATACCACCTAACCGTGGTTTTTTTTTCATTCTTTATACCGTCATAGTCAGTCATACTAGTTGTTACGAGTATACTACTATCTCTTTATCAACCAGTGTACAGTGCGGTAGTTCACGGCTGTGGCTACCTCTGTGTCGGAACTCGGCAGGCAGTCCGTCCATCCATAATTGTATTACAATATATACCACCTAACCGTGGGTTTTTTTTCATTCTTTATACCGTCATAGTCAGTCATACTAGTTGTTACGAGTATACTACTATCTCTTTATCAACCAGTGTACAGTGCGGTAGTTCACGGCTGTGGCTACCTCTGTGTCGGAACTCGGCAGGCAGTCCGTCCATCCATAATTGTATTATTATAATATATACCACCTAACCGTGGGTTTTTTTTCATTCTTTATACCGTCATAGTGTCATACTAGTTGTTACGAGTATACTACTATCTCTTTATCAACCAGTGTACAGTGCGGTAGTTCACGGCTGTGGCTACCTCTGTGTCGGCACTCGGCAGGCAGTCCGTCCATCCATAATTGTATTACAATATATACCACCTAACCGTGGTTTTTTTATACCACCTAACCGTGGCAGTCCGTCCATAATTGTATACTAGTATCCAATCCATCCATCTCCATTGTTTACCTGAGGTGCCTTTTAGTTCTGCCTATAAAATATGGAGAACAAAAAAGTTGAGGTTCCAAAATTAGGGAAAGATCAAGATCCACTTCCACCTCGTGCTGAAGCTGCTGCCACTAGTCATGGCCGAGACGATGAAATGCCAGCAACGTCGTCTGCCAAGGCCGATGCCCAATGTCATAGTACAGAGCATGTCAAATCCAAAACACCAAATATCAGAAAAAAAAGGACTCCAAAACCTAAAATAAAATTGTCGGAGGAGAAGCGTAAACTTGCCAATATGCCATTTACCACACGGAGTGGCAAGGAACGGCTGAGGCCCTGGCCTATGTTCATGGCTAGTGGTTCAGCTTCACATGAGGATGGAAGCACTCAGCCTCTCGCTAGAAAACTGAAAAGACTCAAGCTGGCAAAAGCACCGCAAAGAACTGTGCGTTCTTTGAAATCCCAAATCCACAAGGAGAGTCCAATTGTGTCGTTTGCGAGGCCTGACCTTCCCAACACTGGACGTGAAGAGCATGCGCCTTCCACTATTTGCATGCCCCCTGCAAGTGCTGGAAGGAGCACCCGCAGTCCAGTTCCTGATAGTCAGATTGAAGATGTCAGTGTTGAAGTACACCAGGATGAGGAGGATATGGGTGTTGCTGGCGCTGGGGAGGAAATTGACCAGAAGGATTCTGATGGTGAGGTGGTTTGTTTAAGTCAGGCACCCGGGGAGACACCTATTGTCCGTGGGAGGAATATGGCCGTTGACATGCCAGGTGAAAATACCAAAAAAATCAGCTCTTCGGTGTGGAGGTATTTCACCAGAAATGCGGACAACAGGTGTCAAGCCGTGTGTTCCCTTTGTCAAGCTGTAATAAGTAGGGGTAAGGACGTTAACCACCTCGGAACATCCTCCCTTATACGTCACCTGCAGCGCATTCATAATAAGTCAGTGACAAGTTCAAAAACTTTGGGTGACAGCGGAAGCAGTCCACTGACCAGTAAATCCCTTCCTCTTGTAACCAAGCTCACGCAAACCACCCCACCAACTCCCTCAGTGTCAATTTCCTCCTTCCCCAGGAATGCCAATAGTCCTGCAGGCCATGTCACTGGCAAGTCTGACGAGTCCTCTCCTGCCTGGGATTCCTCCGATGCATCCTTGCGTGTAACGCCTACTGCTGCTGGCGCTGCTGTTGTTGCCGCTGGGAGTCGATGGTCATCCCAGAGGGGAAGTCGTAAGCCCACTTGTACTACTTCCAGTAAGCAATTGACTGTTCAACAGTCCTTTGCGAGGAAGATGAAATATCACAGCAGTCATCCTACTGCAAAGCGGATAACTGAGTCCTTGACAACTATGTTGGTGTTAGACGTGCGTCCGGTATCCGCCGTTAGTTCACAGGGAACTAGACAATTTATTGAGGCAGTGTGCCCCCGTTACCAAATACCATCTAGGTTCCACTTCTCTAGGCAGGCGATACCGAGAATGTACACGGACGTCAGAAAAAGACTCACCAGTGTCCTAAAAAATGCAGTTGTACCCAATGTCCACTTAACCACGGACATGTGGACAAGTGGAGCAGGGCAGGGTCAGGACTATATGACTGTGACAGCCCACTGGGTAGATGTATGGACTCCCGCCGCAAGAACAGCAGCGGCGGCACCAGTAGCAGCATCTCGCAAACGCCAACTCTTTCCTAGGCAGGCTACGCTTTGTATCACCGCTTTCCAGAATACGCACACAGCTGAAAACCTCTTACGGCAACTGAGGAAGATCATCGCGGAATGGCTTACCCCAATTGGACTCTCCTGTGGATTTGTGGCATCGGACAACGCCAGCAATATTGTGTGTGCATTAAATATGGGCAAATTCCAGCACGTCCCATGTTTTGCACATACCTTGAATTTGGTGGTGCAGAATTTTTTAAAAAACGACAGGGGCGTGCAAGAGATGCTGTCGGTGGCCAGAAGAATTGCGGGACACTTTCGGCGTACAGGCACCACGTACAGAAGACTGGAGCACCACCAAAAACTACTGAACCTGCCCTGCCATCATCTGAAGCAAGAAGTGGTAACGAGGTGGAATTCAACCCTCTATATTCTTCAGAGGTTGGAGGAGCAGCAAAAGGCCATTCAAGCCTATACAATTGAGCACGATATAGGAGATGGAATGCACCTGTCTCAAGTGCAGTGGAGAATGATTTCAACGTTGTGCAAGGTTCTGATGCCCTTTGAACTTGCCACACGTGAAGTCAGTTCAGACACTGCCAGCCTGAGTCAGGTCATTCCCCTCATCAGGCTTTTGCAGAAGAAGCTGGAGGCATTGAAGAAGGAGCTAACACGGAGCGATTCCGCTAGGCATGTGGGACTTGTGGATGCAGCCCTTAATTCGCTTAACAAGGATTCACGGGTGGTCAATCTGTTGAAATCAGAGCACTACATTTTGGCCACCGTGCTCGATCCTAGATTTAAAGCCTACCTTGGATCTCTCTTTCCGGCAGACACAGGTCTGCTGGGGTTGAAAGACCTGCTGGTGACAAAATTGTCAAGTCAAGCGGAACGCGACCTGTCAACATCTCCTCCTTCACATTCTCCCGCAACTGGGGGTGCGAGGAAAAGGCTCAGAATTCCGAGCCCACCCGCTGGCGGTGATGCAGGGCAGTCTGGAGCGACTGCTGATGCTGACATCTGGTCCGGACTGAAGGACCTGACAACGATTACGGACATGTCGTCTACTGTCACTGCATATGATTCTCTCAACATTTATAGAATGGTGGAGGATTATATGAGTGACCGCATCCAAGTAGGCACGTCACACAGTCCGTACTTATACTGGCAGGAAAAAGAGGCAATTTGGAGGCCCTTGCACAAACTGGCTTTATTCTACCTAAGTTGCCCTCCCACAAGTGTGTACTCCGAAAGAGTGTTTAGTGCCGCCGCTCACCTTGTCAGCAATCGGCGTACGAGGTTACATCCAGAAAATGTGGAGAAGATGATGTTCATTAAAATGAATTATAATCAATTCCTCCGCGGAGACATTGACCAGCAGCAATTGCCTCCACAAAGTACACAGGGAGCTGAGATGGTGGATTCCAGTGGGGACGAATTGATAATCTGTGAGGAGGGGGATGTACACGGTGATATATCGGAGGGTGAAGATGAGGTGGACATCTTGCCTCTGTAGAGCCAGTTTGTGCAAGGAGAGATTAATTGCTTCTTTTTTGGGGGGGGTCCAAACCAACCCGTCATATCAGTCACAGTCGTGTGGCAGACCCTGTCACTGAAATTATGGGTTGGTTAAAGTGTGCATGTCCTGTTTTGTTTATACAACATAAGGGTGGGTGGGAGGGCCCAAGGATAATTCCATCTTGCACCTCTTTTTTCTTTTCTTTTTCTTTGCATCATGTGCTGATTGGGGAGGGTTTTTTGGAAGGGACATCCTGCGTGACACTGCAGTGCCACTCCTAGATGGGCCCGGTGTTTGTGTCGGCCACTAGGGTCGCTAATCTTACTCACACAGCTACCTCATTGCGCCTCTTTTTTTCTTTGCGTCATGTGCTGTTTGGGGAGGGTTTTTTGGAAGGGACATCCTGCGTGACACTGCAGTGCCACTCCTAGATGTGCCCGGTGTTTGTGTCGGCCACTAGGGTCGCTAATCTTACTCACACAGTCAGCTACCTCATTGCGCCTCTTTTTTTCTTTGCGTCATGTGCTGTTTGGGGAGGGTTTTTTGGAAGGGCCATCCTGCGTGACACTGCAGTGCCACTCCTAGATGGGCCCGGTGTTTGTGTCGGCCACTAGGGTCGCTAATCTTACTCACACAGCTACCTCATTGCGCCTCTTTTTTTCTTTGCGTCATGTGCTGTTTGGGGAGGGTTTTTTGGAAGGGACATCCTGCGTGACACTGCAGTGCCACTCCTAGATGGGCCCGGTGTTTGTGTCGGCCACTAGGGTCGCTTATCTTACTCACACAGCGACCTCGGTGCAAATTTTAGGACTAAAAATAATATTGTGAGGTGTGAGGTATTCAGAATAGACTGAAAATGAGTGTAAATTATGGTTTTTGAGGTTAATAATACTTTGGGATCAAAATGACCCCCAAATTCTATGATTTAAGCTGTTTTTTAGTGTTTTTGGAAAAAAACACCCGAATCCAAAACACACCCGAATCCGACAAAAATAATTCGGTGAGGTTTTGCCAAAACGCGTTCGAACCCAAAACACGGCCGCGGAACCGAACCCAAAACCAAAACACAAAACCCGAAAAATTTCAGGCGCTCATCTCTAGTCTTAACAACATTACACTGGCCCTGTCTGCTATAAAAATTCAGGGGTGCAGTTCTTACAAATTGAAAGCACACTGCTCCTGTATGCTGTCAAATATAGGGGTGCTGATGTCTTAATAACATTACACTGGCCCTGTATGCTATAAAAAATTCAGGGGTGCAGTTTTTACAAATTAAAAGCACACTGTTCCTGTATGCTGTAAATATAGGGGTGCTGATGTCTTAATAACATTACACTGGCCCTGTCTGCTATAAAAATTCAGAGGTGCAGTTCTTACAAATTAAAAGCATGCTGCTCCTGTATGCTGTCAAATATAGGGGTGCTGATGTTTTAATAACATTACACTGGCTCTGTCTGCTATAAAAAATCAGGGGTGCTGTTTTTACAAATTAAAAGCACACTGCTCCTGTATGCTGTAAATATAGGGTTGCTGATATCTTGATAACATTACACTGGCGCTGTCTGCTATAAAAAGTCAGGGGTGCAGTTCTTACAAATTAAAAGCACACTGCTCCTGTATTCTGTCAAATATAGGGGTGCTGATGTCTTAATAACATCACACTGGCCCTGTCTGCTATAAAAATGCAGGGGTGCAGTTCTTACAAATTAAAAGCACACTGCTCCTGTATGCTGTAAAATATAAGGGTGCTGATGTCTTAACATCACACTGGCCCTGTCTGCTATACAAATTCAGAGGTGCAGTTCTTACAAATTAAAAGCACACTGCTCCTGTAAGCTGTCAAATATAGGGGTGCTGATGTCTTAATAACATTACACTGGCCCTGTCTGCTATAAAAATTCAGGGGCACAGCTCTTAAAAATTAAAAGTGCATTGCTCCTGTATGCTGTTAAATATAGGGGTGCTGATGTCTTAAAAACATTACACTTGCCCTGTCTGCTATAAAAAAAATTCAGGGGTGCAGTTTTTACAAATTAAAAGCACACTGCTCCTGTATTCTGTCAAATATAGGAGTGCTGATGTCTTAATAACATTACGCTGGCCCTGACTGCTATAAAAATTCAGGGGTGCAGTCCTTACAAATTAAAAGCACATTGCTCCTGTATGCTGTTAAATATAGGGATGCTGATGTCTTCATAACATTACACTGGCCGTGTCTGCTATAAAAATTCAAGGGTGCTGTTCTTACAAATTTAAAGCACACTTCTCCTGAATGCTGTCAAATATATGGGTGCTGATGTCTTAATAACATTACGCTGGCCCTGTATGCTATAAAGTTCAGGGGTGCAGTTGTTAAAAATTAAAAGCACACTGCTGTATGCTGTGAAATATAGGGGTGCTGCTGTTTAAATAAAATTACACTGGCCCTGTATGCTATTAAAATTCAGGGGTGCACTTGTTAAATTAAAAGCACACTGCAGCGTGCTGTAAAAAAAAGAGGTGTTCCTGTTCAAACCACGCCATATATCCTTTATAACAGTGGTACCTTGAACTTTATGGTTATAAGCAACCTACTACCATACTACACTGTACACGCCCAATCTCGTCTGATCTTGAAAGCAATACAGTGTTTGGCCTGGTTAGTACCTGGTTGGGGGACCACCTGGGAATACCAGCTGTTGTAGGTTACTCCTTGTACCACATAAGCAAAAGGTTGGTCCTGCACGGACTTGGATATACTGTATATTTAGCATTTATGCAACCAATGTATCATGATTTCATTAATAAATTCACAGATACAGAAATTTCTGTAGTTCACTAGCAGCAAAGCGATTATTTTTGGATCTATCTGTTTTCCTACAGTATATTAATATATAATTAATAAAAGTTACGTTTTAATCTATTAATCATCACAATTTGTATTAATTTTTTCGGAGACAGAGTGCTCCCAACAAAGGTTTTCTTTTTCTCTCTCTCTTTACTTGCATATTGAATTATGTCTATTAACCTATGGGAGCACCACTGACAATTACTATTGAATCTACCCAGCAAGTTCTGTACTACTGGTAGATAGTGATAAATACCAGACAATAGTCCACACTGTCAGTCTTCTTAGGAACTTTTCAATATCCTTCCATTATTACACAGACCTGTGCAGTATCCCTAACCCAACCCTCCCTATCCTGTCTGACACTGCAGTGCCACTCATAGATGGGCTAGGTGTTTGTGCTGCCCACTTGTGTCGCGTAGTTTAGTCATCCAGCTTCTTATTGCACCTCTTTACTTTCTTTGCGTTATGTGCTCTGAGGCCTAGTTTTTAAAACTGCAATCCTGTCTGACCCTGCAGTGCCACTCCTAGATGGGCCAGGTGTTTGTGCTGCCCACTTGTGTCACTTAGCGTAGTCATCCAGATACCTCGTTGCAACTCTTTTTTTTTTCTTTGCATTATGTGCTCTTTGGGGCCTAGTTTTTAAAACTGCATTCCTGTCTGACACTGCAGTGCCACTACTAGATAGGCCAGATGTTTGTGCTGCCCACTTGTGTCACTTAGCTTAGTCATCCAGCTACCTCGTTGCACCTCTTTTTTTCTTTGCATTATGTGCTCTTTTGGGCCTAGTTTTGAAAACTGTCATCCTGTCTACCACTCCAGTGCCACTCCTAGATAGGCCAGGTGTTTGTGCACCCCACTTGTGTCGCTTAGCTTAGTCATCCAGCTACCTCGTTGCAACCTTTTAGCCTAAAAATAATGGGGGTCATTCCAAGTTGATCGCTTGCTAGCAGTTTTTAGCAGCCGTGCAAATGCATTGTCGCCGCCCACTGGGGAGTGTATTTTCGCTTTGCAGAAGTGCGAACGCTTGTGCAGCAGAGCACCTGCAAAATATTTTTTTGCAAAACGACGACGGAGGGACGGCTTTTGATATCACACACCCGACTAGCGAACGCCCAGCCACGCCTGCGTTTTTTCAGCCACGCCTGCGTTTTGCCAAACACTCCCTGAAAACGGTCAGTTGCCACCCAGAAACAGCCACTTCATATCATTCTTCCTGTGTTCGGCCGTGCGACAGGAATGTGCGTTAGAGTCTCTGCAAACCCATGATGCTCATTGCACCTGTACGACGTGCCTGCGCATTGCGGTGCATACGAATGCGCAGAAATGCCAAATTTTAGCCAGATCGCTGCGCTGCAAACAACGGCAGCTAGCGATCAACTCGGAATGACCCCCAATATTGTGACATGTGAGGTGTTCAGAATAGACTGGAAATGAGTGGAAATGAATGTTATTGAAGTTAATAATACAGTAGGAATAAAATAACCCCCAAATTCTGTGATCTTAGTTGTTTTTGTGGGGGGGGGGGGTCAAAAATCATCCATGCCCAAAACTAAAACCAAAACCCGAAAGGATGGTTTTGGCAAAACCAATCCAGATCCAAAACACGAGCAGGGATCCAGATCAAAAACCAAAACACAAAACACGAAAAGTGCCGCCGCCCATCTCTAGTAATTTATAGTAATTCACATTTAAGATAAATAATTATCCAGGGAGTGCAATCAGCAATTTATTACAATAAAAATTAAAAATTAATTAACAACACAGTATACACACATATATGGAAAAAATAAGAGCAACAATAAATAAACAGTATTCTGTTCCTCGGTCTCCAGCGGAAACAATAAGTGATCTCAATGTATTTGAAATATTCCTTAGTCCATATAGTTCTTATATTCGGACTTATTAAAGTTATATTTTTCTCATGGTCATAGTTTATTTATTGTTGCTCTTATTTTTTCCATATATGTGTGTATAGTGGCCCTCATTCCGAGTTGATCGCTCGCAAGGCGAATTTAGCAGAGTTGCTCACGCTAAGCCTACGCCTACTGGGAGTGTATCTTAGCTTCTTAAAATTGCGACCGATGTATTCGCAATATTGCGATTACAAACTACTTAGCAGTTTCCGAGTAGCTTCAGACTTACTCGGCATCTGTGATCAGTTCAGTGCTTGTCGTTCCTGGTTTGACGTCATAAACACACCCAGCGTTCGCCCAGACACTCCTCCGTTTCTCCGGCCACTCCTGCGTTTTTTCCGGAAACGGTAGCGTTTTCATCCACACGCCCCGAAAACGCTGTTTTTCCGCCCAGTAACACCCATTTCCTGTCAATCACACTACGATCGCCGGAGCGAAGAAAAAGCCGTGAGTAAAAATACTATCTTCATTGTAAAATTACTTGGCGCAGTCGCAGTGCGATTATTGCGCATGCGTACTAAGCGGAATTTCACTGCGATGCGATGAAAATTACCGAGCGAACGACTCGGAATGAGGGCCAGTGTTTTTTTTTATTAATTTTTATTGTAATAAATTGCTGATTGCACTCCTTGGATAATTATTTATCTTAAAGGTGTTTTTTTGTGGTGGGCAAAGCAGTACTGCTCCATCGGAAGCGACACTGTATGTGTGTATGTGTATATAGTAATTAGAAGCCTTATTGTGGGGCATAATTTGTAAGGGGCATTATTGTGTTTGGGGCATAAAATGGTGCCAGGGGCAGAATTGTGGGTGGCATAATATGTAATGGGCATTACATTGTGTAACATAATGTGAATTTTGCATTACGGTGTGTGGCATATAGTGTAATGGGTTTTACGGTGTGTGGTGTAATGGGCATTATGGCATGTGGAACAATGTGAAATGGGAATTACAATGTGTGGCATATTGTGTAATAGGAAGCTGCAAAGGCTAAGCCGTACAATGGTGGTGGCACAAGGCACCAACATCCAGATGGCCTGCAACATTAATAACTGCCTGATGGAGTTCACCCAGGCTACCTGTGAACAATCACAGGCCACACAGGAGCAGACACAATCCGGGAGTAGAGGCATGCATTTGCAGCCCACTAAGACATTAAGGGATGAGCCATCTAACTCAACCACCAGCTCCCAAATAACCAGCCCACAGACTGCCTCACCTGGGATGCCCCAAGGCATAATTTTCTATACGTGGGGTGGGCTGGGCACTTAAATGAGCAGAAAGGGGCAAAGGCATTTCTGCCTAACAATTACTTTTTTTATTTCTGTTTTTGTTGTTTTTCTGTTCTTTCTTATTTTTTTCAGATTTTGCTTAGTAAAATTTTATAAAAAAAACGTTTGTGTCTGTATTTCTTATAAATATGCGTTATGGTATGAACTTACCGTGGATAACGTTATTTCTCCTAAGTCCACAGGGTCCACAAGATAACAGTGGGACATGATGGAGCGACAACGGATTGGCACCAAACAATCAAAGCTTTCCGGCCTCCCAGGATGCAACGGGCCCGTCCATATATCCCGCCCACTGGCTCAGGCAAATCAGTTATATTCCAAAGCAAAAGGCAGGAGCATCATGTAGAGCCCTAATCAGGCGAGAAGAACACACATGCACGCCCTTCCATACATGATGGAAAAGGTTAGTGAGTAGAAGGGTCCTCAGATTAGGTACGTCAGGGTGGGATCCCTGTGGAACCTGTGGACTTAGGAGAAATACCGTTATCCATGGTAAGTTCTTACCATAACGTATATATCTCCGGCAGGGTCCACAGGTTATTCACAGGATAACAATGGGATTTCCCAAAGCAATTTAGTGGTGGGGACGCTCCTGATTGGACAGGAGAACCTTATTCCCGAATTCACCGTCATGAGAGGCAAAAGTATCCAAAGCATAATGTCTAATGAATGTGTTAATTGAAGACCATGTGGCTGCCTTACATATCTGTTCTGCTGAAGCACCATGTTGTGCTGCCCATGAATGACCTACCTTATGAGTAGAGTGATCAGAGACATTAGCCGGAACAGGGAGATCAGCTTGAGAGTATGCTTCTGAAATCGTTATTCAAAGCCATCTTGCCAGTGTCTGTTTAGTAGCAGGCCATCCTCTCTTGTGAAATCCGTAGAGAATGAAGAGAGAATCTGTCTTTCTGATGGCACTGGTACGATCCACGTAGATCCTTGAAAAGCCGGGACTACAATTTCTTCATTAAGGTGGGATTTAGACACCACCTCGGAAGATACCCAGACCTAGTTCTGAGTACTGCTTTATCTGGATAAAAAGTCAGAAAAGGGGAACGACATGACAGCGCTCCTAAATTTTATACTCTTCTAGCTGATGCCATAGCCAGTAGAAAGAGTACTTTTGCTGTCAACCATTTAAGATCCACCTTGTTAAGTGGTTCAAAAGGAGCAACTTGAAGAGCTTTCAGGACTAAACCTAAGTTCCACGGTGCTGTAGGTGAAACAAAGGGAGGTTGAATGCGCAGCATTCCCTGGAAAAAAGTGCGCACATCCTGTAAATTGGCAATTTTCTTTTGGAACCAGACAGTCAATGCCGATACCTGCACTCTCAAGGAAGCTACCTTCAAACCTTTATCCATTACTGCCTGAAGGAATGCTAGGGCTCTGGAAACTCTAAAAGATTTTGGGTCCTTACCTCCTTCACTGCACCAATGAATATGGGCCTGCCATATTCGGTGATAAATATGAGCTGAGGAAGGTTTTCTTGCTCTGAGCATTGTTTGAATTACCTGTTTAGAGAATCCTCTTGACTTTAGGATAGAGGTTTCAAGAGCCACGCCGTCAAAGTCAGTCTATCCAGATGTCTGTGATAACAGGAACCCTGCATCAGTAGAGCTGGACGTTGAGGGAGCAGAAGTGGAGCATCCATCGACATTCTCTGCAGATCTGTGTACCAATGCCTTCCGGGCCAAGCCAGAACTATTAGAATTACGGCACCCTTTGCTTGCTTTATTTTCCTCACCACCCTGGGTAACAGGGTGATTGGAGGAAACAGATAAGCTAGATGAAAGTCCCATTTCACCGACAAGGCGTCCACAAAGATCGCTCCGGGATCCTTTGTTCTTGACCCATATGTGGCACTTTGTTGTTCAGATGGGATGCCATGAGATCTATCTCTGGCAACCCCCATTTGTCTACTAGAGTCTGTAAGACCTCAGAGTGCAGAGCCTATTCGCTTGCTTGAATGGTGTGTCGACTGAGAAAGTCCGCTTCCCAGTTTAGGACAGCCGGAACTAACACTGCGGACAAGGCTGTAAGATGGAGTTCTGCCCACTTTAGTATGTGACTTACTTCCTTCATTGCTTTTTGGCTGCGAGTTCCACCCTGATGGTTGAGGTACGCTACTGCCATCGCATTGTCCGAGCAGATCTGGACTGGTTTTCCCTGAAGAATGTCCTTTGCCTGAATCAGTGCCATGTATATGGCCCGAAGTTCTAATAAGTTTATTATCAGGAAACTTTCTTCTCTTGTCCATTGTCCCTGGAACCATAATTTACCGGACACTGCTCCCAAGCCCTTAAGACTGGCATCTGTTATCAGGCATCTGACCAGAATCAGATGCTGCAGAGGTCTCGAGTGGAAATGTGCATACTCCACCATGTCGAATGTTGAAACCATCAACCCCATCACTCGCATGGCTGTGTGAATGGATACCCTCTGACTGTGTAACAAGTCCTGTAACAAGTTCTGAATTCCTGACTGTACCTTGGATATCTTGTTCCGAGGTAAAAATACTTTCTGCAGACCTGAATCCAGTACAGCCCCCAAGTGATATGATTTTGCACAATTTATGAGCCACCCGTGCCTCTGCAGACATGTTATTGTCAGTTGGAGATGGCACAGGAGCAATTCCTGTGATTGTGCCAAGATTAAAAGGTCGTCGAGGTATTGAAAAATAATTATCCCTTGCTTGCGGAGATAAGCTGCCATAACCACCATAATCTTGGTAAATACTCTGGGGGCTGTGGCTAACCCAAACGGTAGGGCCTGGAACTGAAAATGCTGCTGGAGGATAGCGAACCTGAGCTAACACTGATGGGACAGTGCTATAGGAACATGTAGGTAAGCATCCTGAATATCCAGGAGTACCATATAATCCCCTGGCTCCATGGCCAAAACTATGGAGCGTAATGTCTCCATGTGGAACTTCGGCACCCAAATATACTTGTTTAGCATTTTGAGATTGAGAATGTGCCAAAATGACCCATTTGGCTTCTGGACCAAAAATAGGCTGGAATAAAAACCCTGTCCCCGTTCTGCCGGGTGTACTGGAATGACTACTCCTGACTGAAGTAATTTCTGAACTGCTTCTTGCAAGGCCCCGGCCTTTGTCTCTACCCAAGATGGGCTGGTGCAGAAGAACCTTCAAGGAGGATACTTCTTGAAGGGAAAAACATAACCTAGAGATACCGCTTTTTGCACCCAGGCATCTGTTGTAGATTGTTGACAGATGTGTGCAAACTGAAGAAGTCGGCCGCCCACCCTGGGATCCCCCAGGTGGAGGCCCGCACCATCAGGCTGATGGCTTATCTTCTGGTTTGGAAGCTGGCCCTCTGGTAGCCCAATGCTTTTTTGACTCACCAAACTTATTGTATTGGGGCTGTTTATGATCACTTTATTCCTTTGGTTTTCCTTGAGACGGAAAGGGCCAGAAAATTGGACCACTAGGTTTGGGGTTATATGTGGAAGGAAACTTGACCTTCTTGGAGTTTGCTTCTGACTCTAGAATATCTGTCAATTCTTTACCAAACGGAATATTTCCCGAAAAAGGCAAAGATTCAAAAACTTTCTTGGATTCTGAATCAGCTTTCCATGTACGTAACCAAACTGCTCTGCGAGCAGCTATTGTTGAGACTGATGCCCTAGAAGCAATAGTACTTATATTTAATGCTGCTTCTTCTTCCAAGAATACTGCTGCTTGTTTAATATGGGATATATAAGATTTTTGCTCTCTAGAAGCTGATGAAAAAATCACTTTCCAATGCAATAGCCTAGGCAGCCACTGCCTTTGCTATCCAAGCTGAAGCCATAGCTGGCCTTATGACTGCTCCAGACAGGGAAAATATGTTCTTTAGAAAACCATCCACTCTCCTATCTGTGACATCTTTTAAAGATGTTGATGGCAAAGCAATATAGATTTTCGCACTAATTAAATCATGTGCGTATCTACCTTAGGCGCTACCTCCCTTTTTAAACAGTCCACGGCTGGAAAAGGATAGAGTCCCATTCTTTGGGAATTCTATATTTTTTGTTGGGTGTTGCCCAAGCCTCTTCCATAATTTCCGTCAGCTGGTCTGACCCTGGAAACTCATTCTTAACTGTCTTGGGACGTTTAAACACAGGTGTCTTGGTTTTTAACACAGGCTCTGCTGAATCTTCTAAGGATAGAATTACCTTCATCACTCTAATTAATTCAGCTATATCCACTGAGCTGAGACCTTCTTCCTCCTCTTCATATACGGAAGTAGAGTAAATAGAGCTTTCAACATCCGATGAATCATCATGTGTAGCCTGTGAAGGTGAAGAATTACTTACAATCGGCTTATCAGCTTGTTTCATTTGAGAAGCTGCTGGGGGAACTGGTATACCGTACGTAGGGAGCTGCATATATGGATACCCCATTCCTGGTACCGAAACTGTAGGAATTATCCGATCTGCTATACTGGACAAGGTCTGTGCAAACATAGCCCAGGGTGGATCTTTTTCTACCTGATGGTGTACAGGGATCTGCCTTGTGTTCTGCTGAAAAGTAAAACAATTTGCACATAAAATATCCTGGACCAGATCCTGAGAGGATAATACAGTTTTGCAAGACAAACATGATATGAGTGTTGCTGTAAGTGTACCTTAGTCACCTTTGCTGCTCTTAGACATGATAAATAATCAGCACTTTCACAGTGTACTACACAATTTGTGACTGTAATCACTTTAACCTTCTAATGTGATATCAATCTGACCGTACCCATGCACCAGCATTGAGGATCAGCATATATTAATGTCAGCAATCACCCTAGCAGTCAGTCACACATTATACAGTAGTCATATGAGTACATCATCAACTACGAACATTTTTTAAAGTATGTAGGTGAACATTTACTGAATCCTGTATAAACAGATCTAACGTATTCAGACGCAATGCAAAGAAAACCACAGTAAATGTACACAGACTCATATGCAATAGGCACTTAACTTAACTATTCATACTGAACAAGTAGATAGAAATTTAGTGCTGTATAGCCCGTACTCAGTAGAGTGGGATACATGGAGACTCACCTCGCATCCAGTGATCTATCAATACGTTAGCAAACGCTGAGTGGATCCAGATGCTACTAGTGTACACTGCCACTCCAGGAAACTCTAGCAGACACAGACGCTCAGTGAACACGGACGCACTGGCGACTAAGTCTCCTCACGGTAACGTTTAGTGAACAGAGACACCGTGGTCACATATCTGCCTATGCTGCGACCATATCTCTCGTGGTAGCGCTTAGTGAACACTGACGCAGCGGCCTATGCTGCGACAGAGTCCCCTCTGGTAGCATCTGAGACAGAAGCGAGGAATCAGTTCATGGCAGGAGACTTGGCGGAAACTGGTTGTGAACTGGGGGGAGGGGCAACCAGGAGAGCGTCTGACTCCCCACCGCTGACATCAACTCTAGGGGTCGCAGCCTCTGCTATTCCTGGAACCTCTGATCCCTAAGGCCTAGCGCTGGAGCCCCCATGGTGGCGGCGCATCAGCTTCTGTTTGGTAGTCTCCTCCCAAAACAGTGCGGTTGTGTCCGTATTCCATCTACTGAGCAGAAACGATGCCTTAGCTTCTCTCCATGCTCCGGCCACAGCCTGGTAACGTCTGATGGACCTGCTAGTATATCCGACACAGACGCCTGCAGAAACAGCACTGTACTCGTGAGTAAGCATTGTCGCGACCCGGTGGAGAGTTGTTGGAGCGACTCTTTCCAATATGCGTATAAGATGCTGTTTAGAAAGATCACTCAAAAAATAGTAAGACTATAAAAATAAAATAAGAACGCTTGGGGCTGCTAAGGAAACAGCAGCCCACTGACCATGGTCCGGCTCCTGCTGACCAAACAAAAAACTGATTTGCCTGAGCCAGTGGGCAGGATATATGGATGGGCCCGTTGCATCCTGGGAGGCCGGAAAGCTTTGAACGTTTGGTGCCAATCTGCTGTCGCTCCATCATATCCCATTGTTATCCTGTGGACCCTGCCGGAGAAAGTAAGTTAAGTTGTAGGTTCACATTTTAGAGGGTACATTCATCTAAAAAGGGGTTTTTACACTTACATGAAGGTACAGTATTTAAGGGGTACATTTGAGGTAGTGGGTTTGTGTAATGGGTTTTTTACACTTGCGACTAGTTTTTATGGGTTATATTATTGTAATTTTTTTTAAGTTAGATATATCTTTAGAAATGTTTATTTAGTGAAAATGTGTTTTTACTGTGTAATGTTATTATTTTTATCACATACTGTACAACTCACCTATCTAAACAACATCTATTTTTTGGAGAGTTTTTAGTCATGTTTAGGTCCAAGTCTAAACTCTGACCCAATTACATTGGACAAGTTGTATTTCCAAAAATGAAAAAAAACATCTGGATATCATTTTAAATCATGTGAGTTGTGCGAGTTTGCATGTTCTCAGACTCTATTACATTGGTTGAGTTTACAGAATGTGCTAGTTTAGCTCTAAACTCACACCTTCTGTAAACTCGGACCCTATTACATTTAGGGCCTAATTCAGATCTGATCACTGGGCTGATAATTTTGCTGTCCTGCGATGAGATAGTCGCAGCCTACAGGGGGAGTGTAATTTCGCCGTACAAGTGTGCAATCGCATGTGTAACTGAGCTTCAAAAACCTCTTTGTGCAGTCTGTTCACAACCCAGGACTTACTCCTCCAGTGCGATGAGAACGGGCTGATCAGGGCCGCAGCTGACGTCAGACACCCTCCCTGAAAATGCTTGGGCCATCATGTCGCTGACCGGCTATGTCTGTTGTTGTTGTCCGATGTACGTGCGTATTTCGGTGCATGCACAGTAAGGATCTGATCACCCGCTGTGCAAAAACGCACAGCAGCTTTCAGAACTGAATTACCCCTTTTTGTTCACTGTCTCAGACAAAGTGGCTCTAGTAAGATGGCGATCGATCGTCAGCTGCAAGCGAATTTGCCGTAGTTTCTACCTGTTACCTCACCCAAACACTGACTACCTTTATTTTGTGACTAAATCCTTTGTGCATTCACTTTCACAAAGCAGTCGCTACACAGTTCAGGGACATGCGGTGAGGTAAATGGCTGAGGAGGCACTGGCTACTAACAGAGCCAGATTTACACACAATATATGAGCCAAAGGGTTCATGTGGGAATTATACACAGGTGCAGCAGTATATACTGTACCAGTGGTTCCCAAACTTGTTTTAATCATGGCGCCCTAGAGTATCAGAATTTTATTCATAGCACCCCTAGGCCAAACATTTTTTATTGAGAAAATTAGACAGAAATATGAAATTAAGTAAATTGTGTTTATATGTCATCTTTAGGATCAATTGTGTGGTAAGGGACATGATTTGCTTCTGTTTATCCACATATTTTAAGTTCAGCTACCACCAGCACTGGTTTTACTTATTACATTGACCATAAATAATTTTAATTGGTCCTGGACCACCAATCCAAGGCACCCCTGAAAGTACCCTGAGGCACCCCAGGGTGCCATGGCACACAGTTTGAGAACCACTGGTATATACAGCTAGAAATTTGGTGAGTATTGATCAGAGATTTGCGTAAAAGATAGGCAGGGGAGGCACTACCCCACCTGTCACAGACTTTTTTTTAACTTATGATTAGAATAATACAAAGAAGATATTTATCATATATTCTTCTATTTTTTTCATATACTTTATAAAGTCAAAACTCTGGTTTATATCTTAGTATAACCGGAAAGGCTCTGACTCAACTCACCGCACATCACTACTACACATGCATAGTCAGGGCCGGATTAAGCCATGGGAGGGCCCGAGGCACTTAAGACAGGGGGGGGGGGGGGGGAGTCCAGGTAGAAAGCATTTTGACCCTCCTGGAAAGGGTCATGTTTGGAGGTATGTGTATATTATATTTAAACCAATGGTGTATATTGGATTTAAACTAATAGTTCAATAGTGCCTAGGTAGTGGTTATAGTGCCACCTAATTGAGAGATAACTATTTTATGAAGTGTTTATGTAGTGGACAAAGACAACAATCTTAAAATACAATAGAAAATTAAAATCTATAATTTATATTGCAAAATACAATAGCAGCAGCCTCTCTGTATTACTTACACACTGGGACAGGACTCAGGAGGACTCTGTGTATGTCTCTCTCTAGACCTGAATGCTGTCATTACATAACAGGTTACAAAGGACCCAGGTGGGGAGGAGGAGAAGCTGGGATCCCTGGCTCACTTGCAGCTCTTTCCCCACTCCGCTATCTCCTCTGGTCGGGAAGCTCCATTGGTAGGTCATGAAACCTGATACTTCTGTGTCTCTCTGACTGCACTGAATACTGCCCTGCTCACATTCTGGATGCATGGTTCTGCTGCTGCGCAAGAGTGAGAGCTATTGATGTCAATGTGCTCCGACTGGGGGGAGGGGGCTCTGACAGAGTGGGGCCCGGGGTACAGTATGCCCTGCACCCCCACTTTAATTGGGCTATGTTCGTGCAGTATTGTAGCATGAGCAGTGGCAAATAATCGCTCTAATGTGACATTGACATTGCATTCATCTTATAATCAGGCTTAATGTTTGCAACCAGAAAACCTTGGAATCTTTCTTTTGAAAAATTAGATAGCATTTAACATTTCTTTTGTTTTTATTTTTCAGTATTTATTATTTTCATTATTTCATTTATAATAGTTTCCCCCCCCCCCCCCTTTCATTTGTATCTAATTTATTATTGAAGCATTTTGTGAAGTGGAAACAAAATATTGTTGTTCGATAGTTTAGGTCAATTAGTAGTTCCCTTTTATATAATTAATTTTCATTATTTGTAAAAGTTACTTCCATTCCTTCCATTATCTATTAGTTTATTTTCTGTGTCTTAGAAAATGCATGATGAAAGTGTGGAAATCTGTTTTTCAAAGCACTCAGCATAATCTCAAGGGATTGAACTGCAATAATAGACTAGATAGAAAAGAGTGACCAGTAATATAAAACATCTGATATAAACTCTTCTGAAACATATGAAAGGAAGTTACTGCACTACTCACTGGAGATCTCCAGAAGCCATTAAACTATGGATAAAAACTGATAGATTACAGAGAACAAAAATCTTGGCCAATTATTTAAGCACCTAAATATCTACAATAGACAATTACATGACCATGTGGGTTACAGTCAAATACTGCATATATACTAAATTATTCATTATTCACCAGTGCTGAGTACTTTAGTACATCCATAATAATTTATTTCCATCCAACAATTTTTCAAAAATCCCTTTAAGATGCACAAGTCAATCTGACTAATTTTAAAGGAAATCTGTTACCAGGTTTTATATTTGTTTTTACAGATGTACCCTCATACACTATTACTGCAGTCATACCAAACATACCAGGTTTCACGCAATTCGGTTTGCGATAAACATATTTTTCTCATCTTTTTTTGCTCAAATCTTAGTCACAATGTGATGCAACATAATCACTTCACAAGACTGCAATGATTAATTTGATGTGTGATACTTTGTTTATCTGTGTGCGACTGAGTCTGAATGTGTATGCTAAGTGCTACAATGCAGCGGCCGCAAGTTTTTTCATGCCCTGTTCATTGTGCTTCATCTCGACTTTGTACATGTTTAAAATTAAATCCTGTGTGGTTAAAGTCACAGCCCAGTGACCCTGGTACAAACTGAGTGGTGTTTTGCTGTGTTTGCTATGTGAATCAGATGCAAGTTTAAAGAAACAGTTGCTACGCTACACAACTCTTAGAGGCATACTCATACCAGGCATCTTGTGCAGCATGGAGTACTGATGTTAGATGTATAAGAACACTTCTGTATATGTTTATTACATAGTGCATTGAAAACAGCGCAAACAGGAAAAAAAACAGATGAACTACTATACATTGCCTCCATTAACCCATAACAGAGAATATAGTAACGCTATTAAGGCACTAGCTACACTCAAATGAAAAAAATAAATGTCAGCACTCCTATATCTGCTTCCTTTGCATGTCACAGTTCTCTGCAGAGAGGTATCAAGGCAGTGTATAGAGTAGAGATGTGCACTGGAAATTTTTTGGGTTTTGTTTTGGTTTTGGATTCAGTTCAGTGGCCGTGTTTTGGATTCGGACGCGTTTTGGCAAAACCTCCCTGAAATTTTTTTGTCGGATTCGGGTGTGTTTTGGATTTGGGTGTTTTTTTTTCCAAAAACGCCTCAAAAACAGCTTAAATCATAGAATTTGGGGGTAATTTTTTTTGATCCTATAGTATTATTAACCTTATTAACCATAATTTCCACTCAATTCCAGTCTATTCTGAACACCTCACACCTCACAATACTATTTTTAGTCCTAAAATTTGCACCGAGGTCGCTGGATGACTAAGCTAAGCGACCCAAGAGGGCGGCACAAACACCTGGCCCATCTAGGAGTGGCACTGCAGTGTCAGACAGGATGGCACTTAAAAAAAATTGGCCCCAAACAGCACATGATGCAAAGAAAAGAGAAAAAGAGGTGCATTGTGGTCGCTGGACGGCTAAGCTAAGCAACACAAACACCTCAATATCACTGGAATTATTTGTTCTAATCAATAGTAATATTGGTCCAAATCACTGGAAGAAAATGACAAAATCACAGGAATTATTTGTTCTAATCAATGGTATTATTGGTCCAAATCACTGGAAGAAAATGACAAAATCACTAGGATTATTCGTTCTAATCAATGGTATTATTGGTCCAAACCACTGGAAGAAAATGACAAAATCACTGGAATTATATGGCAGCAATGTCGGGAATTATATCAAATGGCAGTACCACTGGACATATACGGAAGTGTCAGACAGGATGGCACTTAAAAAAATAGTCCCCAAACAGCACATGATGCAAAGAAAAGAGAAAAAGAGGTGCACTGTAGTCGCTGGATGGCTAAGCTTAGCGACACAAACACCTCAATATCACAGGAATTATTCTTTCTAATCAATGGTATTATTGATCCAAATCACTGGAAGAAAATGACAAAATCACAGGAATTATTCGTCTAATCAATGGTATTATTGTTCCAAATCACTGGAAGAAAATGACAAAACCACAGGAATTATCCGTTCTAATCAATGGTATTATTGGTCCAAATCACTGGAAGAAAAATACAAAATCACTGGAATCATTTGGCAAGATCACTGTAATTAATAATTAATTATAAATCACTAATATTAATTGGTAAAATCTCGCTATCGCCTGCTTAGTGAAGTGGAATCTAGATGGGATTTTGTACCGGGGACACAATAACTTCATCAATTGTCTAAATCCCAATGCACTAATGGCGGAAAATGGGCGCACATCTAACAGTGCACTGATTATACTGAGAACTGATTATACAAATCAATCACTGATTATACTGAGCACTGATTTTACTGAGCACTGATGATACTACGGAGAACTGACACTGAGCAGCGAGAACAGCACTGGACTATTGTACTGTAGTAAACTGGTCACCAAAATGCTGCACTGTACTACTATATACTGCTCACAACAATGCAGCACAGATATGGATACTTGAAGTTAGACGGAGCTGCAAGATACAGCAATGGCCTACTGTACTGTACAACTATATACTGTTGGTCACCAAAATGCTGCACTGTACTACTATATATACTGCTCACAAAAATGCAGCACAGATATGGAATGGATACTTGCAGTGACACAGAGCTGCAAGATACAGCAATGGCCTACTGTACTGTACAACTATATACTGTTGGTCACCAAAATGCTGCACTGTACTACTATATATACTGCTCACAATAATGCAGTACAGATATGGAATGGAAACTTGCAGTGACACAGAGCTGCAAGATACAGCAATGGCCTACTGTACTGTACAACTATATACTGTTGGTCACCAAAATGCTGCACTGTACTACTATATATACTGCTCACAAAAATGCAGCACAGATATGGAATGGATACTTGCAGTAACACAGAGCTGCAAGATACAGCAATGGCCTACTCTACTGTACAACTATATACTGATGGTCACCAAAATGATGCACTGTACTACTATATATACTACTCACAAAAATGCAGCACAGATATGGAATGGATACTTGCAGTGAGACAGAGCTGCACGATACAGCAATGGCCTACTGTACTGTACAACTATATACTGTTTGTCACCAAAATGCTGTACTGCACTACTATATATACTGCTCACAAAAATGCAGCACAGATATGGAATGGAAACTTGCAGTGTCACTCACTGCTGCAAGATACAGCAATGGCCTACTGTACTGTACAACTATATACTGTTGGTCACCAAAATGCTGCACTGTACTACTATATATACTGCTCACAAAACAATGCAGCACAGATATGGAATGGATTCTTGCAGTGAAACAGAGCCTGCAAGATACAGCAATGGCCTACTGTACTGTACAACTATATACTGTTGGTCACCAAAATGCTGCACTGTGCTACTATATATATTGCTCACAAAAATGCAGCAAAGATATGGAATGGATATTTTCAGTGACATGGAGCTGCAAGATACAGCAATGGCCTACTCTACTGTACAACTATATACTGTTGGTCACCAAAATGCTGCACTGTACTACTATATATACTACTCAAAAAAATGCAGAACAGATATGGAATGGATACTTTCAGTGACACGGAGCTACAGGATACAGCAATGGCCTACTGTACTGTACAACTATATACTGTTGGTCACCAAAATGCTGTACTGTACTACTATATATATACTGCTCACAAAAATGCTGCACAGATATGGAATGGATACTTGCAGTGACACAGCTGCAAGATACAGCAATGGCCAACTGTACTGTACAACTATATACTGTTGGTCACTAAAATGCTGCACTGTACTACTATATATACTGCTCACAAAAATGCAGCACAGATATGGAATGGATACTTGCAGTGACACAGAGCTGCAAGATACAGCAATGGCCTACTGTACTGTACAACTATATACTGTTGGTCACCAAAATGCTGCACTTTACTACTAAATATACTGCTCACAAAAATGCAGCACAGATATGGAATGGATACTTGCAGTGACACGGAGCTGCAAGATACAGCAATGGCCTACTGTACAACTATATACTGTTGGTCACCAAAATGCTGCACTGTACTACTATATATACTGCTCACAAAAATGCAGCACAGATATGGAATGGATACTTGCAGTTACACAGAGATGCAAGATACAGCAATGGCCTACTCTACTGTACAACTATATACTGATGGTCACCAAAATGATGCACTGTACTACTATATATACTGCTCACAAAAATGCAGCACAGATATGGAATGGATACTTGCAGTGAGACAGAGCTGCACGATACAGCAATGGCCTACTGTACTGTACAACTATATACTGTTGGTCACCAAAATGCTGTACTGCACTACTGTATATACTGCTCACAAAAATGCAGCACAGATATGGAATGGAAACTTGCAGTGTCACACACTGCTGCAAGATACAGCAATGGCCTACTGTACTGTACAACTATATACTGTTGGTCACCAAAATGCTGCACTGTACTACTATATATACTGCTCACAAAACAATGCAGCACAGATATGGAATGGATACTTGCAGTGACACAGAGCTGCAAGATACAGCAATGGATTACTGTACTGTACAACTATATACTGAAGGTCACCAAAATGCTGCACTGTACTACTATATATACTGCTCACAAAAATGCAGCACAGATATGGAATGGATACTTGCAGTGACACAGAGCTACAAGATACAGCAATGGCAACCTGTACTGTACAACTATATACTGTTGGTCACCAAAATGCTGCACTGTACTACTATATATACTGCTCACAATAATGCAGTACAGATATGGAATGGATACTTGCAGTGATACAGAGCTGCAAGATACAGCAATGGCCTACTGTACTGTACAACTATATACTGTTGGTCCCCAAAATGCTGCACTGTACTACTATATATACTGCTCACAAAGATGCAGCACAGATATGGAATGGAAACTTGAAGTGACACAGAGCTGCAAGATACAGCAATGGCCTACTCTACTGTACAACTATATACTGATGGTCACCAAAATGATGCACTGTACTACTAAATATACTGCTCACAAAAATGCTGCACAGATATGGAATGGATACTTGCAGTGAGAAAGAGCTGCACGATACAGCAATGGCCTACTGTACTGTACTGTACTGTACAACTATATATTGTTGGTCACCAAAATGCTGTACTGCACTACTATATATACTGCTCACAAAAATGCAGCACAGATATGGAATGGAAACTTGCTGTGTCACAAACTGCAGCAAGATACAGCAATGGCCTACTGTACTGTACAACTATATACTGTTGGTCACCAAAATGCTGCACTGTACTACTATATATACTGCTCACAAAACAATGCAGCACAGATATGGAATGGATACTTGCAGTGACACAGAGCTGCAAGATACAGCAATGGCCTACTGTACTGTACAACTATATACTGTTGGTCACCAAAATGCTGCACTGTGCTACTATATATACTGCTCACAAAAATGCAGCAAAGATATGGAATGGATATTTTCAGTGACATGGAGCTGCAAGATACAGCAATGGCCTACTCTACTGTACAACTATATACTGTTGGTCACCAAAATGCTGCACTGTACTACTATATATATACTGCTCACAAAAATGCAGCACAGATATGGAATGGATACTTTCAGTGACACGGAGCTACAGGATACAGCAATGGCCTACTGTACTGTACAACTATGTACTGTTGGTCACCAAAATGCTGCACTGTACTACTAAATATACTGCTCACAAAAATGCTGCACAGATATGGAATGGATACTTGCAGTGACACAGAGCTGCAAGATACAGCAATGGCCAACTGTACTGTACAACTATATACTGTTGGTCACTAAAATGCTGCACTGTCCTACTATATATACTGCTCACAAAAATGCAGCACAGATATGGAATGGATACTTGCAGTGACACAGCTGCAAGATACAGCAATGGCCTACTGTACTCTACAACTATATACTGTTGGTCACCAAAATGCTGCACTTTACTACTAAATATACTGCTCACAAAAATGCAGCACAGATATGGAATGGATACTTGCAGTGACACGGAGCTGCAAGATACAGCAATGGCCTACTGTACTGTACAACTATATACTGTTGGTCACCAAAATGCTGCACTGTACTACTATATATACTGCTCACAAAAATGCAGCACAGATATGGAATGGATACTTGCAGTGATAAAGAGCTGCAAGATACAGCAATTGCCTACTCTACTGTACAACTAAATACTGATGGTCACCAAAATGATGCACTGTACTACTATATATACTGCTCACAAAAATGCAGCACAGATATGGAATGGATACTTGCAGTGAGACAGAGCTGCACGATACAGCAATGGCCTACTGTACAACTATATACTGTTGGTCACCAAAATGCTGTACTGCACTACTATATATACTGCTCACAAAAATGCAGCACAGATATGGAATGGAAACTTGCAGTGTCACACACTGCTGCAAGATACAGCAATGGCCTACTGTACTGTACAACTATATACTGTTGGTCACCAAAATGCTGCACTGTACTACTATATATATACTGCTCACAAAACAATGCAGCACAGATATGGAATGGATATTTTCAGTGACATGGAGTTGCAAGATACAGCAATGGCCTACTCTACTGTACAACTATATACTGTTGGTCACCAAAATGCTGCACTGTACTACTATATATACTGCTCACAAAAATGCAGCACAGATATGGAATGGATACTTTCAGTGACACGGAGCTACAGGATACAGCAATGGCCTACTGTACTGTACAACTATATACTGTTGGTCACCAAAATGATGCACAGTACTACTAAATATACTGCTCACAAAAATGCAGCACAGATATGGAATGGATACTTGCAGTGACACAGAGCTGCAAGATACAGCAATGGCCAACTGTAATGTACAACTATATACTGTTGGTCACTAAAATGCTGCACTGTACTACTATATATACTGCTCACAAAAATGCAGCACAGATATGGAATGGATACTTGCAGTGACACAGAGCTGCAAGATACAGCAATGGCCTACTGTACTGTACAAATATGTACTGTTGGTCACCAAAATGTTGCAATTTACTACTAAATATACTGCTCACAAAAATGCAGCACAGATATGGAATGGATACTTTCAGTGACACGGAGCAATATGATACAGCAATGGCCTACTGTACTGTACAACTATATACTGTTGGTCACCAAAATGCTGCACTGTGCAACTATATATACTGCTCACAAAAATGCAGCAAAGATATGGAATGGATATTTTCAGTGACATGGAGTTGCAAGATACAGCAATGGCCTACTCTACTGTACAACTATATACTGTTTGTCACCAAAATGCTGCACTGTACTACTATATATACTGCTCACAAAAATGCAGCACAGATATGGAATGGATACTTTCCGTGACACGGAGCTACAGGATACAGCAATGGCCTACTGTACTGTACAACTATATACTGTTTGTCACCAAAATGCTGCACTGTACTACTATATATACTGCTCACAAAAATGCAGCACAGATATGGAATGGATACTTGCTGTGACACAGAGCTGCAAGATACAGCAATGGCCAACTGTACTGTACAACTATATACTGTTGGTCACCAAAATGCTGCACTGTACTACTATATATACTGCTCACAAAAATGCAGCACAGATATGGAATGGATACTTGCAGTGACACAGAGCTGCAAGATACAGCAATGGCCTACTGTACTGTACAACTATATACTGTTGGTCACCAAAATGCTGCACTTTACTACTAAATATACTGCTCACAAAAATGCAGCACAGATATGGAATGGATACTTTCAGTGACATGGAGCTACAGGATACAGCAATGGCCTACTGTACTGTACAACTATATACTGTTGGTCACCAAAATGCTGCACTGTACTACTATATATACTACTCACAAAAATGCTGCACAGATATGGAATAGATACTTGCAGTGACACAGAGCTGCAAGATACAGCAATGGCCAACTGTACTGTACAACTATATACTGTTGGTCACCAAAATGCTGCACTGTACTACTATATATACTGCTCACAAAATGCAGCACAGATATGGAATGGATACTTGCAGTGACACAGAGCTGCAAGATACAGCAATGGCCTACTCTACTGTACAACTATATACTGATGGTCACCAAAATGATGCACTGTACTACTATATATACTGCTCACAAAAATGCAGCACAGATATGGAATGGATACTTGCAGTGAGACAGAGCTGCACGATACAGCAATGGCCTACTGTACTGTACAACTATATACTGTTGGTCACCAAAATGCTGCACTCTGCTACTATATATACTGCTCACAAAAATGCTGCAAAGATATGGAATGGATATTTTCAGTGACATGGAGTTGCAAGATACAGCAATGGCCTACTGTACTGTACAACTATATACTGTTGGTCACCAAAATGCTGCACTTTACTACTAAATATACTGCTCACAAAAATGCAGCACAGATATGGAATGGATACTTGCAATGACACAGAGCTGCAAGATACAGCAATGGCCTACTCTACTGTACAACTATATACTGATGGTCACCAAAATGATGCACTGTACTACTATATATACTGCTCACAAAAATGCAGCACAGATATGGAATGGATACTTGCAGTGAGACAGAGCTGCACGATACAGCAATGGCCTACTGTACTGTACAACTATATACTGTTGGTCACCAAAATGCTGTACTGCACTATTATATAAACTGCTCACAAAAATGCAGCACAGATATGGAATGGAAACTTGCAGTGTCACACACTGCTGCAAGATACAGCAATGGCCTACTGTACTGTACAACTATATACTGTTGGTCACCAAAATGCTGCACTGTACTACTATATATACAGCTCACAAAACAATGCAGCACAGATATGGAATGGATACTTGCAGTGACACAGAGCTGCAAGATACAGCAATGGCCTACTGTACTGTACAACTATATACTGTTGGTCACCAAAATGCTGCACTGTGCTACTATATATACTGCTCACAAAAACGCAGCAAAGATATGGAATGGATATTTTCAGTGACAAGGAGTTGCAAGATACAGCAATGGCCTACTCTACTGTACAACTATATACTGTTGGTCACCAAAATGCTGCACTGTACTACTATATATACTGCTCACAAAAATGCAGCACAGATATGGAATGGATACTTTCAGTGACACGGAGCTACAGTATACAGCAATGGCCTACTGTACTGTACAAATATATACTGTTGGTCACCAAATTGCTGCACTGTACTACTATATATACTGCTCACAAAATGCAGCACAGATATGGAATGGATACTTGCAGTGACACAGAGCTGCAAGATACAGCAATGGCCTACTCTACTGTACAACTATATACTGATGGTCACCAAAATGATGCACTGTACTACTATATATACTGCTCACAAAAATGCAGCACAGATATGGAATGGATACTTGCAGTGAGACAGAGCTGCATGAAACAGCAATGGCCTACTGTACTGTACAACTATATACTGTTGATCACCAAAATGCTGTACTGCACTACTATATATACTGCTCACAAAAATGCAGCACAGATATGGAATGGAAACTTGCAGTGTCACACACTGCTGCAAGATACAGCAATGGCCTACTGTACTGTACAACTATATACTGTTGGTCACCAAAATGCTGCACTGTACTACTATATATACTGCTCACAAAACAATGCAGCACAGATATGGAATGGATACTTGCAGTGACACAGAGCTGCAAGATACAGCAATGGTCTACTGTACTGTACAACTATATGCTGTTGGTCACCAAAATGCGGCACTCTGCTACTATATATACTGCTCACAAAAATGCTGCAAAGATATGGAATGGATATTTTCAGTGACATGGAGTAGCAAGATACAGCAATGACCTACTCTACTGTACAACTATATACTGTTGGTCACCAAAATGCTTCACTTTACTACTAAATATACTGCTCACAAAAATGCAGCACAGATATGGAATGGATACTTGCAGTGACACAGAGCTGCAAGATACAGCAATGGCCTACTCTACTGTACAACTATATACTGATGGTCACCAAAATGATGCACTGTACTACTATATATACTGCTCACAAAAATGCAGCACAGATATGGAATGGATATTTTCAGTGACATGGAGTTGCAAGATACAGCAATGGCCTACTCTACTGTACAACTATTTACTGTTGGTCACCAAAATGCTGCACTGTACTACTATATATACTGCTCACAAAAATGCAGCACAGATATGGAATGGATACTTTCAGTGACACGGAGCTACAGGATACAGCAATGGCCTACTGTACTGTACAACTATATACTGTTGGTCACCAAAATGATGCACAGTACTACTATATATACTGCTCACAAAAATGCAGCACAGATATGGAATGGATACTTGCAGTGACACAGAGCTGCAAGATACAGCAATGGCCAACTGTACTGTACAACTATATACTGTTGGTCACTAAAATGCTGCACTGTACTACTAAATATACTGCTCACAAAAATGCAGCACAGATATGGAATGGATACTTGCAGTGACACGGAGCTACAGGATACAGCAATGGCCTACTGTACTGTACAACTATATACGGTTGGTCACCAAAATGCTGCACTGTGCTACTATATATACTGCTCACAAAAATGCAGCAAAGATATGGAATGGATATTTTCAGTGACATGGAGTTGCAAGATACAACAATGGCCTACTCTACTGTACAACTATATACTGTTTTTCACCAAAATGCTGCACTGTACTACTATATATACTGCTCACAAAAATGCAGCACAGATATGGAATGGATACTTGCAGTGACACAGAGCTGCAAGATACAGCAATGGCCTACTGTACTGTACAACTATATACTGTTGGTCACCAAAATGCTGCACTTTACTACTAAATATACTGCTCACAAAAATGCAGCACAGATATGGAATGGATACTTCAGTGACACGGAGCTACAGGATACAACAATGGCCTACTATACTGTACAACTATATACTGTTGGTCACCAAAATGCTGCACTGTACTACTATATATACTGCTCACAAAAATGCTGCACAGATATGAAATGGATACTTGCAGTGACACAGAGCTGCAAGATACAGCAATGGCCAACTGTACTGTACAACTATATACTGTTGGTCACTAAAATGCTGCACTGTACTACTATATATACTGCTCACAAAAATGCAGCACAGATATGGAATGGATACTTGCAGTGACACAGAGCTGCAAGATACAGCAATGGCCTACTGTACTGTACAACTATATACTGTTGGTCACCAAAATGATGCACTGTACTACTATATATACTGCTCACAAAATGCAGCACAGATATGGAATGGATACTTGCAGTGACACAGAGCTGCAAGATACAGCAATGGCCTACTCTACTGTACAACTATATACTGATGGTCACCAAAATGATGCACTGTACTACTATATATACTGCTCACAAAAATGCAGCACAGATATGGAATGGATACTTGCAGTGAGACAGAGCTGCACGATACAGCAATGGCCTACTGTACTGTACAACTATATACTGTTGGTCACCAAAATGCTGTACTGCACTACTATATATACTGCTCACAAAAATGCAGCACAGATATGGAATGGAAACTTGCAGTGTCACACACTGCTGCAAGATACAGCAATGGCCTACTGTACTGTACAACTATATACTGTTGGTCACCAAAATGCTGCACTGTACTACTATATATACTGCTCACAAAACAATGCAGCACAGATATGGAATGGATACTTGCAGTGACACAGAGCTACAATATACAGCAATGGCAACCT
The DNA here is from genome assembly GCF_028390025.1 of Pseudophryne corroboree. Taxonomy (NCBI): domain Eukaryota; kingdom Metazoa; phylum Chordata; class Amphibia; order Anura; family Myobatrachidae; genus Pseudophryne; species Pseudophryne corroboree. The sequence continues at coordinate 740,409,920 of NC_086445.1, forward strand.
GTACTGTACAACTATATACTGTTGGTCACCAAAATGGTGCACTGTACTACTATATATACTGCTCACAATAATGCAGTACAGATATGGAATGGAAACTTGCAATGACACAGAGCTGCAAGATACAGCAATGGCCTACTCTACTGTACAACTATATACTGATGGTCACCAAAATGATGCACTGTACTACTATATATACTACTCACAAAAATGCAGCACAGATATGGAATGGATACTTGCAGTGAGACAGAGCTGCACGATACAGCAATGGCCTACTGTACTGTACAACTATATACTGTTGGTCACCAAAATGCTGTACTGCACCATTATATAAACTGCTCACAAAAATGCAGCACAGATATGGAATGGAAACTTGCAGTGTCACACACTGCTGCAAGATACAGCAATGGCCTACTGTACTGTACAACTATATACTGTTGGTCACCAAAATGCTGCACTGTACTACTATATATACAGCTCACAAAACAATGCAGCACAGATATGGAATGGATACTTGCAGTGACACAGAGCTGCAAGATACAGCAATGGCCTACTGTACTGTACAACTATATACTGTTGGTCACCAAAATGCTGCACTGTGCTACTATATATACTGCTCACAAAAATGCAGCAAAGATATGGAATGGATATTTTCAGTGACAAGGAGTTGCAAGATACAGCAATGGCCTACTCTACTGTACAACTATATACTGTTGGTCACCAAAATGCTGCACTGTACTACTATATATACTGCTCACAAAAATGCAGCACAGATATGGAATGGATACTTTCAGTGACACGGAGCTACAGTATACAGCAATGGCCTACTGTACTGTACAAATATATACTGTTGGTCACCAAATTGCTGCACTGTACTACTATATATACTGCTCACAAAATGCAGCACAGATATGGAATGGATACTTGCAGTGACACAGAGCTGCAAGATACAGCAATGGCCTACTCTACTGTACAACTATATACTGATGGTCACCAAAATGATGCACTGTACTACTATATATACTGCTCACAAAAATGCAGCACAGATATGGAATGGATACTTGCAGTGAGACAGAGCTGCACGAAACAGCAATGGCCTACTGTACTGTACAACTATATACTGTTGATCACCAAAATGCTGTACTGCACTACTATATATACTGCTCACAAAAATGCAGCACAGATATGGAATGGAAACTTGCAGTGTCACACACTGCTGCAAGATACAGCAATGGCCTACTGTACTGTACAACTATATACTGTTGGTCACCAAAATGCTGCACTGTACTACTATATATACTGCTCACAAAACAATGCAGCACAGATATGGAATGGATACTTCCAGTGACACAGAGCTGCAAGATACAGCAATGGTCTACTGTACTGTACAACTATATGCTGTTGGTCACCAAAATGCGGCACTCTGCTACTATATATACTGCTCACAAAAATGCTGCAAAGATATGGAATGGATATTTTCAGTGACATGGAGTAGCAAGATAAAGCAATGACCTACTCTACTGTACAACTATATACTGTTGGTCACCAAAATGCTTCACTTTACTACTAAATATACTGCTCACAAAAATGCAGCACAGATATGGAATGGATACTTGCAGTGACACAGAGCTGCAAGATACAGCAATGGCCTACTCTACTGTACAACTATATACTGATGGTCACCAAAATGATGCACTGTACTACTATATATACTGCTCACAAAAATGCAGCACAGATATGGAATGGATATTTTCAGTGACATGGAGTTGCAAGATACAGCAATGGCCTACTCTACTGTACAACTATTTACTGTTGGTCACCAAAATGCTGCACTGTACTACTATATATACTGCTCACAAAAATGCAGCACAGATATGGAATGGATACTTTCAGTGACACGGAGCTACAGGATACAGCAATGGCCTACTGTACTGTACAACTATATACTGTTGGTCACCAAAATGATGCACAGTACTACTATATATACTGCTCACAAAAATGCAGCACAGATATGGAATGGATACTTGCAGTGACACAGAGCTGCAAGATACAGCAATGGCCAACTGTACTGTACAACTATATACTGTTGGTCACTAAAATGCTGCACTGTACTACTAAATATACTGCTCACAAAAATGCAGCACAGATATGGAATGGATACTTTCAGTGACACGGAGCTACAGGATACAGCAATGGCCTACTGTACTGTACAACTATATACGGTTGGTCACCAAAATGCTGCACTGTGCTACTATATATACTGCTCACAAAAATGCAGCAAAGATATGGAATGGATATTTTCAGTGACATGGAGTTGCAAGATACAACAATGGCCTACTCTACTGTACAACTATATACTGTTTTTCACCAAAATGCTGCACTGTACTACTATATATACTGCTCACAAAAATGCAGCACAGATATGGAATGGATACTTGCAGTGACACAGAGCTGCAAGATACAGCAATGGCCTACTGTACTGTACAACTATATACTGTTGGTCACCAAAATGCTGCACTTTACTACTAAATATACTGCTCACAAAAATGCAGCACAGATATGGAATGGATACTTCAGTGACACGGAGCTACAGGATACAACAATGGCCTACTGTACTGTACAACTATATACTGTTGGTCACCAAAATGCTGCACTGTACTACTATATATACTGCTCACAAAAATGCTGCACAGATATGAAATGGATACTTGCAGTGACACAGAGCTGCAAGATACAGCAATGGCCAACTGTACTGTACAACTATATACTGTTGGTCACTAAAATGCTGCACTGTACTACTATATATACTGCTCACAAAAATGCAGCACAGATATGGAATGGATACTTGCAGTGACACAGAGCTGCAAGATACAGCAATGGCCTACTGTACTGTACAACTATATACTGATGGTCACCAAAATGATGCACTGTACTACTATATATACTGCTCACAAAAATGCAGCACAGATATGGAATGGATACTTGCAGTGACACAGAGCTGCAAGATACAGCAATGGCCAACTGTACTGTACAACTATATACTGTTGGTCACTAAAATGCTGCACTGTACTACTATATATACTGCTCACAAAATGCAGCACAGATATGGAATGGATACTTGCAGTGACACAGAGCAGCAAGATACAGCAATGGCCTACTCTACTGTACAACTATATACTGATGGTCACCAAAATGATGCACTGTACTACTATATATACTGCTCACAAAAATGCAGCACAGATATGGAATGGATACTTGCAGTGAGACAGAGCTGCACGATACAGCAATGGCCTACTGTACTGTACAACTATATACTGTTGGTCACCAAAATGCTGTACTGCACTACTATATATACTGCTCACAAAAATGCAGCACAGATATGGAATGGAAACTTGCAGTGTCACACACTGCTGCAAGATACAGCAATGGCCTACTGTACTGTACAACTATATACTGTTGGTCACCAAAATGCTGCACTGTACTACTATATATACTGCTCACAAAACAATGCAGCACAGATATGGAATGGATACTTGCAGTGACACAGAGCTACAATATACAGCAATGGCAACCTGTACTGTACAACTATATACTGTTGGTCACCAAAATGGTGCACTGTACTACTATATATACTGCTCACAATAATGCAGTACAGATATGGAATGGAAACTTGCAGTGACACAGAGCTGCAAGATACAGCAATGGCCTACTGTACTGTACAACTATATACTGTTGGTCACCAAAATGCTGTACTGTACTACTATATATACTGCTCACAAAAATGCAGCACAGATATGAAATGGATACTTGCAGTGACACAGAGCTGCAAGATACAGCAATGGCCTACTGTACTGTACAACTATATACTGTTGGTCACCAAAATGCTGCACTGTGCTACTATATATACTGCTCACAAAAATGCAGCAAAGATATGGAATGGATATTTTCAGTGACATGGAGCTGCAAGATACAGCAATGGCCTACTCTACTGTACAACTATATACTGTTGGTCACCAAAATGCTGCACTGTACTACTATATATACTACTCACAAAAATGCAGAACAGATATGGAATGGATACTTTCAGTGACACGGAGCTACAGGATACAGCAATGGCCTACTGTACTGTACAACTATATACTGTTGGTCACCAAAATGCTGTACTGTACTACTATATATAGACTGCTCACAAAAATGTTACACAGATATGGAATGGATACTTGCAGTGACACAGCTGCAAGATACAGCAATGGCCAACTGTACTGTACAACTATATACTGTTGGTCACTAAAATGCTGCACTGTACTACTATATATACTGCTCACAAAAATGCAGCACAGATATGGAATGGATACTTGCAGTGACACAGAGCTGCAAGATACAGCAATGGCCTACTGTACTGTACAACTATATACTGTTGGTCACCAAAATGCTGCACTTTACTACTAAATATACTGCTCACAAAAATGCAGCACAGATATGGAATGGATACTTGCAGTGACACGGAGCTGCAAGATACAGCAATGGCCTACTGTACTGTACAACTATATACTGTTGGTCACCAAAATGCTGCACTGTACTACTATATATACTGCTCACAAAAATGCAGCACAGATATGGAATGGATACTTGCAGTTACACAGAGCTGCAAGATACAGCAATGGCCTACTCTACTGTACAACTATATACTGATGGTCACCAAAATGATGCACTGTACTACTATATATACTGCTCACAAAAATGCAGCACAGATATGGAATGGATACTTGCAGTGAGACAGAGCTGCAAGATACAGCAATGGCCTACTGTACTGTACAACTATATACTGTTGGTCACCAAAATGCTGCACTGTGCTACTATATATACTGCTCACAAAAATGCAGCAAAGATATGGAATGGATATTTTCAGTGACATGGAGTTGCAAGATACAGCAATGGCCTACTCTACTGTACAACTATATACTGTTGGTCACCAAAATGCTGCACTGTACTACTATATATACTGCTCACAAAAATGCAGCACAGATATGGAATGGATACTTTCAGTGACACGGAGCTACAGTATACAGCAATGGCCTACTGTACTGTACAACTATATACTGTTGGTCACCAAATTGCTGCACTGTACTACTATATATACTGCTCACAAAATGCAGCACAGATATGGAATGGATACTTGCAGTGACACAGAGCTGCAAGATACAGCAATGGCCTACTCTACTGTACAACTATATACTGATGGTCACCAAAATGATGCACTGTACTACTATATATACTGCTCACAAAAATGCAGCACAGATATGGAATGGATACTTGCAGTGAGACAGAGCTGCACGATACAGCAATGGCCTACTGTACTGTACAACTATATACTGTTGATCACCAAAATGCTGTACTGCACTACTATATATACTGCTCACAAAAATGCAGCACAGATATGGAATGGAAACTTGCAGTGTCACACACTGCTGCAAGATACAGCAATGGCCTACTGTACTGTACAACTATATACTGTTGGTCACCAAAATGCTGTACTGCACTATTATATATACTGCTCACAAAAATGCAGCAAAGATATAGAATGGATATTTTCAGTGACATGGAGTTGCAAGATACAGCAATGGCCTACTCTACTGTACAACTATTTACTGTTGGTCACCAAAATGCTGCACTGTACTACTATATATACTGCTCACAAAAATGCAGCACAGATATGGAATGGATACTTTCAGTGACACGGAGCTACAGGATACAGCAATGGCCTACTGTACTGTACAACTATATACTGTTGGTCACCAAAATGATGCACAGTACTACTATATATACTGCTCACAAAAATGCAGCACAGATATGGAATGGGTACTTGCAGTGACACAGAGCTGCAAGATACAGCAATGGCCAACTGTACTGTACAACTATATACTGTTGGTCACTGAAATGCTGCACTGTACTACTAAATATACTGCTCACAAAAATGCAGCACAGATATGGAATGGATACTTTCAGTGACACGGAGCTACAGGATACAGCAATGGCCTACTGTACTGTACAACTATATACTGTTGGTCACCAAAATGCTGCACTGTGCTACTATATATACTGCTCACAAAAATGCAGCAAAGATATGGAATAGATATTTTCAGTGACATGAAGTTGCAAGATACAGCAATTACCTACTCTACTGTACAACTATATACTGATGGTCACCAAAATGATGCACTGTACTACTATATATACTACTCACAAAAATGCAGCACAGATATGGAATGGATACTTGCAGTGAGACAGAGCTGCACGATACAGCAATGGCCTACTGTACTGTACAACTATATACTGTTGGTCACCAAAATGCTGTACTGCACCATTATATAAACTGCTCACAAAAATGCAGCACAGATATGGAATGGAAACTTGCAGTGTCACACACTGCTGCAAGATACAGCAATGGCCTACTGTACTGTACAACTATATACTGTTGGTCACCAAAATGCTGCACTGTACTACTATATATACAGCTCACAAAACAATGCAGCACAGATATGGAATGGATACTTGCAGTGACACAGAGCTGCAAGATACAGCAATGGCCTACTGTACTGTACAACTATATACTGTTGGTCACCAAAATGCTGCACTGTGCTACTATATATACTGCTCACAAAAATGCAGCAAAGATATGGAATGGATATTTTCAGTGACAAGGAGTTGCAAGATACAGCAATGGCCTACTCTACTGTACAACTATATACTGTTGGTCACCAAAATGCTGCACTGTACTACTATATATACTGCTCACAAAAATGCAGCACAGATATGGAATGGATACTTTCAGTGACACGGAGCTACAGTATACAGCAATGGCCTACTGTACTGTACAAATATATACTGTTGGTCACCAAATTGCTGCACTGTACTACTATATATACTGCTCACAAAATGCAGCACAGATATGGAATGGATACTTGCAGTGACACAGAGCTGCAAGATACAGCAATGGCCTACTCTACTGTACAACTATATACTGATGGTCACCAAAATGATGCACTGTACTACTATATATACTGCTCACAAAAATGCAGCACAGATATGGAATGGATACTTGCAGTGAGACAGAGCTGCACGAAACAGCAATGGCCTACTGTACTGTACAACTATATACTGTTGATCACCAAAATGCTGTACTGCACTACTATATATACTGCTCACAAAAATGCAGCACAGATATGGAATGGAAACTTGCAGTGTCACACACTGCTGCAAGATACAGCAATGGCCTACTGTACTGTACAACTATATACTGTTGGTCACCAAAATGCTGCACTGTACTACTATATATACTGCTCACAAAACAATGCAGCACAGATATGGAATGGATACTTCCAGTGACACAGAGCTGCAAGATACAGCAATGGTCTACTGTACTGTACAACTATATGCTGTTGGTCACCAAAATGCGGCACTCTGCTACTATATATACTGCTCACAAAAATGCTGCAAAGATATGGAATGGATATTTTCAGTGACATGGAGTAGCAAGATAAAGCAATGACCTACTCTACTGTACAACTATATACTGTTGGTCACCAAAATGCTTCACTTTACTACTAAATATACTGCTCACAAAAATGCAGCACAGATATGGAATGGATACTTGCAGTGACACAGAGCTGCAAGATACAGCAATGGCCTACTCTACTGTACAACTATATACTGATGGTCACCAAAATGATGCACTGTACTACTATATATACTGCTCACAAAAATGCAGCACAGATATGGAATGGATATTTTCAGTGACATGGAGTTGCAAGATACAGCAATGGCCTACTCTACTGTACAACTATTTACTGTTGGTCACCAAAATGCTGCACTGTACTACTATATATACTGCTCACAAAAATGCAGCACAGATATGGAATGGATACTTTCAGTGACACGGAGCTACAGGATACAGCAATGGCCTACTGTACTGTACAACTATATACTGTTGGTCACCAAAATGATGCACAGTACTACTATATATACTGCTCACAAAAATGCAGCACAGATATGGAATGGATACTTGCAGTGACACAGAGCTGCAAGATACAGCAATGGCCAACTGTACTGTACAACTATATACTGTTGGTCACTAAAATGCTGCACTGTACTACTAAATATACTGCTCACAAAAATGCAGCACAGATATGGAATGGATACTTTCAGTGACACGGAGCTACAGGATACAGCAATGGCCTACTGTACTGTACAACTATATACGGTTGGTCACCAAAATGCTGCACTGTGCTACTATATATACTGCTCACAAAAATGCAGCAAAGATATGGAATGGATATTTTCAGTGACATGGAGTTGCAAGATACAACAATGGCCTACTCTACTGTACAACTATATACTGTTTTTCACCAAAATGCTGCACTGTACTACTATATATACTGCTCACAAAAATGCAGCACAGATATGGAATGGATACTTGCAGTGACACAGAGCTGCAAGATACAGCAATGGCCTACTGTACTGTACAACTATATACTGTTGGTCACCAAAATGCTGCACTTTACTACTAAATATACTGCTCACAAAAATGCAGCACAGATATGGAATGGATACTTCAGTGACACGGAGCTACAGGATACAACAATGGCCTACTGTACTGTACAACTATATACTGTTGGTCACCAAAATGCTGCACTGTACTACTATATATACTGCTCACAAAAATGCTGCACAGATATGAAATGGATACTTGCAGTGACACAGAGCTGCAAGATACAGCAATGGCCAACTGTACTGTACAACTATATACTGTTGGTCACTAAAATGCTGCACTGTACTACTATATATACTGCTCACAAAAATGCAGCACAGATATGGAATGGATACTTGCAGTGACACAGAGCTGCAAGATACAGCAATGGCCTACTGTACTGTACAACTATATACTGATGGTCACCAAAATGATGCACTGTACTACTATATATACTGCTCACAAAAATGCAGCACAGATATGGAATGGATACTTGCAGTGACACAGAGCTGCAAGATACAGCAATGGCCAACTGTACTGTACAACTATATACTGTTGGTCACTAAAATGCTGCACTGTACTACTATATATACTGCTCACAAAATGCAGCACAGATATGGAATGGATACTTGCAGTGACACAGAGCAGCAAGATACAGCAATGGCCTACTCTACTGTACAACTATATACTGATGGTCACCAAAATGATGCACTGTACTACTATATATACTGCTCACAAAAATGCAGCACAGATATGGAATGGATACTTGCAGTGAGACAGAGCTGCACGATACAGCAATGGCCTACTGTACTGTACAACTATATACTGTTGGTCACCAAAATGCTGTACTGCACTACTATATATACTGCTCACAAAAATGCAGCACAGATATGGAATGGAAACTTGCAGTGTCACACACTGCTGCAAGATACAGCAATGGCCTACTGTACTGTACAACTATATACTGTTGGTCACCAAAATGCTGCACTGTACTACTATATATACTGCTCACAAAACAATGCAGCACAGATATGGAATGGATACTTGCAGTGACACAGAGCTACAATATACAGCAATGGCAACCTGTACTGTACAACTATATACTGTTGGTCACCAAAATGGTGCACTGTACTACTATATATACTGCTCACAATAATGCAGTACAGATATGGAATGGAAACTTGCAGTGACACAGAGCTGCAAGATACAGCAATGGCCTACTGTACTGTACAACTATATACTGTTGGTCACCAAAATGCTGTACTGTACTACTATATATACTGCTCACAAAAATGCAGCACAGATATGAAATGGATACTTGCAGTGACACAGAGCTGCAAGATACAGCAATGGCCTACTGTACTGTACAACTATATACTGTTGGTCACCAAAATGCTGCACTGTGCTACTATATATACTGCTCACAAAAATGCAGCAAAGATATGGAATGGATATTTTCAGTGACATGGAGCTGCAAGATACAGCAATGGCCTACTCTACTGTACAACTATATACTGTTGGTCACCAAAATGCTGCACTGTACTACTATATATACTACTCACAAAAATGCAGAACAGATATGGAATGGATACTTTCAGTGACACGGAGCTACAGGATACAGCAATGGCCTACTGTACTGTACAACTATATACTGTTGGTCACCAAAATGCTGTACTGTACTACTATATATAGACTGCTCACAAAAATGTTACACAGATATGGAATGGATACTTGCAGTGACACAGCTGCAAGATACAGCAATGGCCAACTGTACTGTACAACTATATACTGTTGGTCACTAAAATGCTGCACTGTACTACTATATATACTGCTCACAAAAATGCAGCACAGATATGGAATGGATACTTGCAGTGACACAGAGCTGCAAGATACAGCAATGGCCTACTGTACTGTACAACTATATACTGTTGGTCACCAAAATGCTGCACTTTACTACTAAATATACTGCTCACAAAAATGCAGCACAGATATGGAATGGATACTTGCAGTGACACGGAGCTGCAAGATACAGCAATGGCCTACTGTACTGTACAACTATATACTGTTGGTCACCAAAATGCTGCACTGTACTACTATATATACTGCTCACAAAAATGCAGCACAGATATGGAATGGATACTTGCAGTTACACAGAGCTGCAAGATACAGCAATGGCCTACTCTACTGTACAACTATATACTGATGGTCACCAAAATGATGCACTGTACTACTATATATACTGCTCACAAAAATGCAGCACAGATATGGAATGGATACTTGCAGTGAGACAGAGCTGCAAGATACAGCAATGGCCTACTGTACTGTACAACTATATACTGTTGGTCACCAAAATGCTGCACTGTGCTACTATATATACTGCTCACAAAAATGCAGCAAAGATATGGAATGGATATTTTCAGTGACATGGAGTTGCAAGATACAGCAATGGCCTACTCTACTGTACAACTATATACTGTTGGTCACCAAAATGCTGCACTGTACTACTATATATACTGCTCACAAAAATGCAGCACAGATATGGAATGGATACTTTCAGTGACACGGAGCTACAGTATACAGCAATGGCCTACTGTACTGTACAACTATATACTGTTGGTCACCAAATTGCTGCACTGTACTACTATATATACTGCTCACAAAATGCAGCACAGATATGGAATGGATACTTGCAGTGACACAGAGCTGCAAGATACAGCAATGGCCTACTCTACTGTACAACTATATACTGATGGTCACCAAAATGATGCACTGTACTACTATATATACTGCTCACAAAAATGCAGCACAGATATGGAATGGATACTTGCAGTGAGACAGAGCTGCACGATACAGCAATGGCCTACTGTACTGTACAACTATATACTGTTGATCACCAAAATGCTGTACTGCACTACTATATATACTGCTCACAAAAATGCAGCACAGATATGGAATGGAAACTTGCAGTGTCACACACTGCTGCAAGATACAGCAATGGCCTACTGTACTGTACAACTATATACTGTTGGTCACCAAAATGCTGTACTGCACTATTATATATACTGCTCACAAAAATGCAGCAAAGATATAGAATGGATATTTTCAGTGACATGGAGTTGCAAGATACAGCAATGGCCTACTCTACTGTACAACTATTTACTGTTGGTCACCAAAATGCTGCACTGTACTACTATATATACTGCTCACAAAAATGCAGCACAGATATGGAATGGATACTTTCAGTGACACGGAGCTACAGGATACAGCAATGGCCTACTGTACTGTACAACTATATACTGTTGGTCACCAAAATGATGCACAGTACTACTATATATACTGCTCACAAAAATGCAGCACAGATATGGAATGGGTACTTGCAGTGACACAGAGCTGCAAGATACAGCAATGGCCAACTGTACTGTACAACTATATACTGTTGGTCACTGAAATGCTGCACTGTACTACTAAATATACTGCTCACAAAAATGCAGCACAGATATGGAATGGATACTTTCAGTGACACGGAGCTACAGGATACAGCAATGGCCTACTGTACTGTACAACTATATACTGTTGGTCACCAAAATGCTGCACTGTGCTACTATATATACTGCTCACAAAAATGCAGCAAAGATATGGAATAGATATTTTCAGTGACATGAAGTTGCAAGATACAGCAATTACCTACTCTACTGTACAACTATATACTGTTTTTCACCAAAATGCTGCACTGTACTACTATATATACTGCTCACAAAAATGCAGCACAGATATGGAATGGATACTTGCAGTGACACAGAGCTGCAAGATACAGCAATGGCCTACTCTACTGTACAACTATATACTGATGGTCACCAAAATGATGCACTGTACTACTATATATACTGCTCACAAAAATGCAGCACAGATATGGAATGGATACTTGCAGTGAGACAGAGCTGCACGATACAGCAATGGCCTACTGTACTGTACAACTATATACTGTTGGTCACCAAAATGCTGTACTGCACTACTATATTTACTGCTCACAAAAATGCAGCACAGATATGGAATGGAAACTTGCAGTGTCACACACTGCTGCAAGATACAGCAATGGCCTACTGTACTGTTCAACTATATAATGTTGGTCACCAAAATGCTGCACTGTACTACTATATATACTGCTCACAAAACAATGCAGCACAGATATGGAATGGATACTTGCAGTGACACAGAGCTACAATATACAGCAATGGCAACCTGTACTGTACAACTATATACTGTTGGTCACCAAAATGGTGCACTGTACTACTATATATACTGCTCACAATAATGCAGTACAGATATGGAATGGAAACTTGCAGTGACACAGAGCTGCAAGATACAGCAATGGCCTACTGTACTGTACAACTATATACTGTTGGTCACCAAAATGCTGTACTGTACTACTATATATACTGCTCACAAAAATGCAGCACAGATATGGAATGGATACTTGCAGTGACACAGAGCTGCAAGATACAGCAATGGCCTACTGTACTGTACAACTATATACTGTTGGTCACCAAAATGCTGCACTGTGCTACTATATATACTGCTCACAAAAATGCAGCAAAGATATGGAATGGATATTTTCAGTGACACAGAGCTGCAAGATACAGCAATGGCCTACTGTACTGTACAACTATATACTGTTGGTCACCAAAATGCTGCACTGTACTACCATATATACTACTCACAAAAATGCAGAACAGATATGGAATGGATACTTTCAGTGACACGGAGCTACAGGATACAGCAATGGCCTACTGTACTGTACAACTATATACTGTTGGTCACCAAAATGCTGTACTGTACTACTATATATAGACTGCTCACAAAAATGCTACACAGATATGGAATGGATACTTGCAGTGACACAGCTGCAAGATACAGCAATGGCCAACTGTACTGTACAACTATATACTGTTGGTTACTAAAATGCTGCACTGTACTACTATATATACTGCTCACAAAACAATGCAGCACAGATATGGAATGGATTCTTGCAGTGACACAGAGCTGCAAGATACAGCAATGGCCTACTGTACTGTACTGTACAACTATATACTGTTGGTCACCAAAATGCTGCACTGTGCTACTATATATACTGCTCACAAAAATGCAGCAAAGATATGGAATGGATATTTTCAGTGACATGGAGCTGCAAGATACAGCAATGGCCTACTCTACTGTACAACTATATACTGTTGGTCACCAAAATGCTGCACTGTACTACTATATATACTACTCACAAAAATGCAGAACAGATATGGAATGGATACTTTCAGTGACACGGAGCTACAGGATACAGCAATGGCCTACTGTACTGTACAACTATATACTGTTGGTCACCAAATGCTGTACTGTACTACTATATATATACTGCTCACAAAAATGCAGAACAGATATGGAATGGATACTTGCAGTGACACAGAGCTGCAAGATACAGCAATGGCCTACTGTACTGTACAACTATATACTGTTGGTCACCAAAATGCTGCACGTTACTACTAAATATACTGCTCACAAAAATGCAGCACAGATATGGAATGGATACTTGCAGTGACATGGAGCTGCAAGATACAGCAATGGCCTACTGTACTGTACAACTATATACTGCTGGTCACCAAAATGCTGCACTGTACTACTATATATACTGCTCACAAAAATGCAGCACAGATATGGAATGGATATTTGCAGTTACACAGAGCTGCAAGATACAGCAATGGCCTACTCTACTGTACAACTATATACTGTTGGTCACCAAAATGATGCACTGTACTACTATATATACTGCTCACAAAAATGCAGCACAGATATGGAATTGATACTTGCAGTGAGACAGAGCTGCACGATACAGCAATGGCCTACTGTACTGTACAACTATATACTGTTGGTCACCAAAATGCTGTACTGCACTACTATATATACTGCTCACAAAAATGCAGCACAGATATGGAATGGATACTTGCAGTTACACAGAGCTGCAAGATACAGCAATGGCCTACTGTACTGTACAACTATATACTGTTGGTCACCAAAATGCTGCACTGTACTACTATATATACTGCTCACAAAACAATGCAGCACAGATATGGAATGGATACTTGCAGTGACACAGAGCTGCAAGATACAGCAATAGATTACTGTACTGTACAACTATATACTGAAGGTCACCAAAATGCTGCACTGTACTACTATATATACTGCTCACAAAAATGCAGCACAGATATGGAATGGATACTTGCAGTGACACAGAGCTACAAGATACAGCAATGGCAACCTGTACTGTACAACTATATACTGTTGGTCACCAAAATGCTGCACTGTACTACTATATATACTGCTCACAATAATGCAGTACAGATATGGAATGGATACTTGCAGTGATACAGAGCTGCAAGATACAGCAATGGCCTACTGTACTGTACAACTATATACTGTTGGTCACCAAAATGCTGCACTATACTACTATATATACTGCTCACAAAAATGCAGCACAGATATGGAATGGAAACTTGAAGTGACACAGAGCTGCAAGATACAGCAATGGCCTACTCTACTGTACAACTATATACTGATGGTCACCAAAATGATGCACTGTACTACTAAATATACTGCTCACAAAAGTGCAGCACAGATATGGAATGGATACTTGCAGTGAGACAGAGCTGCACGATACAGCAATGGCCTACTGTACTGTACTGTACTGTACAACTATATATTGTTGGTCACCAAAATGCTGTACTGCACTACTATATATACTGCTCACAAAAATGCAGCACAGATATGGAATGGAAACTTGCAGTGTCACACACTGCTGCAAGATACAGCAATGGCCTACTGTACTGTACAACTATATACTGTTGGTCACCAAAATGCTGCACTGTACTACTATATATACTGCTCACAAAACAATGCAGCACAGATATGGAATGGATACTTGCAGTGACACAGAGCTGCAAGATACAGCAATGGCCTACTGTACTGTACAACTATATACTGTTGGTCACCAAAATGCTGCACTGTGCTACTATATATACTGCTCACAAAAATCCAGCAAAGATATGGAATGGATATTTTCAGTGACATGGAGCTGCAAGATACAGCAATGGCCTACTCTACAACTATATACTGTTGGTCACCAAATGCTGCACTGTACTACTATATATACTGCTTACAAAAATGCAGCACAGATATGGAATGGATACCTTCAGTGACACGGAGCTACAGGATACAGCAATGGCCTACTGTACTGTACAACTATATACTGTTGGTCACCAAAATGCTGCACTGTACTACTATATATACTGCTCATAAAAATGCTGCACAGATATGGAATGGATACTTGCAGTGACACAGCTGCAAGATACAGCAATGGCCTACTGTACTCTACAACTATATACTGTTGGTCACCAAAATGCTGCACTTTACTACTAAATATACTGCTCAAAAAAATGCAGCACAGATATGGAATGGATACTTGCAGTGACACGGAGCTGCAAGATACAGCAATGGCCTACTCTACTGTACAACTATATACTGTTGGTCACCAAAATGCTGCACTGTACTACTATATATACTGCTCACAAAATGCAGCACAGATATGGAATGGATACTTGCAGTGATACAGAGCTGCAAGATACAGCAATGGCCTACTGTACTGTACAACTATATACTGTTGGTCACCAAAATGCTGTACTGCACTACTATATATACTGCTCACAAAAATGCAGTACAGATATGGAATGGAAACTTGCAGTGTCACACACTGCTGCAAGATACAGCAATGGCCTACTATACTGTACAACTATATACTGTTGGTCACCAAAATGCTGCACTGTACTACTATATATACAGCTCACAAAACAATGCAGCACAGATATGGAATGGATACTTGCAGTGACACAGAGCTGCTAGATACAGCAATGGCCTACTGTACTGTACAACTATATACTGTTGGTCACCAAAATGCTGCACTGTGCTACTATATATACTGCTCACAAAAATGCAGCAAAGATATGGAATGGATATTTTCAGTGACATGGAGTTGCAAGATACAGCAATGGCCTACTCTACTGTACAACTATATACTGTTGGTCACCAAAATGCTGCACTTTACTACTAAATATACTGCTCACAAAAATGCAGCACAGATATGGAATGGATACTTTCAGCGACACGGAGCTACAGGATACAGCAATGGCCTACTGTACTGTACAACTATATACTGTTGGTCACCAAAATGCTGCACTGTACTACTATATATACTGCTCACAAAAATGCTGCACAGATATGGAATGGATACTAGCAGTGACACAGAGCTGCAAGATACAGCAATGGCCAACTGTTCTGTACAACTATATACTGTTGGTCACTAAAATGCTGCACTGTCCTACTATATATACTGCTCACAAAAATGCAGCACAGATATGGAATGGATACTTGCAGTGACACAGCTGTAAGATACAGCAATGGCCTACTGCACTCTACAACTATATACTGTTGGTCACCAAAATGCTGCACTTTACTACTAAATATACTGCTCAAAAAAATGCAGCACAGATATGGAATGGATACTTGCAGTGACACGGAGCTGCAAGATACAGCAATGGCCTACTCTACTGTACAACTATATACTGTTGGTCACCAAAATGCTGCACTGTACTACTATATATACTGCTCACAAAATGCAGCACAGATATGGAATGGATACTTGCAGTGATACAGAGCTGCAAGATACAGCAATGGCCTACTCTACTGTACAACTATATACTGATGGTCACCAAAATGATGCACTGTACTACTATATATACTGCTCACAAAAATGCAGCACAGATATGTAATGGATACTTGCAGTGAGACAGAGCTGCACGATACAGCAATGGCCTACTGTACTGTACAACTATATACTGTTGGTCACCAAAATGCTGCACTGTGCTACTATATATACTGCTCACAAAAATGCAGCAAAGATATGGAATGGATATTTTCAGTGACACAGAGCTGCAAGATACAGCAATGGCCTACTGTACTGTACAACTATATACTGTTGGTCAGCAAAATGCTGCACTGTACTACTATATATACTACTCACAAAAATGCAGAACAGATATGGAATAGATACTTTCAGTGACACGGAGCTACAGGATACAGCAATGGCCTACTGTACTGTACAACTATATACTGTTGGTCACCAAAATGCTGTACTGTACTACTATATATAGACTGCTCACACAAATGCTACACAGATATGGAATGGATACTTGCAGTGACACAGCTGCAAGATACAGCAATGGCCAACTGTACTGTACAACTATATACTGTTGGTCACTAAAATGCTGCACTGTACTACTATATATACTGCTCACAAAACAATGCAGCACAGATATGGAATGGATACTTGCAGTGAGACAGAGCTGCACGATACAGCAATGGCCTACTGTACTGTACAACTATATACTGTTGGTCACCAAAATGCTGTACTGCACTACTATATATACTGCTCACAAAAATGCAGCACAGATATGGAATGGAAACTTGCAGTGTCACACACTGCTGCAAGATACAGCAATGGCCTACTGTACTGTACAACTATATACTGTTGGTCACCAAAATGCTGCACTGTACTACTATATATACTGCTCACAAAACAATGCAGCACAGATATGGAATGGATACTTGCAGTGACACAGAGCTGCAAGATACAGCAATAGATTACTGTACTGTACAACTATATACTGAAGGTCACCAAAAAGCTGCACTGTACTACTATATATACTGCTCACAAAAATGCAGCACAGATATGGAATGGATACTTGCAGTGACACAGAGCTACAAGATACAGCAATGGCAACCTGTACTGTACAACTATATACTGTTGGTCACCAAAATGCTGCACTGTACTACTATATATACTGCTCACAATAATGCAGTACAGATATGGAATGGATACTTGCAGTGATACAGAGCTGCAAGATACAGCAATGGCCTACTGTACTGTACAACTATATACTGTTGGTCACCAAAATGCTGTACTGCACTACTATATATACTGCTCACAAAAATGCAGTACAGATATGGAATGGAAACTTGCAGTGTCACACACTGCTGCAAGATACAGCAATGGCCTACTATACTGTACAACTATATACTGTTGGTCACCAAAATGCTGCACTGTACTACTATATATACAGCTCACAAAACAATGCAGCACAGATATGGAATGGATACTTGCAGTGACACAGAGCTGCTAGATACAGCAATGGCCTACTGTACTGTACAACTATATACTGTTGGTCACCAAAATGCTGCACTGTGCTACTATATATACTGCTCACAAAAATGCAGCAAAGATATGGAATGGATATTTTCAGTGACATGGAGTTGCAAGATACAGCAATGGCCTACTCTACTGTACAACTATATACTGTTGGTCACCAAAATGCTGCACTTTACTACTAAATATACTGCTCACAAAAATGCAGCACAGATATGGAATGGATACTTTCAGCGACACGGAGCTACAGGATACAGCAATGGCCTACTGTACTGTACAACTATATACTGTTGGTCACCAAAATGCTGCACTGTACTACTATATATACTGCTCACAAAAATGCTGCACAGATATGGAATGGATACTAGCAGTGACACAGAGCTGCAAGATACAGCAATGGCCAACTGTTCTGTACAACTATATACTGTTGGTCACTAAAATGCTGCACTGTCCTACTATATATACTGCTCACAAAAATGCAGCACAGATATGGAATGGATACTTGCAGTGACACAGCTGTAAGATACAGCAATGGCCTACTGCACTCTACAACTATATACTGTTGGTCACCAAAATGCTGCACTTTACTACTAAATATACTGCTCAAAAAAATGCAGCACAGATATGGAATGGATACTTGCAGTGACACGGAGCTGCAAGATACAGCAATGGCCTACTCTACTGTACAACTATATACTGTTGGTCACCAAAATGCTGCACTGTACTACTATATATACTGCTCACAAAATGCAGCACAGATATGGAATGGATACTTGCAGTGATACAGAGCTGCAAGATACAGCAATGGCCTACTCTACTGTACAACTATATACTGATGGTCACCAAAATGATGCACTGTACTACTATATATACTGCTCACAAAAATGCAGCACAGATATGTAATGGATACTTGCAGTGAGACAGAGCTGCACGATACAGCAATGGCCTACTGTACTGTACAACTATATACTGTTGGTCACCAAAATGCTGCACTGTGCTACTATATATACTGCTCACAAAAATGCAGCAAAGATATGGAATGGATATTTTCAGTGACACAGAGCTGCAAGATACAGCAATGGCCTACTGTACTGTACAACTATATACTGTTGGTCAGCAAAATGCTGCACTGTACTACTATATATACTACTCACAAAAATGCAGAACAGATATGGAATAGATACTTTCAGTGACACGGAGCTACAGGATACAGCAATGGCCTACTGTACTGTACAACTATATACTGTTGGTCACCAAAATGCTGTACTGTACTACTATATATAGACTGCTCACACAAATGCTACACAGATATGGAATGGATACTTGCAGTGACACAGCTGCAAGATACAGCAATGGCCAACTGTACTGTACAACTATATACTGTTGGTCACTAAAATGCTGCACTGTACTACTATATATACTGCTCACAAAACAATGCAGCACAGATATGGAATGGATACTTGCAGTGAGACAGAGCTGCACGATACAGCAATGGCCTACTGTACTGTACAACTATATACTGTTGGTCACCAAAATGCTGTACTGCACTACTATATATACTGCTCACAAAAATGCAGCACAGATATGGAATGGAAACTTGCAGTGTCACACACTGCTGCAAGATACAGCAATGGCCTACTGTACTGTACAACTATATACTGTTGGTCACCAAAATGCTGCACTGTACTACTATATATACTGCTCACAAAACAATGCAGCACAGATATGGAATGGATACTTGCAGTGACACAGAGCTGCAAGATACAGCAATAGATTACTGTACTGTACAACTATATACTGAAGGTCACCAAAAAGCTGCACTGTACTACTATATATACTGCTCACAAAAATGCAGCACAGATATGGAATGGATACTTGCAGTGACACAGAGCTACAAGATACAGCAATGGCAACCTGTACTGTACAACTATATACTGTTGGTCACCAAAATGCTGCACTGTACTACTATATATACTGCTCACAATAATGCAGTACAGATATGGAATGGATACTTGCAGTGATACAGAGCTGCAAGATACAGCAATGGCCTACTGTACTGTACAACTATATACTGTTGGTCACCAAAATGCTGCACTGTACTACTATATATACTGCTCACAAAAATGCAGCACAGATATGGAATGGATACTTGCAGTGACACAGAGCTGCAAGATACAGCAATGGCCTACTGTACTGTACAACTATATACTGTTGGTCACCAAAATGCTGCACTGTGCTACTATATATACTGCTCACAAAAATCCAGCAAAGATATGGAATGGATATTTTCAGTGACATGGAGCTGCAAGATACAGCAATGGCCTACTCTACTGTACAACTATATACTGTTGGTCACCAAAATGATGCACTGTACTACTATATATACTGCTCACAAAAATGCAGCACAGATATGGAATTGATACTTGCAGTGAGACAGAGCTGCACGATACAGCAATGGCCTACTGTACTGTACAACTATATACTGTTGGTCACCAAAATGCTGTACTGTACTACTATATATAGACTGCTCACACAAATGCTACACAGATATGGAATGGATACTTGCAGTGACACAGCTGCAAGATACAGCAATGGCCAACTGTACTGTACAACTATATACTGTTGGTCACCAAAATGCTGCACTGTGCTACTATATATACTGCTCACAAAAATCCAGCAAAGATATGGAATGGATATTTTCAGTGACATGGAGCTGCAAGATACAGCAATGGCCTACTCTACTGTACAACTATATACTGTTGGTCACCAAAATGATGCACTGTACTACTATATATACTGCTCACAAAAATGCAGCACAGATATGGAATTGATACTTGCAGTGAGACAGAGCTGCACGATACAGCAATGGCCTACTGTACTGTACAACTATATACTGTTGGTCACCAAAATGCTGTACTGCACTACTATATATACTGCTCACAAAAATGCAGCACAGATATGGAATGGATACTTGCAGTTACACAGAGCTGCAAGATACAGCAATGGCCTACTGTACTGTACAACTATATACTGTTGGTCACCAAAATGCTGCACTGTACTACTATATATACTGCTCACAAAACAATGCAGCACAGATATGGAATGGATACTTGCAGTGACACAGAGCTGCAAGATACAGCAATAGATTACTGTACTGTACAACTATATACTGAAGGTCACCAAAATGCTGCACTGTACTACTATATATACTGCTCACAAAAATGCAGCACAGATATGGAATGGATACTTGCAGTGACACAGAGCTACAAGATACATCAATGGCAACCTGTACTGTACAACTATATACTGTTGGTCACCAAAATGCTGCACTGTACTACTATATATACTGCTCACAATAATGCAGTACAGATATGGAATGGATACTTGCAGTGATACAGAGCTGCAAGATACAGCAATGGCCTACTGTACTGTACAACTATATACTGTTGGTCACCAAAATGCTGCACTATACTACTATATATACTGCTCACAAAAATGCAGCACAGATATGGAATGGAAACTTGAAGTGACACAGAGCTGCAAGATACAGCAATGGCCTACTCTACTGTACAACTATATACTGATGGTCACCAAAATGATGCACTGTACTACTAAATATACTGCTCACAAAAGTGCAGCACAGATATGGAATGGATACTTGCAGTGAGACAGAGCTGCACGATACAGCAATGGCCTACTGTACTGTACTGTACTGTACAACTATATATTGTTGGTCACCAAAATGCTGTACTGCACTACTATATATACTGCTCACAAAAATGCAGCACAGATATGGAATGGAAACTTGCAGTGTCACACACTGCTGCAAGATACAGCAATGGCCTACTGTACTGTACAACTATATACTGTTGGTCACCAAAATGCTGCACTGTACTACTATATATACTGCTCACAAAACAATGCAGCACAGATATGGAATGGATACTTGCAGTGACACAGAGCTGCAAGATACAGCAATGGCCTACTGTACTGTACAACTATATACTGTTGGTCACCAAAATGCTGCACTGTGCTACTATATATACTGCTCACAAAAATCCAGCAAAGATATGGAATGGATATTTTCAGTGACATGGAGCTGCAAGATACAGCAATGGCCTACTCTACTGTACAACTATATACTGTTGGTCACCAAATGCTGCACTGTACTACTATATATACTGCTTACAAAAATGCAGCACAGATATGGAATGGATACCTTCAGTGACACGGAGCTACAGGATACAGCAATGGCCTACTGTACTGTACAACTATATACTGTTGGTCACCAAAATGCTGCACTGTACTACTATATATACTGCTCATAAAAATGCAGCACAGATATGGAATGGAAACTTGCAGTGACACAGAGCTGCAAGATACAGCAATGGCCAACTGTACTGTACAACTATATACTGTTGGTCACTAAAATGCTGCACTGTCCTACTATATATACTGCTCACAAAAATGCAGCACAGATATGGAATGGATACTTGCAGTGACACAGCTGCAAGATACAGCAATGGCCTACTGTACTCTACAACTATATACTGTTGGTCACCAAAATGCTGCACTTTACTACTAAATATACTGCTCAAAAAAATGCAGCACAGATATGGAATGGATACTTGCAGTGACACGGAGCTGCAAGATACAGCAATGGCCTACTCTACTGTACAACTATATACTGTTGGTCACCAAAATGCTGCACTGTACTACTATATATACTGCTCACAAAATGCAGCACAGATATGGAATGGATACTTGCAGTGATACAGAGCTGCAAGATACAGCAATGGCCTACTCTACTGTACAACTATATACTGATGGTCACCAAAATGATGCACTGTACTACTATATATACTGCTCACAAAAATGCAGCACAGATATGGAATGGATACTTGCAGTGAGACAGAGCTGCACGATACAGCAATGGCCTACTGTACTGTACAACTATATACTGTTGGTCACCAAAATGCTGTACTGCACTACTATATATACTGCTCACAAAAATGCAGTACAGATATGGAATGGAAACTTGCAGTGTCACACACTGCTGCAAGATACAGCAATGGCCTACTATACTGTACAACTATATACTGTTGGTCACCAAAATGCTGCACTGTACTACTATATATACAGCTCACAAAACAATGCAGCACAGATATGGAATGGATACTTGCAGTGACACAGAGCTGCTAGATACAGCAATGGCCTACTGTACTGTACAACTATATACTGTTGGTCACCAAAATGCTGCACTGTGCTACTATATATACTGCTCACAAAAATGCAGCAAAGATATGGAATGGATATTTTCAGTGACATGGAGTTGCAAGATACAGCAATGGCCTACTCTACTGTACAACTATATACTGTTGGTCACCAAAATGCTGCACTTTACTACTAAATATACTGCTCACAAAAATGCAGCACAGATATGGAATGGATACTTTCAGCGACACGGAGCTACAGGATACAGCAATGGCCTACTGTACTGTACAACTATATACTGTTGGTCACCAAAATGCTGCACTGTACTACTATATATACTGCTCACAAAAATGCTGCACAGATATGGAATGGATACTAGCAGTGACACAGAGCTGCAAGATACAGCAATGGCCAACTGTTCTGTACAACTATATACTGTTGGTCACTAAAATGCTGCACTGTCCTACTATATATACTGCTCACAAAAATGCAGCACAGATATGGAATGGATACTTGCAGTGACACAGCTGTAAGATACAGCAATGGCCTACTGCACTCTACAACTATATACTGTTGGTCACCAAAATGCTGCACTTTACTACTAAATATACTGCTCAAAAAAATGCAGCACAGATATGGAATGGATACTTGCAGTGACACGGAGCTGCAAGATACAGCAATGGCCTACTCTACTGTACAACTATATACTGTTGGTCACCAAAATGCTGCACTGTACTACTATATATACTGCTCACAAAATGCAGCACAGATATGGAATGGATACTTGCAGTGATACAGAGCTGCAAGATACAGCAATGGCCTACTCTACTGTACAACTATATACTGATGGTCACCAAAATGATGCACTGTACTACTATATATACTGCTCACAAAAATGCAGCACAGATATGTAATGGATACTTGCAGTGAGACAGAGCTGCACGATACAGCAATGGCCTACTGTACTGTACAACTATATACTGTTGGTCACCAAAATGCTGCACTGTGCTACTATATATACTGCTCACAAAAATGCAGCAAAGATATGGAATGGATATTTTCAGTGACACAGAGCTGCAAGATACAGCAATGGCCTACTGTACTGTACAACTATATACTGTTGGTCAGCAAAATGCTGCACTGTACTACCATATATACTACTCACAAAAATGCAGAACAGATATGGAATGGATACTTTCAGTGACACGGAGCTACAGGATACAGCAATGGCCTACTGTACTGTACAACTATATACTGTTGGTCACCAAAATGCTGTACTGTACTACTATATATAGACTGCTCACACAAATGCTACACAGATATGGAATGGATACTTGCAGTGACACAGCTGCAAGATACAGCAATGGCCAACTGTACTGTACAACTATATACTGTTGGTCACTAAAATGCTGCACTGTACTACTATATATACTGCTCACAAAACAATGCAGCACAGATATGGAATGGATACTTGCAGTGAGACAGAGCTGCACGATACAGCAATGGCCTACTGTACTGTACAACTATATACTGTTGGTCACCAAAATGCTGTACTGCACTACTATATATACTGCTCACAAAAATGCAGCACAGATATGGAATGGAAACTTGCAGTGACACAGAGCTGCAAGATACAGCAATAGATTACTGTACTGTACAACTATATACTGAAGGTCACCAAAAAGCTGCACTGTACTACTATATATACTGCTCACAATAATGCAGTACAGATATGGAATGGATACTTGCAGTGATACAGAGCTGCAAGATACAGCAATGGCCTACTGTACTGTACAACTATATACTGTTGGTCACCAAAATGCTGCACTGTACTACTATATATACTGCTCACAAAAATGCAGCACAGATATGGAATGGAAACTTGAAGTGACACAGAGCTGCAAGATACAGCAATGGCCTACTCTACTGTACAACTATATACTGATGGTCACCAAAATGATGCACTGTACTACTAAATATACTGCTCACAAAAATGCTGCACAGATATGGAATGGATACTTGCAGTGAGACAGAGCTGCACGATACAGCAATGGCCTACTGTACTGTACTGTACTGTACTGTACAACTATATATTGTTGGTCACCAAAATGCTGTACTGCACTACTATATATACTGCTCACAAAAATGCAGCACAGATATGGAATGGAAACTTGCAGTGTCACACACTGCTGCAAGATACAGCAATGGCCTACTGTACTGTACAAATATATACTGTTGGTCACCAAAATGCTGCACTGTACTACTATATATACTGCTCACAAAACAATGCAGCACAGATATGGAATGGATACTTGCAGTGACACAGAGCTGCAAGATACAGCAATGGCCTACTGTACTGTACAACTATATACTGTTGGTCACCAAAATGCTGCACTGTGCTACTATATATACTGCTCACAAAAATCCAGCAAAGATATGGAATGGATATTTTCAGTGACATGGAGCTGCAAGATACAGCAATGGCCTACTCTACTGTACAACTATATACTGTTGGTCACCAAATGCTGCACTGTACTACTATATATACCGCTCACAAAAATGCTGCACAGATATGGAATGGAAACTTGCAGTGACACAGAGCTGCAAGATACAGCAATGGCCAACTGTACTGTACAACTATATACTGTTGGTCACTAAAATGCTGCACTGTACTACTATATATACTGCTCACAAAAATGCAGCACAGATATGGAATGGATACTTGCAGTGACACAGAGCTGCAAGATACAGCAATGGCCTACTGTACTGTACAACTATATACTGTTGGTCACCAAAATGTTGCACTTTACTACTAAATATACTGCTCACAAAAATGCAGCACAGATATGGAATGGATACTTTCAGTGACACGGAGCAACAGGATACAGCAATGGCCTACTGTACTGTACAACTATATACTGTTGGTCACCAAAATGCTGCACTGTGCTACTATATATACTGCTCACAAAAATGCAGCAAAGATATGGAATGGATATTTTCAGTGACATGGAGTTGCAAGATACAGCAATGGCCTACTCTACTGTAGAACTATATACTGTTGGTCACCAAAATGCTGCACTTTACTACTAAATATACTGCTCACAAAAATGCTGCACAGATATGGAATGGATACTTTCAGCGACACGGAGCTACAGGATACAGCAATGGCCTACTGTACTGTACAACTATATACTGTTGGTCACCAAAATGCTGCACTGTACTACTATATATACTGCTCACAAAAATGCTGCACAGATATGGAATGGATACTAGCAGTGACACAGAGCTGCAAGATACAGCAATGGCCAACTGTTCTGTACAACTATATACTGTTGGTCACTAAAATGCTGCACTGTCCTACTATATATACTGCTCACAAAAATGCAGCACAGATATGGAATGGATACTTGCAGTGACACAGCTGTAAGATACAGCAATGGCCTACTGCACTCTACAACTATATACTGTTGGTCACCAAAATGCTGCACTTTACTACTAAATATACTGCTCAAAAAAATGCAGCACAGATATGGAATGGATACTTGCAGTGACACGGAGCTGCAAGATACAGCAATGGCCTACTCTACTGTACAACTATATACTGTTGGTCACCAAAATGCTGCACTGTACTACTATATATACTGCTCACAAAATGCAGCACAGATATGGAATGGATACTTGCAGTGATACAGAGCTGCAAGATACAGCAATGGCCTACTCTACTGTACAACTATATACTGATGGTCACCAAAATGATGCACTGTACTACTATATATACTGCTCACAAAAATGCAGCACAGATATGTAATGGATACTTGCAGTGAGACAGAGC
Organism: Pseudophryne corroboree; assembly: GCF_028390025.1. Lineage (NCBI taxonomy): Eukaryota > Metazoa > Chordata > Amphibia > Anura > Myobatrachidae > Pseudophryne > Pseudophryne corroboree. The sequence goes on from NC_086445.1 coordinate 740,437,790, forward strand.
TGCACGATACAGCAATGGCCTACTGTACTGTACAACTATATACTGTTGGTCACCAAAATGCTGCACTGTGCTACTATATATACTGCTCACAAAAATGCAGCAAAGATATGGAATGGATATTTTCAGTGACACAGAGCTGCAAGATACAGCAATGGCCTACTGTACTGTACAACTATATACTGTTGGTCAGCAAAATGCTGCACTGTACTACCATATATACTACTCACAAAAATGCAGAACAGATATGGAATGGATACTTTCAGTGACACGGAGCTACAGGATACAGCAATGGCCTACTGTACTGTACAACTATATACTGTTGGTCACCAAAATGCTGTACTGTACTACTATATATAGACTGCTCAAAAAATGCTACACAGATATGGAATGGATACTTGCAGTGACACAGCTGCAAGATACAGCAATGGCCAACTGTACTGTACAACTATATACTGTTGGTCACTAAAATGCTGCACTATACTACTATATATACTGCTCACAAAACAATGCAGCACAGATATGGAATGGATACTTGCAGTGAGACAGAGCTGCACTATACAGCAATGGCCTACTGTACTGTACAACTATATACTGTTGGTCACCAAAATGCTGTACTGCACTACTATATATACTGCTCACAAAAATGCAGCACAGATATGGAATGGAAACTTGCAGTGTCACACACTGCTGCAAGATACAGCAATGGCCTACTGTACTGTACAACTATATACTGTTGGTCACCAAAATGCTGCACTGTACTACTATATATACTGCTCACAAAACAATGCAGCACAGATATGGAATGGATACTTGCAGTGACACAGAGCTGCAAGATACAGCAATAGATTACAGTACTGTACAACTATATACTGAAGGTCACCAAAATGCTGCACTGTACTACTATATATACTGCTCACAAAAATGCAGCACAGATATGGAATGGATACTTGCAGTGACACAGAGCTACAAGATACAGCAATGGCAACCTGTACTGTACAACTATATACTGTTGGTCACCAAAATGCTGCACTGTACTACTATATATACTGCTCACAATAATGCAGTACAGATATGGAATGGATACTTGCAGTGATACAGAGCTGCAAGATACAGCAATGGCCTACTGTACTGTACAACTATATACTGTTGGTCACCAAAATGCTGCACTGTACTACTATATATACTGCTCACAAAAATGCAGCACAGATATGGAATGGAAACTTGAAGTGACACAGAGCTGCAAGATACAGCAATGGCCTACTCTACTGTACAACTATATACTGATGGTCACCAAAATGATGCACTGTACTACTAAATATACTGCTCACAAAAATGCTGCACAGATATGGAATGGATACTTGCAGTGAGACAGAGCTGCACGATACAGCAATGGCCTACTGTACTGTACTGTACTGTACTGTACAACTATATATTGTTGGTCACCAAAATGCTGTACTGCACTACTATATATACTGCTCACAAAAATGCAGCACAGATATGGAATGGAAACTTGCAGTGTCACACACTGCTGCAAGATACAGCAATGGCCTACTGTACTGTACAAATATATACTGTTGGTCACCAAAATGCTGCACTGTACTACTATATATACTGCTCACAAAACAATGCAGCACAGATATGGAATGGATACTTGCAGTGACACAGAGCTGCAAGATACAGCAATGGCCTACTGTACTGTACAACTATATACTGTTGGTCACCAAAATGCTGCACTGTGCTACTATATATACTGCTCACAAAAATCCAGCAAAGATATGGAATGGATATTTTCAGTGACATGGAGCTGCAAGATACAGCAATGGCCTACTCTACTGTACAACTATATACTGTTGGTCACCAAATGCTGCACTGTACTACTATATATACTGCTCACAAAAATGCTGCACAGATATGGAATGGAAACTTGCAGTGACACAGAGCTGCAAGATACAGCAATGGCCAACTGTACTGTACAACTATATACTGTTGGTCACTAAAATGCTGCACTGTCCTACTATATATACTGCTCACAAAAATGCAGCACAGATATGGAATGGATACTTGCAGTGACACAGCTGCAAGATACAGCAATGGCCTACTGTACTCTACAACTATATACTGTTGGTCACCAAAATGCTGCACTTTACTACTAAATATACTGCTCAAAAAAATGCAGCACAGATATGGAATGGATACTTGCAGTGACACGGAGCTGCAAGATACAGCAATGGCCTACTCTACTGTACAACTATATACTGTTGGTCACCAAAATGCTGCACTGTACTACTATATATACTGCTCACAAAATGCAGCACAGATATGGAATGGATACTTGCAGTGATACAGAGCTGCAAGATACAGCAATGGCCTACTCTACTGTACAACTATATACTGATGGTCACCAAAATGATGCACTGTACTACTATATATACTGCTCACAAAAATGCAGCACAGATATGGAATGGATACTTGCAGTGAGACAGAGCTGCACGATACAGCAATGGCCTACTGTACTGTACAACTATATACTGTTGGTCACCAAAATGCTGTACTGCACTACTATATATACTGCTCACAAAAATGCAGTACAGATATGGAATGGAAACTTGCAGTGTCACACACTGCTGCAAGATACAGCAATGGCCTACTATACTGTACAACTATATACTGTTGGTCACCAAAATGCTGCACTGTACTACTATATATACAGCTCACAAAACAATGCAGCACAGATATGGAATGGATACTTTCAGTGACACGGAGCAACAGGATACAGCAATGGCCTACTGTACTGTACAACTATATACTGTTGGTCACCAAAATGCTGCACTGTGCTACTATATATACTGCTCACAAAAATGCAGCAAAGATATGGAATGGATATTTTCAGTGACATGGAGTTGCAAGATACAGCAATGGCCTACTCTACTGTACAACTATATACTGTTGGTCACCAAAATGCTGCACTTTACTACTAAATATACTGCTCACAAAAATGCAGCACAGATATGGAATGGATACTTTCAGCGACACAGAGCTACAGGATACAGCAATGGCCTACTGTACTGTACAACTATATACTGTTGGTCACCAAAATGCTGCACTGTACTACTATATATACTGCTCACAAAAATGCTGCACAGATATGGAATGGATACTTGCAGTGACACAGAGCTGCAAGATACAGCAATGGCCAACTGTTCTGTACAACTATATACTGTTGGTCACTAAAATGCTGCACTGTACTACTATATATACTGCTCACAAAAATGCAGCACAGATATGGAATGGATACTTGCAGTGACACAGAGCTGCAAGATACAGCAATGGCCTACTGTACTGTACAACTATATACTGTTGGTCACCAAAATGCTGCACTTCACTACTAAATATACTGCTCACAAAAATGCAGCACAGATATGGAATGGATACTTGCAGTGACACGGAGCTGCAAGATACAGCAATGGCCTACTGTACTGTACAACTATATACTGTTGGTCACCAAAATGCTGCACTGTACTACTATATATACTGCTCACAAAAATGCTGCACAGATATGGAATGGATACTTGCAGTGACACAGAGCTGCAAGATACAGCAATGGCCAACTGTACTGTACAACTATATACTGTTGATCACCAAAATGCTGCACTGTACTACTATATATACTGCTCACAAAATGCAGCACAGATATGGAATGGATACTTGCAGTGACACAGAGCTGCAAGATACAGCAATGGCCTACTGTACTGTACAACTATATACTGATGGTCTCCAAAATGATGCACTGTACTACTATATATACTGCTCACAAAAATGCAGCACAGATATGGAATGGATACTTGCAGTGAGACAGAGCTGCACGATACAGCAATGGCCTACAGTACTGTACAACTATATACTGTTGATCACCAAAATGCTGTACTACACTACTATATATACTGCTCACAAAAATGCAGCACAGATATGGAATGGAAACTTGCAGTGTCACACACTGCTGCAAGATACAGCAATGGCCTACTGTACTGTACAACTATATACTATTGGTCACCAAAATGCTGCACTGTACTACTATATATACTGCTCACAAAACAATGCAGCACAGATATGGAATGGATACTTGCAGTGACACAGAGCTGCAAGATACAGCAATGGCCTACTTTACTGTACAACTATATACTGTTGGTCACCAAAATGCTGCACTCTGCTACTATATATACTGCTCACAAAAATGCTGCAAAGATATGGAATGGATATTTTCAGTGACATGGAGTTGCAAGATACAACAATGGCCTACTCTACTGTACAACTATATACTGTTGGTCACCAAAATGCTGCACTTTACTACTAAATATACTGCTCACAAAAATGCAGCACAGATATGGAATGGATACTTGCAGTGACACAGAGCTGCAAGATACAGCAATGGCCTACTCTACTGTACAACTATATACTGATGGTCACCAAAATGATGCACTGTACTACTATATATACTGCTCACAAAAATGCAGCACAGATATGGAATGGATACTTGCAGTGAGACAGAGCTGCACGATACAGCAATGGCCTACTGTACTGTACAACTATATACTGTTGGTCACCAAAATGCTGTACTGCACTATTATATAAACTGCTCACAAAAATGCAGCACAGATATGGAATGGAAACTTGCAGTGTCACACACTGCTGCAAGATACAGCAATGGCCTACTGTACTGTACAACTATATACTGTTGGTCACCAAAATGCTGCACTGTACTACTATATATACAGCTCACAAAACAATGCAGCACAGATATGGAATGGATACTTGCAGTGACACAGAGCTGCAAGATACAGCAATGGCCTACTGTACTGTACAACTATATACTGTTGGTCACCAAAATGCTGCACTGTGCTACTATAAATACTGCTCACAAAAATGCAGCAAAGATATGGAATGGATATTTTCAGTGACATGGAGTTGCAAGATACAGCAATGGCCTACTCTACTGTACAACTATATACTGTTGGTCACCAAAATGCTGCACTGTACTACTATATATACTGCTCACAAAAATGCAGCACAGATATGAAATGGATACTTTCAGTGACACGGAGCTACAGGATACAGCAATGGCCTACTGTACTGTACAACTATACACTGTTGGTCACTAAAATGCTGCACTGTACTACTATATATACTGCTCACAAAAATGCAGCACAGATATGGAATGGATACTTGCAGTGACACAGAGCTGCAAGATACAGCAATGGCCTACTGTACTGTACAACTATATACTGTTGGTCACCAAAATGCTGCACTTTACTACTAAATATACTGCTCACAAAAATGCAGCACAGATATGGAATGGATACTTGCAGTGACACGGAGCTGCAAGATACAGCAATGGCCTACTGTACTGTACAACTATATACTGTTGGTCACCAAAATGCTGCACTGTACTACTATATATACTGCTCACAAAATGCAGCACAGATATGGAATGGATACTTGCAGTGACACAGAGCTGCAAGATACAGCAATGGCCTACTCTACTGTACAACTATATACTGATGGTCACCAAAATGATGCACTGTACTACTATATATACTGCTCACAAAAATGCAGCACAGATATAGAATGGATACTTGCAGTGAGACAGAGCTGCACGATACAGCAATGGCCTACTGTACTGTACAACTATATACTGTTGATCACCAAAATGCTGTACTGCACTACTATATATAGTGCTCACAAAAATGCAGCACAGATATGGAATGGAAACTTGCAGTGTCACACACTGCTGCAAGATACAGCAATGGCCTACTGTACTGTACAACTATATACTGTTGGTCACCAAAAATGCTGCACTGTACTACTATATATACTGCTCACAAAACAATGCAGCACAGATATGGAATGGATACTTGCAGTGACACAGAGCTGCAAGATACAGCAATGGCCTACTGTACTGTACAACTATATACTGTTGGTCACCAAAATGCTGCACTGTGCTACTATATATACTGCTCACAAAAATGCAGCAAAGATATGGAATGGATATTTTCAGTGACATGGAGCTGCAAGATACAGCAATGGCCTACTCTACTGTACAACTATATACTGTTGGTCACCAAATGCTGCACTGTACTACTATATATACTGCTCACAAAAATGCAGCACAGATATGGAATGGATACTTTCAGTGACACGGAGCTACAGGATACAGCAATGGCCTACTGTACTGTACAACTATATACTGTTGGTCACCAAAATGTTGCACTATACTACTATATATACTGCTCACAAAAATGCTGCACAGATATGGAATGTAAACTTGCAGTGACACAGAGCAGCAAGATACAGCAATGGCCAACTGTACTGTACAGCTATATACTGTTGGTCACTAAAATGCTGCACTGTCCTACTATATATACTGCTCACAAAAATGCAGCACAGATATGGAATGGAATCTTGCAGTGACACAGCTGTAAGATACAGCAATGACCTACTGTACTCTACAACTATATACTGTTGGTCACCAAAATGCTGCACTTTACTACTAAATATACTGCTCAAAAAATGCAGCACAGATATGGAATGGATACTTGCAGTGACACGGAGCTGCAAGATACAGCAATGGCCTACTCTACTGTACAACTATATACTGTTGGTCACCAAAATGATGCACTGTACTACTATATATACTGCTCACAAAAATGCAGCACAGATATGGAATGGATACTTGCAGTGAGACAGAGCTGCACGATACAGCAATGGCCTACTGTACTGTACAACTATATACTGTTGGTCACCAAAATGCTGCACTGTGCTACTATATATACTGCTCACAAAAATGCAGCAAAGATATGGAATGGATATTTTCAGTGACACAGAGCTGCAAGATACAGCAATGGCCTACTGTACTGTACAACTATATACTGTTGGTCACCAAAATGCTGCACTGTACTACCATATATACTACTTACAAAAATGCAGAACAGATATGGAATGGATACTTTCAGTGACACGGAGCTACAGGATACAGCAATGGCCTACTGTACAGTACAACTATATACTGTTGGTCACCAAAATGCTGTACTGTACTACTATATATAGACTGCTCACAAAAATGCTACACAGATATGGAATGGATACTTGCAGTGACACAGCTGCAAGATACAGCAATGGCCAACTGTACTGTACAACTATATACTGTTGGTCACTAAAATGCTGCACTGTACTACTATACATACTGCTCACAAAACAATGCAGCACAGATATGGAATGGATTCTTGCAGTGACACAGAGCTGCAAGATACAGCAATGGCCTACTGTACTGTACAACTATATACTGTTGGTCACCAAAATGCTGCACTGTGCTACTATATATACTGCTCACAAAAATGCAGCAAAGATATGGAATGGATATTTTCAGTGACATGGAGCTGCAAGATACAGCAATGGCCTACTCTACTGTACAACTATATACTGTTGGTCACCAAAATGCTGCACTGTACTACTATATATACTGCTCACAAAAATGCAGCACAGATATGGAATGGATACTTTCAGTGACACGGAGCTACAGGATACAGCAATGGCCTACTGTACTGTACAACTATATACTGTTGGTCACCAAAATGATGTACTGTACTACTATATATATACTGCTCACAAAAATGCAGAACAGATATGGAATGGATACTTGCAGTGACACAGCTGCAAGATACAGCAATGGCCTACTGTACTGTACAACTATATACTGTTGGTCACCAAAATGCTGCACTGTACTACTATATATACTGCTCACAAAATGCAGCACAGATATGGAATGGATACTTGCAGTGACACAGAGCTGCAAGATACAGCAATGGCCTACTCTACTGTACAACTATATACTGATGGTCACCAAAATGATGCACTGTACTACTATATATACTGCTCACAAAAATGCAGCACAGATATAGAATGGATACTTGCAGTGAGACAGAGCTGCACGATACAGCAATGGCCTACTGTACTGTACAACTATATACTGTTGATCACCAAAATGCTGTACTGCACTACTATATATACTGCTCACAAAAATGCAGCACAGATATGGAATGGAAACTTGCAGTGTCACACACTGCTGCAAGATACAGCAATGGCCTACTGTACTGTACAACTATATACTGTTGGTCACCAAAATGCTGCACTGTACTACTATATATACTGCTCACAAAAATGCTGCACAGATATGGAATGGATATTTTCAGTGACATGGAGCTGCAAGATACAGCAATGGCCTACTCTACTGTACAACTTTATACTGTCGGTCACCAAAATGCTGCACAGTACTACTAAATATACTGCTCACAAAAATGCAGCACAGATATGGAATGGATACTTTCAGTGACACGGAGCAACAGGATACAGCAATGGCCTACTGTACTGTACAACTATATACTGTTGGTCACCAAAATGCTGCACTGTGCTACTATATATACTGCTCACAAAAATGCAGCAAAGATATGGAATGGATATTTTCAGTGACATGGAGTTGCAAGATACAGCAATGGCCTACTCTACTGTACAACTATATACTGTTGGTCACCAAAATGCTGCACTTTACTACTAAATATACTGCTCACAAAAATGCAGCACAGATATGGAATGGATACTTTCAGCGACACGGAGCTACAGGATACAGCAATGGCCTACTGTACTGTACAACTATATACTGTTGGTCACCAAAATGCTGCACTGTACTACTATATATACTGCTCACAAAAATGCTGCACAGATATGGAATGGATACTTGCAGTGACACAGAGCTGCAAGATACAGCAATGGCCAACTGTTCTGTACAACTATATACTGTTGGTCACTAAAATGCTGCACTGTACTACTATATATACTGCTCACAAAAATGCAGCACAGATATGGAATGGATACTTGCAGTGACACAGAGCTGCAAGATACAGCAATGGCCTACTGTACTGTACAACTATATACTGTTGGTCACCAAAATGCTGCACTGTACTACTATATATACTGCTCACAAAAATGCTGCACAGATATGGAATGGATACTTGCAGTGACACAGAGCTGCAAGATACAGCAATGGCCAACTGTACTGTACAACTATATACTGTTGATCACCAAAATGCTGCACTGTACTACTATATATACTGCTCACAAAATGCAGCACAGATGTGGAATGGATACTTGCAGTGACACAGAGCTGCAAGATACAGCAATGGCCTACTCTACTGTACAACTATATACTGATGGTCACCAAAATGATGCACTGTACTACTATATATACTGCTCACAAAAATGCAGCACAGATATGGAATGGAAACTTGCAGTGAGACAGAGCTGCACGATACAGCAATGGCCTACAGTACTGTACAACTATATACTGTTGATCACCAAAATGCTGTACTACACTACTATATATACTGCTCACAAAAATGCAGCACAGATATGGAATGGAAACTTGCAGTGTCACACACTGCTGCAAGATACAGCAATGGCCTACTGTACTGTACAACTATATACTGTTGGTCACCAAAATGCTGCACTGTACTACTATATATACTGCTCACAAAACAATGCAGCACAGATATGGAATGGATACTTGCAGTGACACAGAGCTGCAAGATACAGCAATGGCCTACTGTACTGTACAACTATATACTGTTGGTCACCAAAATGCTGCACTCTGCTACTATATATACTGCTCACAAAAATGCTGCAAAGATATGGAATGGATATTTTCAGTGACATGGAGTTGCAAGATACAACAATGGCCTACTCTACAGTACAACTATATACTGTTGGTCACCAAAATGCTGCACTTTACTACTAAATATACTGCTCACAAAAATGCAGCACAGATATGGAATGGATACTTGCAGTGACACAGAGCTGCAAGATACAGCAATGGCCTACTCTACTGTACAACTATATACTGTTGGTCACCAAAATGCTGCACTGTACTACTATATATACTGCTCACAAAAATGCAGCACAGATATGAAATGGATACTTTCAGTGACACGGAGCTACAGGATACAGCAATGGCCTACTGTACTGTACAACTATACACTGTTGGTCACTAAAATGCTGCACTGTACTACTATATATACTGCTCACAAAAATGCAGCACAGATATGGAATGGATACTTGCAGTGACACAGAGCTGCAAGATACAGCAATGGCCTACTGTACTGTACAACTATATACTGTTGGTCACCAAAATGCTGCACTTTACTACTAAATATACTGCTCACAAAAATGCAGCACAGATATGGAATGGATACTTGCAGTGACACAGAGCTGCAAGATACAGCAATGGCCTACTGTACTGTACAACTATATACTGTTGGTCACCAAAATGCTGCACTTTACTACTAAATATACTGCTCACAAAAATGCAGCACAGATATGGAATGGATACTTGCAGTGACACGGAGCTGCAAGATACAGCAATGGCCTACTGTACTGTACAACTATATACTGTTGGTCACCAAAATGCTGCACTGTACTACTATATATACTGCTCACAAAATGCAGCACAGATATGGAATGGATACTTGCAGTGACACAGAGCTGCAAGATACAGCAATGGCCTACTCTACTGTACAACTATATACTGATGGTCACCAAAATGATGCACTGTACTACTATATATACTGCTCACAAAAATGCAGCACAGATATAGAATGGATACTTGCAGTGAGACAGAGCTGCACGATACAGCAATGGCCTACTGTACTGTACAACTATATACTGTTGATCACCAAAATGCTGTACTGCACTACTATATATACTGCTCACAAAAATGCAGCACAAATATAGAATGGAAACTTGCAGTGTCACACACTGCTGCAAGATACAGCAATGGCCTACTGTACTGTACAACTATATACTGTTGGTCACCAAAATGCTGCACTGTACTACTATATATACTGCTCACAAAACAATGCAGCACAGATATGGAATGGATACTTGCAGTGACACAGAGCTGCAAGATACAGCAATAGCCTACTGTACTGTACAACTATATACTGTTGGTCACCAAAATGCTGCACTGTGCTACTATATATACTGCTCACAAAAATCCAGCAAAGATATGGAATGGATATTTTCAGTGACATGGAGCTGCAAGATACAGCAATGGCCTACTCTACTGTACAACTATATACTGTTGGTCACCAAATGCTGCACTGTACTACTATATATACTGCTCACAAAAATGCAGCACAGATATGGAATGGATACTTTCAGTGACACGGAGCTACAGGATACAGCAATGGCCTACTGTACTGTACAACTATATACTGTTGGTCACCAAAATGCTGCACTGTACTACTATATATACTGCTCACAAAAATGCTGCACAGATATGGAATGGAAACTTGCAGTGACACAGAGCTGCAAGATACAGCAATGGCCAACTGTACTGTACAACTATATACTGTTGGTCACTAAAATGCTGCACTGTCCTACTATATATACTGCTCACAAAAATGCAGCACAGATATGGAATGGAATCTTGCAGTGACACAGCTGTAAGATACAGCAATGGCCTACTGTACTCTACAACTATATACTGTTGGTCACCAAAATGCTGCACTTTACTACTAAATATACTGCTCAAAAAATGCAGCACAGATATGGAATGGATACTTGCAGTGACACGGAGCTGCAAGATACAGCAATGGCCTACTCTACTGTACAACTATATACTGTTGGTCACCAAAATGCTGCACTGTACTACTATATATACTGCTCACAAAATGCAGCACAGATATGGAATGGATACTTGCAGTGATACAGAGCTGCAAGATACAGCAATGGCCTACTCTACTGTACAACTATATACTGATGGTCACCAAAATGATGCACTGTACTACTATATATACTGCTCACAAAAATGCAGCACAGATATGGATTGGATACTTGCAGTGAGACAGAGCTGCACGATACAGCAATGGCCTACTGTACTGTACAACTATATACTGTTGGTCACCAAAATGCTGCACTGTGCTACTATATATACTGCTCTCAAAAATGCAGCAAAGATATGGAATGGATATTTTCAGTGACACAGAGCTGCAAGATACAGCAATGGCCTACTGTACTGTACAACTATATACTGTTGGTCACCAAAATGCTGCACTGTACTACCATATATACTACTTACAAAAATGCAGAACAGATATGGAATGGATACTTTCAGTGACACGGAGCTACAGGATACAGCAATGGCCTACTGTACAGTACAACTATATACTGTTGGTCACCAAAATGCTGTACTGTACTACTATATATAGACTGCTCACAAAAATGCTACACAGATATGGAATGGATACTTGCAGTGACACAGCTGCAAGATACAGCAATGGCCAACTGTACTGTACAACTATATACTGTTGGTCACTAAAATGCTGCACTGTACTACTATATATACTGCTCACAAAACAATGCAGCACAGATATGGAATGGATTCTTGTAGTGACACAGAGCTGCAAGATACAGCAATGGCCTACTGTACTGTACAACTATATACTGTTGGTCACCAAAATGCTGCACTGTGCTACTATATATACTGCTCACAAAAATGCAGCAAAGATATGGAATGGATATTTTCAGTGACATGGGGCTGCAAGATACAGCAATGGCCTACTCTACTGTACAACTATATACTGTTGGTCACCAAAATGCTGCACTGTACTACTATATATACTACTCACAAAAATGCAGAACAGATATGGAATGGATACTTTCAGTGACACGGAGCTACAGGATACAGCAATGGCCTACTGTACTGTACAACTATATACTGTTGGTCACCAAAATGCTGTACTGTACTACTATATATATACTGCTCACAAAAATGCAGAACAGATATGGAATGGATACTTGCAGTGACACAGAGCTGCAAGATACAGCAATGGCCTACTGTACTGTACAACTATATACTGTTGGTCACCAAAATGCTGCACTTTACTACTAAATATACTGCTCACAAAAATGCAATACAGATATGGAATGGATACTTGCAGTGACATGGAGCTGCAAGATACAGCAATGGCCTACTGTACTGTACAACTATATACTGTTGGTCACCAAAATGCTGCACTGTACTACTATATATACTGCTCACAAAAAATGCAGCACAGATATGGAATGGATACTTGCAGTTACACAGAGCTGCAAGATACAGCAATGGCCTACTCTACTGTACAACTATATACTGTTGGTCACCAAAATGATGCACTGTACTACTATATATACTGCTCACAAAAATGCAGCACAGATATGGAATGGATACTTGCAGTGAGACAGAGCTGCACGATACAGCAATGGCCTACAGTACTGTACAACTATATACTGTTGGTCACCAAAATGCTGTACTGCACTACTATATATACTGCTCACAAAAATGCAGCACAGATATGGAATGGAAACTTGCAGTGTCACACACTGCTGCAAGATACAGCAATGGCCTACTGTACTGTACAACTATATACTGTTGGTCACCAAAATGCTGCACTGTACTACTATATATACTGCTCACAAAACAATGCAGCACAGATATGGAATGGATACTTGCAGTGACACAGAGCTGCAAGATACAGCAATAGATTACTGTACTGTACAACTATATACTGAAGGTCACCAAAATGCTGCACTGTACTACTATATATACTGCTCACAAAAATGCAGCACAGATATGGAATGGATACTTGCAGTGACACAGAGCTACAAGATACAGCAATGGCAACCTGTACTGTACAACTATATACTGTTGGTCACCAAAATGCTGCACTGTACTACTATATATACTGCTCACAATAATGCAGTACAGATATGGAATGGATACTTGCAGTGATACAGAGCTGCAAGATACAGCAATGGCCTACTGTACTGTACAACTATATACTGTTGGTCACCAAAATGCTGCACTGTACTACTATATATACTGCTCACAAAAATGCAGCACAGATATGGAATGGAAACTTGAAGTGACACAGAGCTGCAAGATACAGCAATGGCCTACTCTACTGTACAACTATATACTGATGGTCACCAAAATGATGCACTGTACTACTAAATATACTGCTCACAAAAATGCTGCACAGATATGGAATGGATACTTGCAGTGAGACAGAACTGCACGATACAGCAATGGCCTACTGTACTGTACTGTACTGTACTGTACTGTACTGTACAACTATATATTGTTGGTCACCAAAATGCTGTACTGCACTACTATATATACTGCTCACAAAAATGCAGCACAGATATGGAATGGAAACTTGCAGTGTCACACACTGCTGCAAGATACAGCAATGGCCTACTGTACTGTACAACTATATACTGTTGGTCACCAAAATGCTGCACTGTACTACTATATATACTGCTCACAAAACAATGCAGCACAGATATGGAATGGATACTTGCAGTGACACAGAGCTGCAAGATACAGCAATGGCCTACTGTACTGTACAACTATATACTGTTGGTCACCAAAATGCTGCACTGTGCTACTATATATACTGCTCACAAAAATCCAGCAAAGATATGGAATGGATATTTTCAGTGACATGGAGCTGCAAGATACAGCAATGGCCTACTCTACTGTACAACTATATACTGTTGGTCACCAAATGCTGCACTGTACTACTATATATACTGCTCACAAAAATGCAGCACAGATATGGAATGGATACTTTCAGTGACACGGAGCTACAGGATACAGCAATGGCCTACTGTACTGTACAACTATATACTGTTGGTCACCAAAATGCTGCACTGTACTACTATATATACTGCTCACAAAAATGCTGCACAGATATGGAATGGAAACTTGCAGTGACACAGAGCTGCAAGATACAGCAATGGCCAACTGTACTGTACAACTATATACTGTTGGTCACTAAAATGCTGCACTGTCCTACTATATATACTGCTCACAAAAATGCAGCACAGATATGGAATGGATACTTGCAGTGACACAGCTGCAAGATACAGCAATGGCCTACTGTACTCTACAACTATATACTGTTGGTCACCAAAATGCTGCACTTTACTACTAAATATACTGCTCAAAAAAATGCAGCACAGATATGGAATGGATACTTGCAGCGACACGGAGCTGCAAGATACAGCAATGGCCTACTCTACTGTACAACTATATACTGTTGGTCACCAAAATGCTGCACTGTACTACTATATATACTGCTCACAAAATGCAGCACAGATATGGAATGGATACTTGCAGTGATACAGAGCTGCAAGATACAGCAATGGCCTACTCTACTGTACAACTATATACTGATGGTCACCAAAATGATGCACTGTACTACTATATATACTGCTCACAAAAATGCAGCACAGATATGGAATGGATACTTGCAGTGAGACAGAGCTGCACGATACAGCAATGGCCTACTGTACTGTACAACTATATACTGTTGGTCACCAAAATGCTGTACTGCACTACTATATATACTGCTCACAAAAATGCAGCACAGATATGGAATGGAAACTTGCAGTGTCACACACTGCTGCAAGATACAGCAATGGCCTACTATACTGTACTACTATATACTGTTGGTCACCAAAATGCTGCACTGTACTACTATATATACAGCTCACAAAACAATGCAGCACAGATATGGAATGGATACTTGCAGTGACACAGAGCTGCAAGATAAAGCAATGGCCTACTGTACTGTACAACTATATACTGTTGTCACCAAAATGCTGCACTGTGCTACTATATATACTGCTCACAAAAATGCAGCAAAGATATGGAATGGATATTTTCAGTGACATGGAGTTGCAAGATACAGCAATGGCCTACTCTACTGTACAACTATATACTGTTGGTCACCAAAATGCTGCACTGTACTACTATATATACTGCTCACAAAAATGCAGCACAGATATGGAATGGATACTTTCAGTGACACGGAGCTACAGGATACAGCAATGGCCTACTGTACTGTACAACTATATACTGTTGGTCACCAAAATGCTGCACAGTACTACTAAATATACTGCTCACAAAAATGCAGCACAGATATGGAATGGATACTTGCAGTGACACAGAGCTGCAAGATACAGCAATGGCCAACTGTACTGTACAACTATATACTGTTGGTCACTAAAATGCTGCACTGTACTACTATATATACTGCTCACAAAAATGCAGCACAGATATGGAATGGATACTTGCAGAGACACAGAGCTGCAAGATACAGCAATGGCCTACTGTACTGTACAACTATATACTGTTGGTCAACAAAATGTTGCACTTTACTACTAAATATACTGCTCACAAAAATGCAGCACAGATATGGAATGGATACTTTCAGTGACACGGAGCAACAGGATACAGCAATGGCCTACTGTACTGTACAACTATATACTGTTGGTCACCAAAATGCTGCACTGTGCTACTATATATGCTGCTCACAAAAATGCAGCAAAGATATGGAATGGATATTTTCAGTGACATGGAGTTGCAAGATACAGCAATGGCCTACTCTACTGTACAACTATATACTGTTGGTCACCAAAATGCTGCACTTTACTACTAAATATACTGCTCACAAAAATGCAGCACAGATATGGAATGGATACTTTCAGCGACACGGAGCTACAGGATACAACAATGGCCTACTGTACTGTACAACTATATACTGTTGGTCACCAAAATGCTGCACTGTACTACTATATATACTGCTCACAAAAATGCTGCACAGATATGGAATGGATACTTGCAGTGACACAGAGCTGCAAGATACAGCAATGGCCAACTGTTCTGTACAACTATATACTGTTGGTCACTAAAATGCTGCACTGTACTACTATATATACTGCTCACAAAAATGCTGCACAGATATGGAATGGATACTTGCAGTGAGACAGAGCTGCAAGATACAGCAATGGCCTACTGTACTGTACAACTATATACTGATGGTCACCAAAATGATGCACTGTACTACTATATATACTGCTCACAAAAATGCAGCACAGATATGGAATGGATACTTGCAGTGAGACAGAGCTGCACGATACAGCAATGGCCTACTGTACTGTACAACTATATACTGTTGGTCACCAAAATGCTGTACTGCACTACTATATATACTGCTCACAAAAATGCAGCACAGATATGGAATGGAAACTTGCAGTGTCACACACTGCTGCAAGATACAGCAATGGCCTACTATACTGTACTACTATATACTGTTGGTCACCAAAATGTTGCACTTTACTACTAAATATACTGCTCACAAAAATGCAGCACACATATGGAATGGATACTTTCAGTGACACGGAGCAACAGGATACAGCAATGGCCTACTGTACTGTACAACTATATACTGTTGGTCACCAAAATGCTGCACTGTGCTACTATATATACTGCTCACAAAAATGCAGCAAAGATATGGAATGGATATTTTCAGTGACATGGAGTTGCAAGATACAGCAATGGCCTACTCTACTGTACAACTATATACTGATGGTCACCAAAATGATGCACTGTACTACTATATATACTGCTCACAAAAATGCAGCACAGATATGGAATGGATACTTGCAGTGAGACAGAGCTGCACGATACAGCAATGGCCTACTGTACTGTACAACTATATACTGTTGATCACCAAAATGCTGTACTACACTACTATATATACTGCTCACAAAAATGCAGCACAGATATGGAATGGAAACTTGCAGTGTCACACACTGCTGCAAGATACAGCAATGGCCTACTGTACTGTACAACTATATACTGTTGGTCACCAAAATGCTGCACTGTACTACTATATATACTGCTCACAAAATAATGCAGCACAGATATGGAATGGATACTTGCAGTGACACAGAGCTGCAAGATACAGCAATGGCCTACTGTACTGTACAACTATATACTGTTGGTCACCAAAATGCTGCACTCTGCTACTATATATACTGCTCACAAAAATGCTGCAAAGATATGGAATGGATATTTTCAGTGACATGGAGTTGCAAGATACAACAATGGCCTACTCTACTGTACAACTATATACTGTTGGTCACCAAAATGCTGCACTTTACTACTAAATATACTGCTCACAAAAATGCAGCACAGATATGGAATGGATACTTGCAGTGACACAGAGCAGCAAGATACAGCAATGGCCCACTCTACTGTACAACTATATACTGATGGTCACCAAAATGATGCACTGTACTACTATATATACTGCTCACAAAAATGCAGCACAGATATGGAATGGATACTTGCAGTGAGACAGAGCTGCACGATACAGCAATGGCCTACTGTACTGTACAACTATATACTGTTGGTCACCAAAATGCTGTACTGCACTATTATATAAACTGCTCACAAAAATGCAGCACAGATATGGAATGGAAACTTGCAGTGTCACACACTGCTGCAAGATACAGCAATGGCCTACTGTACTGTACAACTATATACTGTTGGTCACCAAAATGCTGCACTGTACTACTATATATACTGCTCACAAAACAATGCAGCACAGATATGGAATGGATACTTGCAGTGACACAGAGCTGCAAGATACAGCAATGGCCAACTGTACTGTACAACTATATACTGTTGATCACCAAAATGCTGCACTGTACTACTATATATACTGCTCACAAAATGCAGCACAGATATGGAATGGATACTTGCAGTGACACAGAGCTGCAAGATACAGCAATGGCCTACTCTACTGTACAACTATATACTGATGGTCACCAAAATGATGCACTGTACTACTATATATACTGCTCACAAAAATGCAGCACAGATATGGAATGGATACTTGCAGTGAGACAGAGCTGCACGATACAGCAATGGCCTACTGTACTGTACAACTATATACTGTTGATCACCAAAATGCTGTACTACACTACTATATATACTGCTCACAAAAATGCAGCACATATATGGAATGGAAACTTGCAGTGTCACACACTGCTGCAAGATACAGCAATGGCCTACTGTACTGTACAACTATATACTGTTGGTCACCAAAATGCTGCACTGTACTACTATATATACTGCTCACAAAACAATGCAGCACAGATATGGAATAGATACTTGCAGTGACACAGAGCTGCAAGATACAGCAATGGCCTACTGTACTGTACAACTATATACTGTTGGTCACCAAAATGCTGCACTCTGCTACTATATATACTGCTCACAAAAATGCTGCAAAGATATGGAATGGATATTTTCACTGACATGGAGTTGCAAGATACAACAATGGCCTACTCTACTGTACAACTATATACTGTTGGTCACCAAAATGCTGCACTTTACTACTAAATATACTGCTCACAAAAATGCAGCACAGATATGGAATGGATACTTGCAGTGACACAGAGCAGCAAGATACAGCAATGGCCCACTCTACTGTACAACTATATACTGATGGTCACCAAAATGATGCACTGTACTACTATATATACTGCTCACAAAAATGCAGCACAGATATGGAATGGATACTTGCAGTGAGACAGAGCTGCACGATACAGCAATGGCCTACTGTACTGTACAACTATATACTGTTGGTCACCAAAATGCTGTACTGCACTATTATATAAACTGCTCACAAAAATGCAGCACAGATATGGAATGGAAACTTGCAGTGTCACACACTGCTGCAAGATACAGCAATGGCCTACTGTACTGTACAACTATATACTGTTGGTCACCAAAATGCTGCACTGTACTACTATATATACTGCTCACAAAACAATGCAGCACAGATATGGAATGGATACTTGCAGTGACACAGAGCTGCAAGATACAGCAATGGCCAACTGTACTGTACAACTATATACTGTTGATCACCAAAATGCTGCACTGTACTACTATATATACTGCTCACAAAATGCAGCACAGATATGGAATGGATACTTGCAGTGACACAGAGCTGCAAGATACAGCAATGGCCTACTCTACTGTACAACTATATACTGATGGTCACCAAAATGATGCACTGTACTACTATATATACTGCTCACAAAAATGCAGCACAGATATGGAATGGATACTTGCAGTGAGACAGAGCTGCACGATACAGCAATGGCCTACTGTACTGTACAACTATATACTGTAGATCACCAAAATGCTGTACTACACTACTATATATACTGCTCACAAAAATGCAGCACAGATATGGAATGGAAACTTGCAGTGTCACACACTGCTGCAAGATACAGCAATGGCCTACTGTACTGTACAACTATATACTGTTGGTCACCAAAATGCTGCACTGTACTACTATATATACTGCTCACAAAACAATGCAGCACAGATATGGAATGGATACTTGCAGTGACACAGAGCTGCAAGATACAGCAATGGCCTACTGTACTGTACAACTATATACTGTTGGTCACCAAAATGCTGCACTCTGCTACTATATATACTGCTCACAAAAATGCTGCAAAGATATGGAATGGATATTTTCAGTGACATGGAGTTGCAAGATACAACAATGGCCTACTCTACTGTACAACTATATACTGTTGGTCACCAAAATGCTGCACTTTACTACTAAATATACTGCTCACAAAAATGCAGCACAGATATGTAATGGATACTTGCAGTGACACAGAGCTGCAAGATACAGCAATGGCCCACTCTACTGTACAACTATATACTGATGGTCACCAAAATGATGCACTGTACTACTATATATACTGCTCACAAAAATGCAGCACAGATATGGAATGGATACTTGCAGTGAGACAGAGCTGCACGATACAGCAATGGCCTACTGTACTGTACAACTATATACTGTTGGTCACCAAAATGCTGCACTTTACTACTAAATATACTGCTCACAAAAATGCAGCACAGCTATGAAATGGATACTTTCAGTGACACGGAGCTACAGGATACAGCAATGGCCTACTGTACTGTACAACTATATACTGTTGGTCACTAAAATGCTGCACTGTACTACTATATATACTGCTCACAAAAATGCAGCACAGATATGGAATGGATACTTGCAGTGACACAGAGCTGCAAGATACAGCAATGGCCTACTGTACTGTACAACTATATACTGTTGGTCACCAAAATGCTGCACTTTACTACTAAATATACTGCTCACAAAAATGCAGCACAGATATGGAATGGATACTTGCAGTGACACGGAGCTGCAAGATACAGCAATGGCCTACTGTACTGTACAACTATATACTGTTGGTCACTAAAATGCTGCACTGTACTACTATATATACTGCTCACAAAAATGCAGCACAGATATGGAATGGATACTTGCAGTGACACAGAGCTGCAAGATACAGCAATGGCCTACTGTACTGTACAACTATATACTGTTGGTCACCAAAATGCTGCACTTTACTACTAAATATACTGCTCACAAAAATGCAGCACAGATATGGAATGGATACTTGCAGTGACACGGAGCTGCAAGATACAGCAATGGCCTACTGTACTGTACAACTATATACTGTTGGTCACCAAAATGCTGCACTGTACTACTATATATACTGCTCACAAAATGCAGCACAGATATGGAATGGATACTTGCAGTGACAGAGCTGCAAGATACAGCAATGGCCTACTCTACTGTACAACTATATACTGATGGTCACCAAAATGATGCACTGTACTACTATATATACTGCTCACAAAAATGCAGCACAGATATAGAATGGATACTTGCAGTGAGACAGAGCTGCACGATACAGCAATGGCCTACTGTACTGTACAACTATATACTGTTGATCACCAAAATGCTGTACTACACTACTATATATACTGCTCACAAAAATGCAGCACAGATATGGAATGGATACTTGCAGTGAGACAGAGCTGCAAGATACAGCAATGGCCTACTGTACTGTACAACTATATACTGTTGGTCACCAAAATGCTGCACTGTGCTACTATATATACTGCTCACAAAAATGCAGCAAAGATATGGAATGGATATTTTCAGTGACATGGAGTTGCAAGATACAGCAATGGCCTACTCTACTGTACAACTATATACTGTTGGTCACCAAAATGCTGCACTGTACTACTATATATACTGCTCACAAAAATGCAGCACAGATATGGAATGGATACTTTCAGTGACACGGAGCTACAGTATACAGCAATGGCCTACTGTACTGTACAACTATATACTGTTGGTCACCAAATTGCTGCACTGTACTACTATATATACTGCTCACAAAATGCAGCACAGATATGGAATGGATACTTGCAGTGACACAGAGCTGCAAGATACAGCAATGGCCTACTCTACTGTACAACTATATACTGATGGTCACCAAAATGATGCACTGTACTACTATATATACTGCTCACAAAAATGCAGCACAGATATGGAATGGATACTTGCAGTGAGACAGAGCTGCACGATACAGCAATGGCCTACTGTACTGTACAACTATATACTGTTGATCACCAAAATGCTGTACTGCACTACTATATATACTGCTCACAAAAATGCAGCACAGATATGGAATGGAAACTTGCAGTGTCACACACTGCTGCAAGATACAGCAATGGCCTACTGTACTGTACAACTATATACTGTTGGTCACCAAAATGCTGCACTGTACTACTATATATACTGCTCACAAAACAATGCAGCACAGATATGGAATGGATACTTGCAGTGACACAGAGCTGCAAGATACAGCAATGGCCTACTGTACTGTACAACTATATACTGTTGGTCACCAAAATGCGGCACTCTGCTACTATATATACTGCTCACAAAAATGCTGCAAAGATATGGAATGGATATTTTCAGTGACATGGAGTAGCAAGATACAGCAATGACCTACTCTACTGTACAACTATATACTGTTGGTCACCAAAATGCTTCACTTTACTACTAAATATACTGCTCACAAAAATGCAGCACAGATATGGAATGGATACTTGCAGTGACACAGAGCTACAAGATACAGCAATGGCCTACTCTACTGTACAACTATATACTGATGGTCACCAAAATGATGCACTGTACTACTATATATACTGCTCACAAAAATGCAGCACAGATATGGAATGGATAATTGCAGTGAG
This sequence comes from Pseudophryne corroboree, assembly GCF_028390025.1. Taxonomy (NCBI): domain Eukaryota; kingdom Metazoa; phylum Chordata; class Amphibia; order Anura; family Myobatrachidae; genus Pseudophryne; species Pseudophryne corroboree. The sequence goes on from NC_086445.1 coordinate 740,460,891, forward strand.
ACAGAGCTGCACGATACAGCAATGGCCTACTGTACTGTACAACTATATACTGTTGGTCACCAAAATGCTGTACTGCACTATTATATATACTGCTCACAAAAATGCAGCAAAGATATAGAATGGATATTTTCAGTGACATGGAGTTGCAAGATACAGCAATGGCCTACTCTACTGTACAACTATTTACTGTTGGTCACCAAAATGCTGCACTGTACTACTAAATATACTGCTCACAAAAATGCAGCACAGATATGGAATGGATACTTTCAGTGACACGGAGCTACAGGATACAGCAATGGCCTACTGTACTGTACAACTATATACTGTTGGTCACCAAAATGCTGCACTGTGCTACTATATATACTGCTCACAAAAATGCAGCAAAGATATGGAATGGATATTTTCAGTGACATGGAGTTGCAAGATACAGCAATTACCTACTCTACTGTACAACTATATACTGTTTTTCACCAAAATGCTGCACTGTACTACTATATATACTGCTCACAAAAATGCAGCACAGATATGGAATGGATACTTGCAGTGACACAGAGCTGCAAGATACAGCAATGGCCTACTGTACTGTACAACTATATACTGTTGGTCACCAAAATGCTGCACTTTACTACTAAATATACTGCTCACAAAAATGCAGCACAGATATGGAATGGATACTTTCAGTGACACGGAGCTACAGGATACAGCAATGGCCTACTGTACTGTACAACTATATACTGTTGGCCACCAAAATGCTGCACTGTACTACTATATATACTGCTCACAAAAATGCTGCACAGATATGAAATGGATACTTGCAGTGACACAGAGCTGCAAGATACAGCAATGGCCAACTGTACTGTCCAACTATATACTGTTGGTCGCTAAAATGCTGCACTGTACTACTATATATACTGCTCACAAAATGCAGCACAGATATGGAATGGATACTTGCAGTGACACAGAGCTGCAAGATACAGCAATGGCCTACTCTACTGTACAACTATATACTGATGGTCACCAAAATGATGCACTGTACTACTATATATACTGCTCACAAAAATGCAGCACAGATATGGAATGGATACTTGCAGTGAGACAGAGCTGCACGATACAGCAATGGCCTACTGTACTGTACAACTATACACTGTTGGTCACCAAAATGCTGTACTGCACTACTATATATACTGCTCACAAAAATGCAGCACAGATATGGAATGGAAACTTGCAGTGTCACACACTGCTGCAAGATACAGCAATGGCCTACTGTACTGTACAACTATATACTGTTGGTCACCAAAATGCTGCACTGTACTACTATATATACTGCTCACAAAACAATGCAGCACAGATATGGAATGGATACTTGCAGTGACACAGAGCTACAATATACAGCAATGGCAACCTGTACTGTACAACTATATACTGTTGGTCACCAAAATGGTGCACTGTACTACTATATATACTGCTCACAATAATGCAGTACAGATATGGAATGGAAACTTGCAGTGACACAGAGCTGCAAGATACAGCAATGGCCTACTGTACTGTACAACTATATACTGTTGGTCACCAAAATGCTGTACTGTACTACTATATATACTGCTCACAAAAATGCAGCACAGATATGGAATGGATACTTGCAGTGACACAGAGCTGCAAGATACAGCAATGGCCTACTGTACTGTACAACTATATACTGTTGGTCACCAAAATGCTGCACTGTGCTACTATATATACTGCTCACAAAAATGCAGCAAAGATATGGAATGGATATTTTCAGTGACACAGAGCTGCAAGATACAGCAATGGCCTACTGTACTGTACAACTATTTACTGTTGGTCACCAAAATGCTGCACTGTACTACCATATATACTACTCACAAAAATGCAGAACAGATATGGAATGGATACTTTCAGTGACACGGAGCTACAGGATACAGCAATGGCCTACTGTACTGTACAACTATATACTGTTGGTCACCAAAATGCTGTACTGTACTACTATATATAGACTGCTCACAAAAATGCTACACAGATATGGAATGGAAACTTGCAGTGTCACACACTGCTGCAAGATACAGCAATGGCCTACTGTACTGTACAACTATATACTGTTGGTCACCAAAATGCTGCACTGTACTACTATATATACTGCTCACAAAACAATGCAGCACAGATATGGAATGGATACTTGCAGTGACACAGAGCTACAATATACAGCAATGGCAACCTGTACTGTACAACTATATACTGTTGGTCACCAAAATGGTGCACTGTACTACTATATATACTGCTCACAATAATGCAGTACAGATATGGAATGGAAACTTGCAGTGACACAGAGCTGCAAGATACAGCAATGGCCTACTGTACTGTACAACTATATACTGTTGGTCACCAAAATGCTGTACTGTACTACTATATATACTGCTCACAAAAATGCAGCACAGATATGGAATGGATACTTGCAGTGACACAGAGCTGCAAGATACAGCAATGGCCTACTGTACTGTACAACTATATACTGTTGGTCACTAAAATGCTGCACTGTACTACTATATATACTGCTCACAAAAATGCAGCACAGATATGGAATGGATACTTGCAGTGACACAGAGCTGCAAGATACAGCAATGGCCTACTGTACTGTACAACTATATACTGTTGGTCACCAAAATGCTGCACTTTACTACTAAATATACTGCTCACAAAAATGCAGCACAGATATGGAATGGATACTTGCAGTGACACGGAGCTGCAAGATACAGCAATGGCCTACTGTACTGTACAACTATATACTGTTGGTCACCAAAATGCTGCACTGTACTACTATATATACTGCTCACAAAATGCAGCACAGATATGGAATGGATACTTGCAGTGACAGAGCTGCAAGATACAGCAATGGCCTACTCTACTGTACAACTATATACTGATGGTCACCAAAATGATGCACTGTACTACTATATATACTGCTCACAAAAATGCAGCACAGATATAGAATGGATACTTGCAGTGAGACAGAGCTGCACGATACAGCAATGGCCTACTGTACTGTACAACTATATACTGTTGATCACCAAAATGCTGTACTGCACTACTATATATACTGCTCACAAAAATGCAGCACAGATATGGAATGGATACTTGCAGTGAGACAGAGCTGCAAGATACAGCAATGGCCTACTGTACTGTACAACTATATACTGTTGGTCACCAAAATGCTGCACTGTGCTACTATATATACTGCTCACAAAAATGCAGCAAAGATATGGAATGGATATTTTCAGTGACATGGAGTTGCAAGATACAGCAATGGCCTACTCTACTGTACAACTATATACTGTTGGTCACCAAAATGCTGCACTGTACTACTATATATACTGCTCACAAAAATGCAGCACAGATATGGAATGGATACTTTCAGTGACACGGAGCTACAGTATACAGCAATGGCCTACTGTACTGTACAACTATATACTGTTAGTCACCAAATTGCTGCACTGTACTACTATATATACTGCTCACAAAATGCAGCACAGATATGGAATGGATACTTGCAGTGACACAGAGCTGCAAGATACAGCAATGGCCTACTCTACTGTACAACTATATACTGATGGTCACCAAAATGATGCACTGTACTACTATATATACTGCTCACAAAAATGCAGCACAGATATGGAATGGATACTTGCAGTGAGACAGAGCTGCACGATACAGCAATGGCCTACTGTACTGTACAACTATATACTGTTGATCACCAAAATGCTGTACTGCACTACTATATATACTGCTCACAAAAATGCAGCACAGATATGGAATGGAAACTTGCAGTGTCACACACTGCTGCAAGATACAGCAATGGCCTACTGTACTGTACAACTATATACTGTTGGTCACCAAAATGCTGCACTGTACTACTATATATACTGCTCACAAAACAATGCAGCACAGATATGGAATGGATACTTGCAGTGACACAGAGCTGCAAGATACAGCAATGGCCTACTGTACTGTACAACTATATACTGTTGGTCACCAAAATGCGGCACTCTGCTACTATATATACTGCTCACAAAAATGCTGCAAAGATATGGAATGGATATTTTCAGTGACATGGAGTAGCAAGATACAGCAATGACCTACTCTACTGTACAACTATATACTGTTGGTCACCAAAATGCTTCACTTTACTACTAAATATACTGCTCACAAAAATGCAGCACAGATATGGAATGGATACTTGCAGTGACACAGAGCTACAAGATACAGCAATGGCCTACTCTACTGTACAACTATATACTGATGGTCACCAAAATGATGCACTGTACTACTATATATACTGCTCACAAAAATGCAGCACAGATATGGAATGGATAATTGCAGTGAGACAGAGCTGCACGATACAGCAATGGCCTACTGTACTGTACAACTATATACTGTTGGTCACCAAAATGCTGTACTGCACTATTATATATACTGCTCACAAAAATGCAGCAAAGATATAGAATGGATATTTTCAGTGACATGGAGTTGCAAGATACAGCAATGGCCTACTCTACTGTACAACTATTTACTGTTGGTCACCAAAATGCTGCACTGTACTACTATATATACTGCTCACAAAAATGCAGCACAGATATGGAATGGATACTTTCAGTGACACGGAGCTACAGGATACAGCAATGGCCTACTGTACTGTACAACTATATACTGTTGGTCACCAAAATGATGCACAGTACTACTATATATACTGCTCACAAAAATGCAGCACAGATATGGAATGGATACTTGCAGTGACACAGAGCTGCAAGATACAGCAATGGCCAACTGTACTGTACAACTGTATACTGTTGGTCACTAAAATGCTGCACTGTACTACTAAATATACTGCTCACAAAAATGCAGCACAGATATGGAATGGATACTTTCAGTGACACGGAGCTACAGGATACAGCAATGGCCTACTGTACTGTACAACTATATACTGTTGGTCACCAAAATGCTGCACTGTGCTACTATATATACTGCTCACAAAAATGCAGCAAAGATATGGAATGGATATTTTCAGTGACATGGAGTTGCAAGATACAGCAATTACCTACTCTACTGTACAACTATATACTGTTTTTCACCAAAATGCTGCACTGTACTACTATATATACTGCTCACAAAAATGCAGCACAGATATGGAATGGATACTTGCAGTGACACAGAGCTGCAAGATACAGCAATGGCCTACTCTACTGTACAACTATATACTGATGGTCACCAAAATGATGCACTGTACTACTATATATACTGCTCACAAAAATGCAGCACAGATATGGAATGGATACTTGCAGTGAGACAGAGCTGCACGATACAGCAATGGCCTACTGTACTGTACAACTATATACTGTTGGTCACCAAAATGCTGTACTGCACTACTATATATACTGCTCACAAAAATGCAGCACAGATATGGAATGGAAACTTGCAGTGTCACACACTGCTGCAAGATACAGCAATGGCCTACTGTACTGTACAACTATATACTGTTGGTCACCAAAATGCTGCACTGTACTACTATATATACTGCTCACAAAACAATGCAGCACAGATATGGAATGGATACTTGCAGTGACACAGAGCTACAATATACAGCAATGGCAACCTGTACTGTACAACTATATACTGTTGGTCACCAAAATGGTGCACTGTACTACTATATATACTGCTCACAATAATGCAGTACAGATATGGAATGGAAACTTGCAGTGACACAGAGCTGCAAGATACAGCAATGGCCTACTGTACTGTACAACTATATACTGTTGGTCACTAAAATGCTGCACTGTACTACTATATATACTGCTCACAAAACAATGCAGCACAGATATGGAATGGATTCTTGCAGTGACACAGAGCTGCAAGATACAGCAATGGCCTACTGTACTGTACAACTATATACTGTTGGTCACCAAAATGCTGTACTGTACTACTATATATAGACTGCTCACAAAAATGCTACACAGATATGGAATGGATACTTGCAGTGACACAGCTGCAAGATACAGCAATAGCCAACTGTACTGTAAAACTATATACTGTTGGTCACTAAAATGCTGCACTGTACTACTATATATACTGCTCACAAAACAATGCAGCACAGATATGGAATGGATTCTTGCAGTGACACAGAGCTGCAAGATACAGCAATGGCCTACTGTACTGTACTGTACAACTATATACTGTTGGTCACCAAAATGCTGCACTGTGCTACTATATATACTGCTCACAAAAATGCAGCAAAGATATGGAATGGATATTTTCAGTGACATGGAGCTGCAAGATACAGCAATGGCCTACTCTACTGTACAACTATATACTGTTGGTCACCAAAATGCTGCACTGTACTACTATATATACTACTCACAAAAATGCAGAACAGATATGGAATGGATACTTTCAGTGACACGGAGCTACAGGATACAGCAATGGCCTACTGTACTGTACAACTATATACTGTTGGTCACCAAAATGCTGTACTGTACTACTATATATATACTGCTCACAAAAATGCAGAACAGATATGGAATGGATACTTGCAGTGACACAGAGCTGCAAGATACAGCAATGGCCTATTGTACTGTACAACTATATACTGTTGGTCACCAAAATGCTGCACTTTACTACTAAATATACTGCTCACAAAAATGCAGCACAGATATGGAATGGATACTTGCAGTGACATGGAGCTGCAAGATACAGCAATGGCCTACTGTACTGTACAACTATATACTGTTGGTCACCAAAATGCTGCACTGTACTACTATATATACTGCTCACAAAAATGCAGCACAGATATGGAATGGATACTTGCAGTTACACAGAGCTACAAGATACAGCAATGGCCTACTCTACTGTACAACTATATACTGTTGGTCACCAAAATGATGCACTGTACTACTATATATACTGCTCACAAAAATGCAGCACAGATATGGAATGGATACTTGCAGTGAGACAGAGCTGCACGATACAGCAATGGCCTACTGTACTGTACAACTATATACTGTTGGTCACCAAAATGCTGTACTGCACTACTATATATACTGCTCACAAAAATGCAGCACAGATATGGAATGGAAACTTGCAGTGTCACACACTGCTGCAAGATACAGCAATGGCCTACTGTACTGTACAACTATATACTGTTGGTCACCAAAATGCTGCACTGTACTACTATATATACTGCTCACAAAACAATGCAGCACAGATATGGAATGGATACTTGCAGTGACACAGAGCTGCAAGATACAGCAATAGATTACTGTACTGTACAACTATATACTGAAGGTCACCAAAATGCTGCACTGTACTACTATATATACTGCTCACAAAAATGCAGCACAGATATGGAATGGATACTTGCAGTGACACAGAGCTACAAGATACAGCAATGGCAACCTGTACTGTACAACTATATACTGTTGGTCACCAAAATGCTGCACTGTACTACTATATATACTGCTCACAATAATGCAGTACAGATATGGAATGGATACTTGCAGTGATACAGAGCTGCAAGATACAGCAATGGCCTACTGTACTGTACAACTATATACTGTTGGTCACCAAAATGCTGCACTATACTACTATATATACTGCTCACAAAAATGCAGCACAGATATGGAATGGAAACTTGAAGTGACACAGAGCTGCAAGATACAGCAATGGCCTACTCTACTGTACAACTATATACTGATGGTCACCAAAATGATGCACTGTACTACTAAATATACTGCTCACAAAAATGCTGCACAGATATGGAATGGATACTTGCAGTGAGACAGAGCTGCACGATACAGTAATGGCCTACTGTACTGTACTGTACTGTACAACTATATATTGTTGGTCACCAAAATGCTGTACTGCACTACTATATATACTGCTCACAAAAATGCAGCACAGATATGGAATGGAAACTTGCAGTGTCACACACTGCTGCAAGATACAGCAATGGCCTACTGTACTGTACAACTATATACTGTTGGTCACCAAAATGCTGCACTGTACTACTATATATACTGCTCACAAAACAATGCAGCACAGATATGGAATGGATACTTGCAGTGACACAGAGCTGCAAGATACAGCAATGGCCTACTGTACTGTACAACTATATACTGTTTGTCACCAAAATGCTGCACTGTGCTACTATATATACTGCTCACAAAAATCCAGCAAAGATATGGAATGGATATTTTCAGTGACATGGAGCTGCAAGATACAGCAATGGCCTACTCTACTGTACAACTATATACTGTTGGTCACCAAAATGCTGCACTGTACTACTATATATACTGCTCACAAAACAATGCAGCACAGATATGGAATGGATACTTGCAGTGACACAGCTGCAAGATACAGCAATGGCCTACTGTACTCTACAACTATATACTGTTGGTCACCAAAATGCTGCACTTTACTACTAAATATACTGCTCAAAAAAATGCAGCACAGATATGGAATGGATACTTGCAGTGACATGGAGCTGCAAGATACAGCAATGGCCTACTCTACTGTACAACTATATACTGTTGGTCACCAAAATGCTGCACTGTACTACTATATATACTGCTCACAAAATGCAGCACAGATATGGAATGGATACTTGCAGTGATACAGAGCTGCAAGATACAGCAATGGCCTACTCTACTGTACAACTATATACTGATGGTCACCAAAATGATGCACTGTACTACTATATATACTGCTCACAAAAATGCAGCACAGATATGGAATGGATACTTGCAGTGAGACAGAGCTGCACGATACAGCAATGGCCTACTGTACTGTACAACTATATACTGTTGGTCACCAAAATGCTGTACTGCACTACTATATATACTGCTCACAAAAATGCAGTACAGATATGGAATGGAAACTTGCAGTGTCACACACTGCTGCAAGATACAGCAATGGCCTACTATACTGTACAACTATATACTGTTGGTCACCAAAATGCTGCACTGTACTACTATATATACAGCTCACAAAACAATGCAGCACAGATATGGAATGGATACTTGCAGTGACACAGAGCTGCTAGATACAGCAATGGCCTACTGTACTGTACAACTATATACTGTTGGTCACCAAAATGCTGCACTGTGCTACTATATATACTGCTCACAAAAATGCAGCAAAGATATGGAATGGATATTTTCAGTGACATGGAGTTGCAAGATACAGCAATGGCCTACTCTACTGTACAACTATATACTGTTGGTCACCAAAATGCTGCACTGTACTACTATATATACTGCTCACAAAAATGCAGCACAGATATGGAATGGATACTTTCAGTGACACGGAGCTACAGGATACAGCAATGGCCTACTGTACTGTACAACTATATACTGTTGGTCACCAAAATGCTGCACAGTACTACTAAATATACTGCTCACAAAAATGCAGCACAGATATGGAATGGATACTTGCAGTGACACAGAGCTGCAAGATACAGCAATGGCCAACTGTACTGTACAACTATATACTGTTGGTCACCAAAATGTTGCACTTTACTACTAAATATACTGCTCACAAAAATGCAGCACAGATATGGAATGGATACTTTCAGTGACACGGAGCAACAGGATACAGCAATGGCCTACTGTACTGTACAACTATATACTGTTGGTCACCAAAATGCTGCACTGTGCTACTATATATACTGCTCAAAAAAATGCAGCAAAGATATGGAATGGATATTTTCAGTGACATGGAGTTGCAAGATACAGCAATGGCCTACTCTACTGTACAACTATATACTGTTGGTCACCAAAATGCTGCACTTTACTACTAAATATACTGCTCACAAAAATGCAGCACAGATATGGAATGGATACTTTCAGCGACACGGAGCTACAGGATACAGCAATGGCCTACTGTGCTGTACAACTATATACTGTTGGTCACCAAAATGCTGCACTGTACTACTATATATACTGCTCACAAAAATGCTGCACAGATATGGAATGGATACTTGCAGTGACACAGAGCTGCAAGATACAGCAATGGCCAACTGTTCTGTACAACTATATACTGTTGGTCACTAAAATGCTGCACTGTACTACTATATATACTGCTCACAAAAATGCAGCACAGATATGGAATGGATACTTGCAGTGACACAGAGCTGCAAGATACAGCAATGGCCTACTGTACTGTACAACTATATACTGTTGGTCACCAAAATGCTGCACTTCACTACTAAATATACTGCTCACAAAAATGCTGCACAGATATGGAATGGATACTTGCAGTGACACAGAGCTGCAAGATACAGCAATGGCCAACTGTACTGTACAACTATATACTGTTGATCACCAAAATGCTGCACTGTACTACTATATATACTGCTCACAAAATGCAGCACAGATATGGAATGGATACTTGCAGTGACACAGAGCTGCAAGATACAGCAATGGCCTACTCTACTGTACAACTATATACTGATGGTCACCAAAATGATGCACTGTACTACTATATATACTGCTCACAAAAATGCAGCACAGATATGGAATGGATACTTGCAGTGAGACAGAGCTGCACGATACAGCAATGGCCTACTGTACTGTACAACTATATACTGTTGATCACCAAAATGCTGTACTACACTACTATATATACTGCTCACAAAAATGCAGCACAGATATGGAATGGAAACTTGCAGTGTCACACACTGCTGCAAGATACAGCAATGGCCTACTGTACTGTACAACTATATACTGTTGGTCACAAAAATGCTGCACTGTACTACTATATATACTGCTCACAAAACAATGCAGCACAGATATGGAATGGATACTTGCAGTGACACAGAGCTGCAAGATACAGCAATGGCCTACTGTACTGTACAACTATATACTGTTGGTCACCAAAATGCTGCACTCTGCTACTATATATACTGCTCACAAAAATGCTGCAAAGATATGGAATGGATATTTTCAGTGACACGGAGCTACAGGATACAGCAATGGCCTACTGTACTGTACAACTATATACTGTTGGTCACTAAAATGCTGCACTGTACTACTATATATACTGCTCACAAAAATGCAGCACAGATATGGAATGGATACTTGCAGTGACACAGAGCTGCAAGATACAGCAATGGCCTACTGTACTGTACAACTATATACTGTTGGTCACCAAAATGCTGCACTTTACTACTAAATATACTGCTCACAAAAATGCAGCACAGATATGGAATGGATACTTGCAGTGACACGGAGCTACAGGATACAGCAATGGCCTACTGTACTGTACAACTATATACTGTTGGTCACTAAAATGCTGCACTGTACTACTATATATACTGCTCACAAAAATGCAGCACAGATATGGAATGGATACTTGCAGTGACACAGAGCTGCAAGATACAGCAATGGCCTACTGTACTGTACAACTATATACTGTTGGTCACCAAAATGCTGCACTGTACTACTATATATACTGCTCACAAAACAATGCAGCACAGATATGGAATGGATACTTGCAGTGACACAGAGCTGCAAGATACAGCAATGGCCTACTCTACTGTACAACTATATACTGATGGTCACCAAAATGATGCACTGTACTACTATATATACTGCTCACAAAAATGCAGCACAGATATAGAATGGATACTTGCAGTGAGACAGAGCTGCACGATACAGCAATGGCCTACTGTACTGTACAACTATATACTGTTGATCACCAAAATGCTGTACTGCACTACTATATATACTGCTCACAAAAATGCAGCACAGATATGGAATGGAAACTTGCAGTGTCACACACTGCTGCAAGATAAAGCAATGGCCTACTGTACTGTACAACTATATACTGTTGGTCACCAAAATGCTGCACTGTACTACTATATATACTGCTCACAAAACAATGCAGCACAGATATGGAATGGATACTTGCAGTGACACAGAGCTGCAAGATACAGCAATGGCCTACTGTACTGTACAACTATATACTGTTGGTCACCAAAATGCTGCACTGTGCTACTATATATACTGCTCACAAAAATCCAGCAAAGATATGGAATGGATATTTTCAGTGACATGGAGCTGCAAGATACAGCAATGACCTACTCTACTGTACAACTATATACTGTTGGTCACCAAATGCTGCACTGTACTACTATATATACTGCTCACAAAAATGCAGCACAGATATGGAATGGATACTTTCAGTGACACGGAGTTACAGGATACAGCAATGGCCTACTGTACTGTACAACTATATACTGTTGGTCACCAAAATCCTGCACTGTACTACTATATATACTGCTCACAAAAATGCTGCACAGATATGGAATGGAAACTTGCAGTGACACAGAGCTGCAAGATACAGCAATGGCCTACTGTACTGTACAACTATATACTGTTGGTCACTAAAATGCTGCACTGTCCTACTATATATACTGCTCACAAAAATGCAGCACAGATATGGAATGGATACTTGCAGTGACACAGCTGTAAGATACAGCAATGGCCTACTGCACTCTACAACTATATACTGTTGGTCACCAAAATGCTGCACTTTACTACTAAATATACTGCTCAAAAAAATGCAGCACAGATATGGAATGGAAACTTGCAGTGACACGGAGCTGCAAGATACAGCAATGGCCTACTCTACTGTACAACTATATACTGTTGGTCACCAAAATGCTGCACTGTACTACTATATATACTGCTCACAAAATGCAGCACATATATGGAATGGATACTTGCAGTGATACAGAGCTGCAAGATACAGCAATGGCCTACTCTACTGTACAACTATATACTGATGGTCACCAAAATGATGCACTGTACTACTATATATACTGCTCACAAAAATGCAGCACAGATATGTAATGGATACTTGCAGTGAGACAGAGCTGCACGATACAGCAATGGCCTACTGTACTGTACAACTATATACTGTTTATTCACCAAAATGCTGCACTGTGCTACTATATATACTGCTCACAAAAATGCAGCAAAGATATGGAATGGATATTTTCAGACACTGACCTGCAAGATACAGCAATGGCCTACTGTACTGTACAACTATATACTGTTGGTCACCAAAATGCTGCACTGTACTACCATATATACTACTCACAAAAATGCAGAACAGATATGGAATGGATACTTTCAGTGACACGGAGCTACAGGATACAGCAATGGCCTACTGTACTGTACAACTATATACTGTTGGTCACCAAAATGCTGTACTGTACTACTATATATAGACTGCTCACAAAAATGCTACACAGATATGGAATGGATACTTGCAGTGACACAGCTGCAAGATACAGCAATGGCCAACTGTACTGTACAACTATATACTGTTGGTCACTAAAATGCTGCACTGTACTACTATATATACTGCTCACAAAACAATGCAGCACAGATATGGAATGGATTCTTGCAGTGACACAGAGCTGCAAGATACAGCAATGGCCTACTGTACTGTACAACTATATACTGTTGGTCACCAAAATGCTGCACTGTGCTACTATATATACTGCTCACAAAAATGCAGCAAAGATATGGAATGGATATTTTCAGTGACATGGAGCTGCAAGATACAGCAATGGCCTACTCTACTGTACAACTATATACTGTTGGTCACCAAAATGCTGCACTGTACTACTATATATACTACTCACAAAAATGCAGAACAGATATGGAATGGATACTTTCAGTGACACGGAGCTACAGGATACAGCAATGGCCTACTGTACTGTACAACTATATACTGTTGGTCACCAAAATGCTGTACTGTACTACTATATATATACTGATCACAAAAATGCAGAACAGATATGGAATGGATACTTGCAGTGACACAGAGCTGCAAGATACAGCAATGGCCTACTGTACTGTACAACTATATACTGTTGGTCACCAAAATGCTGCACTGTACTACCATATATACTACTCACAAAAATGCAGAACAGATATGGAATGGATACTTTCAGTGACACGGAGCTACAGGATACAGCAATGGCCTACTGTACTGTACAACTATATACTGTTGGTCACCAAAATGCTGTACTGTACTACTATATATAGACTGCTCACAAAAATGCTACACAGATATGGAATGGATACTTGCAGTGACACAGCTGCAAGATACAGCAATGGCCAACTGTACTGTACAACTATATACTGTTGGTCACTAAAATGCTGCACTATACTACTATATATACTGCTCACAAAACAATGCAGCACAGATATGGAATGGATTCTTGCAGTGACACAGAGCTGCAAGATACAGCAATGGCCTACTGTACTGTACAACTATATACTGTTGGTCACCAAAATGCTGCACTGTGCTACTATATATACTGCTCACAAAAATGCAGCAAAGATATGGAATGGATATTTTCAGTGACATGGAGCTGCAAGATACAGCAATGGCCTACTCTACTGTACAACTATATACTGTTGGTCACCAAAATGCTGCACTGTACTACTATATATACTACTCACAAAAATGCAGAACAGATATGGAATGGATACTTTCAGTGACACGGAGCTACAGGATACAGCAATGGCCTACTGTACTGTACAACTATATACTGTTGGTCACCAAAATGCTGTACTGTACTACTATATATATACTGATCACAAAAATGCAGAACAGATATGGAATGGATACTTGCAGTGACACAGAGCTGCAAGATACAGCAATGGCCTACTGTACTGTACAACTATATACTGTTGGTCACCAAAATGCTGCACTTTACTACTAAATATACTGCTCACAAAAATGCAGCACAGATATGGAATGGATACTTGCAGTGAGACAGAGCTGCACGATACAGCAATGGCCTACTGTACTGTACAACTATATACTGTTGGTCACCAAAATGCTGTACTGCACTACTATATATACTGCTCACAAAAATGCAGCACAGATATGGAATGGAAACTTGCAGTGTCACACACTGCTGCAAGATACAGCAATGGCCTACTGTACTGTACAACTATATACTGTTGGTCACCAAAATGCTGCACTGTGCTACTATATATACTGCTCACAAAAATGCAGCAAAGATATGGAATGGATATTTTCAGTGACATGGAGTTGCAAGATACAGCAATGGCCTACTCTACTGTACAACTATATACTGTTGGTCACCAAAATGCTGCACTTTACTACTAAATATACTGCTCACAAAAATGCAGCACAGATATGGAATGGATACTTTCAGCGACACGGAGCTACAGGATACAGCAATGGCCTACTGTACTGTACAACTATATACTGTTGGTCACCAAAATGCTGCACTGTACTACTATATATACTGCTCACAAAAATGCTGCACAGATATGGAATGGATACTTGCAGTGACACAGAGCTGCAAGATACAGCAATGGCCTACTGTACTGTACAACTATATACTGTTGGTCACCAAAATGCTGCACTTCACTACTAAATATACTGCTCACAAAAATGCAGCACAGATATGGAATGGATACTTGCAGTGACACGGAGCTGCAAGATACAGCAATGGCCTACTGTACTGTACAACTATATACTGTTGGTCACCAAAATGCTGCACTGTACTACTATATATACTGCTCACAAAAATGCTGCACAGATATGGAATGGATACTTGCAGTGACACAGAGCTGCAAGATACAGCAATGGCCAACTGTACTGTACAACTATATACTGTTGATCACCAAAATGCTGCACTTTACTACTAAATATACTGCTCACAAAAATGCAGCACAGATATGGAATGGATACTTGCAGTGACACAGAGCTGCAAGATACAGCAATGGCCTACTCTACTGTACAACTATATACTGATGGTCACCAAAATGATGCACTGTACTACTATATATACTGCTCACAAAAATGCAGCACAGATATGGAATGGATACTTGCAGTGAGACAGAGCTGCACGATACAGCAATGGCCTACTGTACTGTACAACTATATACTGTTGGTCACCAAAATGCTGTACTGCACTATTATATAAACTGCTCACAAAAATGCAGCACAGATATGGAATGGAAACTTGCAGTGTCACACACTGCTGCAAGATACAGCAATGGCCTACTGTACTGTACAACTATATACTGTTGGTCACCAAAATGCTGCACTGTACTACTATATATACAGCTCACAAAACAATGCAGCACAGATATGGAATGGATACTTGCAGTGACACAGAGCTGCAAGATACAGCAATGGCCTACTGTACTGTACAACTATATACTGTTGGTCACCAAAATGCTGCACTGTGCTACTATAAATACTGCTCACAAAAATGCAGCACAGATATGAAATGGATACTTTCAGTGACACGGAGCTACAGGATACAGCAATGGCCTACTGTACTGTACAACTATACACTGTTGGTCACTAAAATGCTGCACTGTACTACTATATATACTGCTCACAAAAATGCAGCACAGATATGGAATGGATACTTGCAGTGACACAGAGCTGCAAGATACAGCAATGGCCTACTGTACTGTACAACTATATACTGTTGGTCACCAAAATGCTGCACTTTACTACTAAATATACTGCTCACAAAAATGCAGCACAGATATGGAATGGATACTTGCAGTGACACGGAGCTGCAAGATACAGCAATGGCCTACTGTACTGTACAACTATATACTGTTGGTCACCAAAATGCTGCACTGTACTACTATATATACTGCTCACAAAATGCAGCATAGATATGGAATGGATACTTGCAGTGACACAGAGCTGCAGGATACAGCAATGGCCTACTCTACTGTACAACTATATACTGATGGTCACCAAAATGATGCACTGTACTACTATATATACTGCTCACAAAAATGCAGCACATATATAGAATGGATACTTGCAGTGAGACAGAGCTGCACGATACAGCAATGGCCTACTGTACTGTACAACTATATACTGTTGATCACCAAAATGCTGTACTGCACTACTATATATACTGCTCACAAAAATGCAGCACAGATATGGAATGGAAACTTGCAGTGTCACACACTGCTGCAAGATACAGCAATGGCCTACTGTACTGTACAACTATATACTGTTGGTCACCAAAATGCTGCACTGTACTACTATATATACTGCTCACAAAACAATGCAGCACAGATATGGAATGGATACTTGCAGTGACACAGAGCTGCAAGATACAGCAATGGCCTACTGTACTGTACAACTATATACTGTTGGTCACCAAAATGCTGCACTGTGCTACTATATATACTGCTCACAAAAATCCAGCAAAGATATGGAATGGATATTTTCAGTGACATGGAGCTGCAAGATACAGCAATGGCCTACTCTACTGTACAACTATATACTGTTGGTCACCAAATGCTGCACTGTACTACTATATATACTGCTCACAAAAATGCAGCATAGATATGGAATGGATACTTTCAGTGACACGGAGCTACAGGATACAGCAATGGCCTACTGTACTGTACAACTATATACTGTTGGTCACCAAAATGCTGCACTGTACTACTATATATACTGCTCACAAAAATGCTGCACAGATATGGAATGGAAACTTGCAGTGACACAGAGCTGCAAGATACAGCAATGGCCAACTGTACTGTACAACTATATACTGTTGGTCACTAAAATGCTGCACTGTCCTACTATATATACTGCTCACAAAAATGCAGCACAGATATGGAATGGAATCTTGCAGTGACACAGCTGTAAGATACAGCAATGGCCTACTGTACTGTACAACTATATACTGTTGGTCACCAAAATGCTGCACTTTACTACTAAATATACTGCTCAAAAAATGCAGCACAGATATGGAATGGATACTTGCAGTGACACGGAGCTGCAAGATACAGCAATGGCCTACTCTACTGTACAACTATATACTGTTGGTCACCAAAATGCTGCACTGTACTACTATATATACTGCTCACAAAATGCAGCACAGATATGGAATGGATACTTGCAGTGATACAGAGCTGCAAGATACAGCAATGGCCTACTCTACTGTACAACTATATACTGATGGTCACCAAAATGATGCACTGTACTACTATATATACTGCTCACAAAAATGCAGCACAGATATGGAATGGATACTTGCAGTGAGACAGAGCTGCACGATACAGCAATGGCCTACTGTACTGTACAACTATATACTGTTGGTCACCAAAATGCTGCACTGTGCTACTATATATACTGCTCACAAAAATGCAGCAAATATATGGAATGGATATTTTCAGTGACACAGAGCTGCAAGATACAGCAATGGCCTACTGTACTGTACAACTATATACTGTTGGTCACCAAAATGCTGCACTGTACTACCATATATACTACTTACAAAGATGCAGAACAGATATGGAATGGATACTTTCAGTGACACGGAGCTACAGGATACAGCAATGGCCTACTGTACAGTACAACTATATACTGTTGGTCACCAAAATGCTGTACTGTACTGTACTACTATATATAGACTGCTCACAAAAATGCTACACAGATATGGAATGGATACTTGCAGTGACACAGCTGCAAGATACAGCAATGGCCAACTGTACTGTACAACTATATACTGTTGGTCACTAAAATGCTGCACTGTACTACTATATATACTGCTCACAAAACAATGCAGCACAGATATGGAATGGATTCTTGCAGTGACACAGAGCTGCAAGATACAGCAATGGCCTACTGTACTGTACAACTATATACTGTTGGTCACCAAAATGCTGCACTGTGCTACTATATATACTGCTCACAAAAATGCAGCAAAGATATGGAATGGATATTTTCAGTGACATGGAGCTGCAAGATACAGCAATGGCCTACTCTACTGTACAACTATATACTGTTGGTCACCAAAATGCTGCACTGTACTACTATATATACTACTCACAAAAATGCAGAACAGATATGGAATGGATACTTTCAGTGACACGGAGCTACAGGATACAGCAATGGCCTACTGTACTGTACAACTATATACTGTTGGTCACCAAAATGCTGTACTGTACTACTATATATATACTGCTCACAAAAATGCAGCACAGATATGGAATGGAAACTTGCAGTGCCACACACTGCTGCAAGATACAGCAATGGCCTACTGTACTGTACAACTATATACTGTTGGTCACCAAAATGCTGCACTGTACTACTATATATACTGCTCACAAAACAATGCAGCACAGATATGGAATGGATACTTGCAGTGACACAGAGCTGCAAGATACAGCAATAGATTACTGTACTGTACAACTATATACTGAAGGTCACCAAAATGCTGCACTGTACTACTATATATACTGCTCACAAAAATGCAGCACAGATATGGAATGGATACTTGCAGTGACACAGAGCTACAAGATACAGCAATGGCAACCTGTACTGTACAACTATATACTGTTGGTCACCAAAATGCTGCACTGTACTACTATATATACTGCTCACAATAATGCAGTACAGATATGGAATGGATACTTGCAGTGATACAGAGCTGCAAGATACAGCAATGGCCTACTGTACTGTACAACTATATACTGTTGGTCACCAAAATGCTGCACTGTACTACTATATATACTGCTCACAAAAATGCAGCACAGATATGGAATGGAAACTTGAAGTGACACAGAGCTGCAAGATACAGCAATGGCCTACTCTACTGTACAACTATATACTGATGGTCACCAAAATGATGCACTGTACTACTAAATATACTGCTCACAAAAATGCTGCACAGATATGGAATGGATACTTGCAGTGAGACAGAGCTGCACGATACAGCAATGGCCTACTGTACTGTACTGTACTGTACTGTACAACTATATATTGTTGGTCACCAAAATGCTGTACTGCACTACTATATATACTGCTCACAAAAATGCAGCACAGATATGGAATGGAAACTTGCAGTGTCACACACTGCTGCAAGATACAGCAATGGCCTACTGTACTGTACAACTATATACTGTTGGTCACCAAAATGCTGCACTGTACTACTATATATGCTGCTCACAAAACAATGCAGCACAGATATGGAATGGATACTTGCAGTGACACAGAGCTGCAAGATACAGCAATGGCCTACTGTACTGTACAACTATATACTGTTGGTCACCAAAATGCTGCACTGTGCTACTATATATACTGCTCACAAAAATCCAGCAAAGATATGGAATGGATATTTTCAGTGACATGGAGCTGCAAGATACAGCAATGGCCTACTCTACTGTACAACTATATACTGTTGGTCACCAAATGCTGCACTGTACTACTATATATACTGCTCACAAAAATGCTGCACAGATATGGAATGGAAACTTGCAGTGACACAGAGCTGCAAGATACAGTAATGGCCAACTGTACTGTACAACTATATACTGTTGGTCACTAAAATGCTGCACTGTCCTACTATATATACTGCTCACAAAAATGCAGCACAGAAATGGAATGGATACTTGCAGTGACACAGCTGCAAGATACAGCAATGGCCTACTGTACTCTACAATTATATACTGTTGGTCACCAAAATGCTGCACTTTACTACTAAATATACTGCTCAAAAAAATGCAGCACAGATATGGAATGGATACTTGCAGTGACACGGAGCTGCAAGATACAGCAATGGCCTATTTTACTGTACAACTATATACTGTTGGTCACCAAAATGCTGCACTGTACTACTATATATACTGCTCACAAAATGCAGCACAGATATGGAATGGATACTTGCAGTGATACAGAGCTGCAAGATACAGCAATGGCCTACTCTACTGTACAACTATATACTGATGGTCACCAAAATGATGCACTGTACTACTATATATACTGCTCACAAAAATGCAGCACAGATATGGAATGGATACTTGCAGTGAGACAGAGCTGCACGATACAGCAATGGCCTACTGTACTGTACAACTATATACTGTTGGTCACCAAAATGCTGTACTGCACTACTATATATACTGCTCACAAAAATGCAGTACAGATATGGAATGGAAACTTGCAGTGTCACACACTGCTGCAAGATACAGCAATGGCCTACTATACTGTACAACTATATACTGTTGGTCACCAAAATGCTGCACTGTACTACTATATATACAGCTCACAAAACAATGCAGCACAGATATGGAATGGATACTTGCAGTGACACAGAGCTGCAAGATACAGCAATGGCCTACTGTACTGTACAACTATATACTGTTGGTCACCAAAATGCTGCACTGTGCTACTATATATACTGCTCACAAAAATGCAGCAAAGATATGGAATGGATATTTTCAGTGACAAGGAGTTGCAAGATACAGCAATGGCCTACTCTACTGTACAACTATATACTGTTGGTCACCAAAATGCTGCACAGTACTACTAAATATACTGCTCACAAAAATGCAGCACAGATATGGAATGGATACTTGCAGTGACACAGAGCTGCAAGATACAGCAATGGCCAACTGTACTGTACAACTATATACTGTTGGTCACTAAAATGCTGCACTGTACTACTATATATACTGCTCACAAAAATGCAGCACAGATATGGAATGGATACTTGCAGTGACACAGAGCTGCAAGATACAGCAATGGCCTACTGTACTGTACAACTATATACTGTTGGTCACCAAAATGTTGCACTTTACTACTAAATATACTGCTCACAAAAATGCAGCACAGATATGGAATGGATACTTTCAGTGACACGGAGCAACAGGATACAGCAATGGCCTACTGTACTGTACAACTATATACTGTTGGTCACCAAAATGCTGCACTGTGCTACTATATATACTGCTCACAAAAATGCAGCAAAGATATGGAATGGATATTTTCAGTGACATGGAGTTGCAAGATACAGCAATGGCCTACTCTACTGTACAACTATATACTGTTGGTCACCAAAATGCTGCACTTTACTACTAAATATACTGCTCACAAAAATGCAGCACAGATATGGAATGGATACTTCCAGCGACACGGAGCTACAGGATACAGCAATGGCCTACTGTACTGTACAACTATATACTGTTGGTCACCAAAATGCTGCACTGTACTACTATATATACTGCTCACAAAAATGCTGCACAGATATGGAATGGATACTTGCAGTGACACAGAGCTGCAAGATACAGCAATGGCCTACTGTACTGTACAACTATATACTGTTGGTCACCAAAATGCTGCACTTTACTACTAAATATACTGCTCACAAAAATGCAGCACAGATATGGAATGGATACTTGCAGTGACACGGAGCTGCAAGATACAGCAATGGCCTACTGTACTGTACAACTATATACTGTTGGTCACCAAAATGCTGCACTGTACTACTATATATACTGCTCACAAAATGCAGCATAGATATGGAATGGATACTTGCAGTGACACAGAGCTGCAGGATACAGCAATGGCCTACTCTACTGTACAACTATATACTGATGGTCACCAAAATGATGCACTGTACTACTATATATACTGCTCACAAAAATGCAGCACATATATAGAATGGATACTTGCAGTGAGACAGAGCTGCACGATACAGCAATGGCCTACTGTACTGTACAACTATATACTGTTGATCACCAAAATGCTGTACTGCACTACTATATATACTGCTCACAAAAATGCAGCACAGATATGGAATGGAAACTTGCAGTGTCACACACTGCTGCAAGATACAGCAATGGCCTACTGTACTGTACAACTATATACTGTTGGTCACCAAAATGCTGCACTGTACTACTATATATACTGCTCACAAAACAATGCAGCACAGATATGGAATGGATACTTGCAGTGACACAGAGCTGCAAGATACAGCAATGGCCTACTGTACTGTACAACTATATACTGTTGGTCACCAAAATGCTGCACTGTGCTACTATATATACTGCTCACAAAAATCCAGCAAAGATATGGAATGGATATTTTCAGTGACATGGAGCTGCAAGATACAGCAATGGCCTACTCTACTGTACAACTATATACTGTTGGTCACCAAATGCTGCACTGTACTACTATATATACTGCTCACAAAAATGCAGCATAGATATGGAATGGATACTTTCAGTGACACGGAGCTACAGGATACAGCAATGGCCTACTGTACTGTACAACTATATACTGTTGGTCACCAAAATGCTGCACTGTACTACTATATATACTGCTCACAAAAATGCTGCACAGATATGGAATGGAAACTTGCAGTGACACAGAGCTGCAAGATACAGCAATGGCCAACTGTACTGTACAACTATATACTGTTGGTCACTAAAATGCTGCACTGTCCTACTATATATACTGCTCACAAAAATGCAGCACAGATATGGAATGGAATCTTGCAGTGACACAGCTGTAAGATACAGCAATGGCCTACTGTACTGTACAACTATATACTGTTGGTCACCAAAATGCTGCACTTTACTACTAAATATACTGCTCAAAAAATGCAGCACAGATATGGAATGGATACTTGCAGTGACACGGAGCTGCAAGATACAGCAATGGCCTACTCTACTGTACAACTATATACTGTTGGTCACCAAAATGCTGCACTGTACTACTATATATACTGCTCACAAAATGCAGCACAGATATGGAATGGATACTTGCAGTGATACAGAGCTGCAAGATACAGCAATGGCCTACTCTACTGTACAACTATATACTGATGGTCACCAAAATGATGCACTGTACTACTATATATACTGCTCACAAAAATGCAGCACAGATATGGAATGGATACTTGCAGTGAGACAGAGCTGCACGATACAGCAATGGCCTACTGTACTGTACAACTATATACTGTTGGTCACCAAAATGCTGCACTGTGCTACTATATATACTGCTCACAAAACTGCAGCAAATATATGGAATGGATATTTTCAGTGACACAGAGCTGCAAGATACAGCAATGGCCTACTGTACTGTACAACTATATACTGTTGGTCACCAAAATGCTGCACTGTACTACCATATATACTACTTACAAAGATGCAGAACAGATATGGAATGGATACTTTCAGTGACACGGAGCTACAGGATACAGCAATGGCCTACTGTACAGTACAACTATATACTGTTGGTCACCAAAATGCTGTACTGTACTGTACTACTATATATAGACTGCTCACAAAAATGCTACACAGATATGGAATGGATACTTGCAGTGACACAGCTGCAAGATACAGCAATGGCCAACTGTACTGTACAACTATATACTGTTGGTCACTAAAATGCTGCACTGTACTACTATATATACTGCTCACAAAACAATGCAGCACAGATATGGAATGGATTCTTGCAGTGACACAGAGCTGCAAGATACAGCAATGGCCTACTGTACTGTACAACTATATACTGTTGGTCACCAAAATGCTGCACTGTGCTACTATATATACTGCTCACAAAAATGCAGCAAAGATATGGAATGGATATTTTCAGTGACATGGAGCTGCAAGATACAGCAATGGCCTACTCTACTGTACAACTATATACTGTTGGTCACCAAAATGCTGCACTGTACTACTATATATACTACTCACAAAAATGCAGAACAGATATGGAATGGATACTTTCAGTGACACGGAGCTAAAGGATACAGCAATGGCCTACTGTACTGTACAACTATATACTGTTGGTCACCAAAATGCTGTACTGTACTACTATATATATACTGCTCACAAAAATGCAGCACAGATATGGAATGGAAACTTGCAGTGCCACACACTGCTGCAAGATACAGCAATGGCCTACTGTACTGTACAACTATATACTGTTGGTCACCAAAATGCTGCACTGTACTACTATATATACTGCTCACAAAACAATGCAGCACAGATATGGAATGGATACTTGCAGTGACACAGAGCTGCAAGATACAGCAATAGATTACTGTACTGTACAACTATATACTGAAGGTCACCAAAATGCTGCACTGTACTACTATATATACTGCTCACAAAAATGCAGCACAGATATGGAATGGATACTTGCAGTGACACAGAGCTACAAGATACAGCAATGGCAACCTGTACTGTACAACTATATACTGTTGGTCACCAAAATGCTGCACTGTACTACTATATATACTGCTCACAATAATGCAGTACAGATATGGAATGGATACTTGCAGTGATACAGAGCTGCAAGATACAGCAATGGCCTACTGTACTGTACAACTATATACTGTTGGTCACCAAAATGCTGCACTGTACTACTATATATACTGCTCACAAAAATGCAGCACAGATATGGAATGGAAACTTGAAGTGACACAGAGCTGCAAGATACAGCAATGGCCTACTCTACTGTACAACTATATACTGATGGTCACCAAAATGATGCACTGTACTACTAAATATACTGCTCACAAAAATGCTGCACAGATATGGAATGGATACTTGCAGTGAGACAGAGCTGCACGATACAGCAATGGCCTACTGTACTGTACTGTACTGTACTGTACAACTATATATTGTTGGTCACCAAAATGCTGTACTGCACTACTATATATACTGCTCACAAAAATGCAGCACAGATATGGAATGGAAACTTGCAGTGTCACACACTGCTGCAAGATACAGCAATGGCCTACTGTACTGTACAACTATATACTGTTGGTCACCAAAATGCTGCACTGTACTACTATATATACTGCTCACAAAACAATGCAGCACAGATATGGAATGGATACTTGCAGTGACACAGAGCTGCAAGATACAGCAATGGCCTACTGTACTGTACAACTATATACTGTTGGTCACCAAAATGCTGCACTGTGCTACTATATATACTGCTCACAAAAATCCAGCAAAGATATGGAATGGATATTTTCAGTGACATGGAGCTGCAAGATACAGCAATGGCCTACTCTACTGTACAACTATATACTGTTGGTCACCAAATGCTGCACTGTACTACTATATATACTGCTCACAAAAATGCTGCACAGATATGGAATGGAAACTTGCAGTGACACAGAGCTGCAAGATACAGTAATGGCCAACTGTACTGTACAACTATATACTGTTGGTCACTAAAATGCTGCACTGTCCTACTATATATACTGCTCACAAAAATGCAGCACAGAAATGGAATGGATACTTGCAGTGACACAGCTGCAAGATACAGCAATGGCCTACTGTACTCTACAATTATATACTGTTGGTCACCAAAATGCTGCACTTTACTACTAAATATACTGCTCAAAAAAATGCAGCACAGATATGGAATGGATACTTGCAGTGACACGGAGCTGCAAGATACAGCAATGGCCTATTTTACTGTACAACTATATACTGTTGGTCACCAAAATGCTGCACTGTACTACTATATATACTGCTCACAAAATGCAGCACAGATATGGAATGGATACTTGCAGTGATACAGAGCTGCAAGATACAGCAATGGCCTACTCTACTGTACAACTATATACTGATGGTCACCAAAATGATGCACTGTACTACTATATATACTGCTCACAAAAATGCAGCACAGATATGGAATGGATACTTGCAGTGAGACAGAGCTGCACGATACAGCAATGGCCTACTGTACTGTACAACTATATACTGTTGGTCACCAAAATGCTGTACTGCACTACTATATATACTGCTCACAAAAATGCAGTACAGATATGGAATGGAAACTTGCAGTGTCACACACTGCTGCAAGATACAGCAATGGCCTACTATACTGTACAACTATATACTGTTGGTCACCAAAATGCTGCACTGTACTACTATATATACAGCTCACAAAACAATGCAGCACAGATATGGAATGGATACTTGCAGTGACACAGAGCTGCAAGATACAGCAATGGCCTACTGTACTGTACAACTATATACTGTTGGTCACCAAAATGCTGCACTGTGCTACTATATATACTGCTCACAAAAATGCAGCAAAGATATGGAATGGATATTTTCAGTGACAAGGAGTTGCAAGATACAGCAATGGCCTACTCTACTGTACAACTATATACTGTTGGTCACCAAAATGCTGCACAGTACTACTAAATATACTGCTCACAAAAATGCAGCACAGATATGGAATGGATACTTGCAGTGACACAGAGCTGCAAGATACAGCAATGGCCAACTGTACTGTACAACTATATACTGTTGGTCACTAAAATGCTGCACTGTACTACTATATATACTGCTCACAAAAATGCAGCACAGATATGGAATGGATACTTGCAGTGACACAGAGCTGCAAGATACAGCAATGGCCTACTGTACTGTACAACTATATACTGTTGGTCACCAAAATGTTGCACTTTACTACTAAATATACTGCTCACAAAAATGCAGCACAGATATGGAATGGATACTTTCAGTGACACGGAGCAACAGGATACAGCAATGGCCTACTGTACTGTACAACTATATACTGTTGGTCACCAAAATGCTGCACTGTGCTACTATATATACTGCTCACAAAAATGCAGCAAAGATATGGAATGGATACTTGCAGTGACACAGAGCTGCAAGATACAGCAATGGCCTACTGTACTGTACAACTATATACTGTTGGTCACCAAAATGCTGCACTGTGCTACTATATATACTGCTCACAAAAATCCAGCAAAGATATGGAATGGATATTTTCAGTGACATGGAGCTGCAAGATACAGCAATGGCCTACTCTACTGTACAACTATATACTGTTGGTCACCAAATGCTGCACTGTACTACTATATATACTGCTCACAAAAATGCAGCATAGATATGGAATGGATACTTTCAGTGACACGGAGCTACAGGATACAGCAATGGCCTACTGTACTGTACAACTATATACTGTTGGTCACCAAAATGCTGCACTGTACTACTATATATACTGCTCACAAAAATGCTGCACAGATATGGAATGGAAACTTGCAGTGACACAGAGCTGCAAGATACAGCAATGGCCAACTGTACTGTACAACTATATACTGTTGGTCACTAAAATGCTGCACTGTCCTACTATATATACTGCTCACAAAAATGCAGCACAGATATGGAATGGAATCTTGCAGTGACACAGCTGTAAGATACAGCAATGGCCTACTGTACTGTACAACTATATACTGTTGGTCACCAAAATGCTGCACTTTACTACTAAATATACTGCTCAAAAAATGCAGCACAGATATGGAATGGATACTTGCAGTGACACGGAGCTGCAAGATACAGCAATGGCCTACTCTACTGTACAACTATATACTGTTGGTCACCAAAATGCTGCACTGTACTACTATATATACTGCTCACAAAATGCAGCACAGATATGGAATGGATACTTGCAGTGATACAGAGCTGCAAGATACAGCAATGGCCTACTCTACTGTACAACTATATACTGATGGTCACCAAAATGATGCACTGTACTACTATATATACTGCTCACAAAAATGCAGCACAGATATGGAATGGATACTTGCAGTGAGACAGAGCTGCACGATACAGCAATGGCCTACTGTACTGTACAACTATATACTGTTGGTCACCAAAATGCTGCACTGTGCTACTATATATACTGCTCACAAAACTGCAGCAAATATATGGAATGGATATTTTCAGTGACACAGAGCTGCAAGATACAGCAATGGCCTACTGTACTGTACAACTATATACTGTTGGTCACCAAAATGCTGCACTGTACTACCATATATACTACTTACAAAGATGCAGAACAGATATGGAATGGATACTTTCAGTGACACGGAGCTACAGGATACAGCAATGGCCTACTGTACAGTACAACTATATACTGTTGGTCACCAAAATGCTGTACTGTACTGTACTACTATATATAGACTGCTCACAAAAATGCTACACAGATATGGAATGGATACTTGCAGTGACACAGCTGCAAGATACAGCAATGGCCAACTGTACTGTACAACTATATACTGTTGGTCACTAAAATGCTGCACTGTACTACTATATATACTGCTCACAAAACAATGCAGCACAGATATGGAATGGATTCTTGCAGTGACACAGAGCTGCAAGATACAGCAATGGCCTACTGTACTGTACAACTATATACTGTTGGTCACCAAAATGCTGCACTGTGCTACTATATATACTGCTCACAAAAATGCAGCAAAGATATGGAATGGATATTTTCAGTGACATGGAGCTGCAAGATACAGCAATGGCCTACTCTACTGTACAACTATATACTGTTGGTCACCAAAATGCTGCACTGTACTACTATATATACTACTCACAAAAATGCAGAACAGATATGGAATGGATACTTTCAGTGACACGGAGCTAAAGGATACAGCAATGGCCTACTGTACTGTACAACTATATACTGTTGGTCACCAAAATGCTGTACTGTACTACTATATATATACTGCTCACAAAAATGCAGCACAGATATGGAATGGAAACTTGCAGTGCCACACACTGCTGCAAGATACAGCAATGGCCTACTGTACTGTACAACTATATACTGTTGGTCACCAAAATGCTGCACTGTACTACTATATATACTGCTCACAAAACAATGCAGCACAGATATGGAATGGATACTTGCAGTGACACAGAGCTGCAAGATACAGCAATAAATTACTGTACTGTACAACTATATACTGAAGGTCACCAAAATGCTGCACTGTACTACTATATATACTGCTCACAAAAATGCAGCACAGATATGGAATGGATACTTGCAGTGACACAGAGCTACAAGATACAGCAATGGCAACCTGTACTGTACAACTATATACTGTTGGTCACCAAAATGCTGCACTGTACTACTATATATACTGCTCACAATAATGCAGTACAGATATGGAATGGATACTTGCAGTGATACAGAGCTGCAAGATACAGCAATGGCCTACTGTACTGTACAACTATATACTGTTGGTCACCAAAATGCTGCACTGTACTACTATATATACTGCTCACAAAAATGCAGCACAGATATGGAATGGAAACTTGAAGTGACACAGAGCTGCAAGATACAGCAATGGCCTACTCTACTGTACAACTATATACTGATGGTCACCAAAATGATGCACTGTACTACTAAATATACTGCTCACAAAAATGCTGCACAGATATGGAATGGATACTTGCAGTGAGACAGAGCTGCACGATACAGCAATGGCCTACTGTACTGTACTGTACTGTACTGTACAACTATATATTGTTGGTCACCAAAATGCTGTACTGCACTACTATATATACTGCTCACAAAAATGCAGCACAGATATGGAATGGAAACTTGCAGTGTCACACACTGCTGCAAGATACAGCAATGGCCTACTGTACTGTACAACTATATACTGTTGGTCACCAAAATGCTGCACTGTACTACTATATATACTGCTCACAAAACAATGCAGCACAGATATGGAATGGATACTTGCAGTGACACAGAGCTGCAAGATACAGCAATGGCCTACTGTACTGTACAACTATATACTGTTGGTCACCAAAATGCTGCACTGTGCTACTATATATACTGCTCACAAAAATCCAGCAAAGATATGGAATGGATATTTTCAGTGACATGGAGCTGCAAGATACAGCAATGGCCTACTCTACTGTACAACTATATACTGTTGGTCACCAAATGCTGCACTGTACTACTATATATACTGCTCACAAAAATGCTGCACAGATATGGAATGGAAACTTGCAGTGACACAGAGCTGCAAGATACAGTAATGGCCAACTGTACTGTACAACTATATACTGTTGGTCACTAAAATGCTGCACTGTCCTACTATATATACTGCTCACAAAAATGCAGCACAGAAATGGAATGGATACTTGCAGTGACACAGCTGCAAGATACAGCAATGGCCTACTGTACTCTACAATTATATACTGTTGGTCACCAAAATGCTGCACTTTACTACTAAATATACTGCTCAAAAAAATGCAGCACAGATATGGAATGGATACTTGCAGTGACACGGAGCTGCAAGATACAGCAATGGCCTATTTTACTGTACAACTATATACTGTTGGTCACCAAAATGCTGCACTGTACTACTATATATACTGCTCACAAAATGCAGCACAGATATGGAATGGATACTTGCAGTGATACAGAGCTGCAAGATACAGCAATGGCCTACTCTACTGTACAACTATATACTGATGGTCACCAAAATGATGCACTGTACTACTATATATACTGCTCACAAAAATGCAGCACAGATATGGAATGGATACTTGCAGTGAGACAGAGCTGCACGATACAGCAATGGCCTACTGTACTGTACAACTATATACTGTTGGTCACCAAAATGCTGTACTGCACTACTATATATACTGCTCACAAAAATGCAGTACAGATATGGAATGGAAACTTGCAGTGTCACACACTGCTGCAAGATACAGCAATGGCCTACTATACTGTACAACTATATACTGTTGGTCACCAAAATGCTGCACTGTACTACTATATATACAGCTCACAAAACAATGCAGCACAGATATGGAATGGATACTTGCAGTGACACAGAGCTGCAAGATACAGCAATGGCCTACTGTACTGTACAACTATATACTGTTGGTCACCAAAATGCTGCACTGTGCTACTATATATACTGCTCACAAAAATGCAGCAAAGATATGGAATGGATATTTTCAGTGACAAGGAGTTGCAAGATACAGCAATGGCCTACTCTACTGTACAACTATATACTGTTGGTCACCAAAATGCTGCACAGTACTACTAAATATACTGCTCACAAAAATGCAGCACAGATATGGAATGGATACTTGCAGTGACACAGAGCTGCAAGATACAGCAATGGCCAACTGTACTGTACAACTATATACTGTTGGTCACTAAAATGCTGCACTGTACTACTATATATACTGCTCACAAAAATGCAGCACAGATATGGAATGGATACTTGCAGTGACACAGAGCTGCAAGATACAGCAATGGCCTACTGTACTGTACAACTATATACTGTTGGTCACCAAAATGTTGCACTTTACTACTAAATATACTGCTCACAAAAATGCAGCACAGATATGGAATGGATACTTTCAGTGACACGGAGCAACAGGATACAGCAATGGCCTACTGTACTGTACAACTATATACTGTTGGTCACCAAAATGCTGCACTGTGCTACTATATATACTGCTCACAAAAATGCAGCAAAGATATGGAATGGATATTTTCAGTGACATGGAGTTGCAAGATACAGCAATGGCCTACTCTACTGTACAACTATATACTGTTGGTCACCAAAATGCTGCACTTTACTACTAAATATACTGCTCACAAAAATGCAGCACAGATATGGAATGGATACTTCCAGCGACACGGAGCTACAGGATACAGCAATGGCCTACTGTACTGTACAACTATATACTGTTGGTCACCAAAATGCTGCACTGTACTACTATATATACTGCTCACAAAAATGCTGCACAGATATGGAATGGATACTTGCAGTGACACAGAGCTGCAAGATACAGCAATGGCCTACTGTACTGTACAACTATATACTGTTGGTCACCAAAATGCTGCACTTCACTACTAAATATACTGCTCACAAAAATGCAGCACAGATATGGAATGGATACTTGCAGTGACACGGAGCTGCAAGATACAGCAATGGCCTACTGTACTGTACAACTATATACTGTTGGTCACCAAAATGCTGCACTGTACTACTATATATACTGCTCACAAAAATGCTGCACAGATATGGAATGGATACTTGCAGTGACACAGAGCTGCAAGATACAGCAATGGCCAACTGTACTGTACAACTATATACTGTTGATCACCAAAATGCTGCACTGTACTACTATATATACTGCTCACAAAATGCAGCACAGATATGGAATGGATACTTGCAGTGACACAGAGCTGCAAGATACAGCAATGGCCTACTCTACTGTACAACTATATACTGATGGTCACCAAAATGATGCACTGTACTACTATATATACTGCTCACAAAAATGCAGCACAGATATGGAATGGATACTTGCAGTGAGACAGAGCTGCACGATACAGCAATGGCCTACAGTACTGTACAACTATATACTGTTGATCACCAAAATGCTGTACTACACTACTATATATACTGCTCACAAAAATGCAGCACAGATATGGAATGGAAACTTGCAGTGTCACACACTGCTGCAAGATACAGCAATGGCCTACTGTACTGTACAACTATATACTGTTGGTCACCAAAATGCTGCACTGTACTACTATATATACTGCTCACAAAACAATGCAGCACAGATATGGAATGGATACTTGCAGTGACACAGAGCTGCAAGATACAGCAATGGCCTACTGTACTGTACAACTATATACTGTTGGTCACCAAAATGCTGCACTCTGCTACTATATATACTGCTCACAAAAATGCTGCAAAGATATGGAATGGATATTTTCAGTGACATGGAGTTGCAAGATACAACAATGGCCTACTCTACTGTACAACTATATACTGTTGGTCACCAAAATGCTGCACTTTACTACTAAATATACTGCTCACAAAAATGCAGCACAGATATGGAATGGATACTTGCAGTGACACAGAGCTGCAAGATACAGCAATGGCCTACTCTACTGTACAACTATATACTGATGGTCACCAAAATGAT
The DNA here is from genome assembly GCF_028390025.1 of Pseudophryne corroboree. NCBI lineage: Eukaryota > Metazoa > Chordata > Amphibia > Anura > Myobatrachidae > Pseudophryne > Pseudophryne corroboree. The sequence goes on from NC_086445.1 coordinate 740,494,541, forward strand.
GCACTGTACTACTATATATACTGCTCACAAAAATGCAGCACAGATATGGAATGGATACTTGCAGTGACACGGAGCTGCAAGATACAGCAATGGCCTACTGTACTGTACAACTATATACTGTTGGTCACCAAAATGCTGCACTGTACTACTATATAAACTGCTCACAAAATGCAGCACAGATATGGAATGGATACTTGCAGTGACACAGAGCTGCAAGATACAGCAATGGCCTACTCTACTGTACAACTATATACTGATGGTCACCAAAATGATGCACTGTACTACTATATATACTGCTCACAAAAATGCAGCACATATATAGAATGGATACTTGCAGTGAGACAGAGCTGCACGATACAGCAATGGCCTACTGTACTGTACAACTATATACTGTTGATCACCAAAATGCTGTACTGCACTACTATATATACTGCACACAAAAATGCAGCACAGATATGGAATGGAAACTTGCAGTGTCACACACTGCTGCAAGATACAGCAATGGCCTACTGTACTGTACAACTATATACTGTTGGTCACCAAAATGCTGCACTGTACTACTATATATACTGCTCACAAAACAATGCAGCACAGATATGGAATGGATACTTGCAGTGACACAGAGCTGCAAGATACAGCAATGGCCTACTGTACTGTACAACTATATACTGTTGGTCACCAAAATGCTGCACTGTGCTACTATATATACTGCTCACAAAAATCCAGCAAAGATATGGAATGGATATTTTCAGTGACATGGAGCTGCAAGATACAGCAATGGCCTACTCTACTGTACAACTATATACTGTTGGTCACCAAATGCTGCACTGTACTACTATATATACTGCTCACAAAAATGCAGCACAGATATGGAATGGATACTTTCAGTGACACGGAGCTACAGGATACAGCAATGGCCTACTGTACTGTACAACTATATACTGTTGGTCACCAAAATGCTGCACTGTACTACTATATATACTGCTCACAAAAATGCTGCACAGATATGGAATGGAAACTTGCAGTGACACAGAGCTGCAAGATACAGCAATGGCCAACTGTACTGTACAACTATATACTGTTGGTCACTAAAATGCTGCACTGTCCTACTATATATACTGCTCACAAAAATGCAGCACAGATATGGAATGGAATCTTGCAGTGACACAGCTGTAAGATACAGCAATGGCCTACTGTACTCTACAACTATATACTGTTGGTCACCAAAATGCTGCACTTTACTACTAAATATACTGCTCAAAAAATGCAGCACAGATATGGAATAGATACTTGCAGTGACACGGAGCTGCAAGATACAGCAATGGCCTACTGTACTGTACAACTATATACTGTTGGTCACTAAAATGCTGCACTGTACTACTATATATACTGCTCACAAAACAATGCAGCACAGATATGGAATGGATTCTTGCAGTGACACAGAGCTGCAAGATACAGCAATGGCCTACTGTACTGTACAACTATATACTGTTGGTCACCAAAATGCTGCACTGTGCTACTATATATACTGCTCACAAAAATGCAGCAAAGATATGGAATGGATATTTTCAGTGACATGGAGCTGCAAGATACAGCAATGGCCTACTCTACTGTACAACTATATACTGTTGGTCACCAAAATGCTGCACTGTACTACTATATATACTACTCACAAAAATGCAGAACAGATATGGAATGGATACTTTCAGTGACACGGAGCTACAGGATACAGCAATGGCCTACTGTACTGTACAACTATATACTGTTGGTCACCAAAATGCTGTACTGTACTACTATATATATACTGCTCACAAAAATGCAGAACAGATATGGAATGGATACTTGCAGTGACACAGAGCTGCAAGATACAGCAATGGCCTACTGTACTGTACAACTATATACTGTTGGTCACCAAAATGCTGCACTTTACTACTAAATATACTGCTCACAAAAATGCAATACAGATATGGAATGGATACTTGCAGTGACATGGAGCTGCAAGATACAGCAATGGCCTACTGTACTGTACAACTATATACTGTTGGTCACCAAAATGCTGCACTGTACTACTATATATACTGCTCACAAAAATGCAGCACAGATATGGAATGGATACTTGCAGTTACACAGAGCTGCAAGATACAGCAATTGCCTACTCTACTGTACAACTATATACTGTTGGTCACCAAAATGATGCACTGTACTACTATATATGCTGCTCACAAAAATGCAGCACAGATATGGAATGGATACTTGCAGTGAGACAGAGCTGCACGATACAGCAATGGCCTTCTGTACTGTACAACTATATACTGTTGGTCACCAAAATGCTGTACTGCACTACTATATATACTGCTCACAAAAATGCAGCACAGATATGGAATGGAAACTTGCAGTGTCACACACTGCTGCAAGATACAGCAATGGCCTACTGTACTGTACAACTATATACTGTTGGTCACCAAAATGCTGCACTGTACTACTATATATACTGCTCACAAAACAATGCAGCACAGATATGGAATGGATACTTGCAGTGACACAGAGCTGCAAGATACAGCAATAGATTACTGTACTGTACAACTATATACTGAAGGTCACCAAAATGCTGCACTGTACTACTATATATACTGCTCACAAAAATGCAGCACAGATATGGAATGGATACTTGCAGTGACACAGAGCTACAAGATACAGCAATGGCAACCTGTACTGTACAACTATATACTGTTGGTCACCAAAATGCTGCACTGTACTACTATATATACTGCTCACAATAATGCAGTACAGATATGGAATGGATACTTGCAGTGATACAGAGCTGCAAGATACAGCAATGGCCTACTGTACTGTACAACTATACACTGTTGGTCACCAAAATGCTGCACTGTACTACTATATATACTGCTCACAAAAATGCAGCACAGATATGGAATGGAAACTTGAAGTGACACAGAGCTGCAAGATACAGCAATGGCCTACTCTACTGTACAACTATATACTGATGGTCACCAAAATGATGCACTGTACTACTAAATATACTGCTCACAAAAATGCTGCACAGATATGGAATGGATACTTGCAGTGAGACAGAGCTGCACGATACAGCAATGGCCTACTGTACTGCACTGTACTGTACTGTACAACTATATATTGTTGGTCACCAAAATGCTGTACTGCACTACTATATATACTGCTCACAAAAATGCAGCACAGATATGGAATGGAAACTTGCAGTGTCACACACTGCTGCAAGATACAGCAATGGCCTACTGTACTGTACAACTATATACTGTTGGTCAACAAAATGCTGCACTGTACTACTATATATACTGCTCACAAAACAATGCAGCACAGATATGGAATGGATACTTGCAGTGACACAGAGCTGCAAGATACAGCAATGGCCTACTGTACTGTACAACTATATACTGTTGGTCACCAAAATGCTGCACTGTGCTACTATATATACTGCTCACAAAAATCCAGCAAAGATATGGAATGGATATTTTCAGTGACATGGAGCTGCAAGATACAGCAATGGCCTACTCTACTGTACAACTATATACTGTTGGTCACCAAATGCTGCACTGTACTACTATATATACTGCTCACAAAAATGCAGCACAGATATGGAATGGATACTTTCAGTGACACGGAGCTACAGGATACAGCAATGGCCTACTGTACTGTACAACTATATACTGTTGGTCACCAAAATGCTGCACTGTACTACTATATATACTGCTCACAAAAATGCTGCACAGATATGGAATGGAAACTTGCAGTGACACAGAGCTGCAAGATACAGCAATGGCCAACTGTACTGTACAACTATATACTATTGGTCACTAAAATGCTGCACTGTCCTACTATATATACTGCTCACAAAAATGCAGCACAGATATGGAATGGATACTTGCAGTGACACAGCTGCAAGATACAGCAATGGCCTACTGTACTCTACAACTATATACTGTTGGTCACCAAAATGCTGCACTTTATTACTAAATATACTGCTCAAAAAAATGCAGCACAGATATGGAATGGATACTTGCAGTGACACGGAGCTGCAAGATACAGCAATGGCCTACTCTACTGTACAACTATATACTGTTGGTCACCAAAATGCTGCACTGTACTACTATATATACTGCTCACAAAATGCAGCACAGATATGGAATGGATACTTGCAGTGATACAGAGCTGCAAGATACAGCAATGGCCTACTCTACTGTACAACTATATACTGATGGTCACCAAAATGATGCACTGTACTACTATATATACTGCTCACAAAAATGCAGCACAGATATGGAATGGATACTTGCAGTGAGACAGAGCTGCACGATACAGCAATGGCCTACTGTACTGTACAACTATATACTGTTGGTCACCAAAATGCTGTACTGCACTACTATATATACTGCTCACAAAAATGCAGCACAGATATGGAATGGAAACTTGCAGTGTCACACACTGCTGCAAGATACAGCAATGGCCTACTATACTGTACAACTATATACTGTTGGTCACCAAAATGCTGCACTGTACTACTATATATACAGCTCACAAAACAATGCAGCACAGATATGGAATGGATACTTGAAGTGACACAGAGCTGCAAGATACAGCAATGGCCTACTGTACTGTACAACTATATACTGTTGGTCACCAAAATGCTGCACTGTGCTACTATATATACTGCTCACAAAAATGCAGCAAAGATATGGAATGGATATTTTCAGTGACATGGAGTTGCAAGATACAGCAATGGCCTACTCTACTGTACAACTATATACTGTTGGTCACCAAAATGCTGCACTGTACTACTATATATACTGCTCACAAAAATGCAGCACAGATATGGAATGGATACTTTCAGTGACACGGAGCTACAGGATACAGCAATGGCCTACTGTACTGTACAACTATATACTGTTGGTCACCAAAATGCTGCACAGTACTACTAAATATACTGCTCACAAAAATGCAGCAAATATATGGAATGGATATTTTCAGTGACACAGAGCTGCAAGATACAGCAATGGCCTACTGTACTGTACAACTATATACTGTTGGTCACCAAAATGCTGCACTGTACTACCATATATACTACTTACAAAAATGCAGAACAGATATGGAATGGATACTTTCAGTGACACGGAGCTACAGGATACAGCAATGGCCTACTGTACAGTACAACTATATACTGTTGGTCACCAAAATGCTGTACTGTACTGTACTACTATATATAGACTGCTCACAAAAATGCTACACAGATATGGAATGGATACTTGCAGTGACACAGCTGCAAGATACAGCAATGGCCAACTGTACTGTACAACTATATACTGTTGGTCACTAAAATGCTGCACTGTACTACTATATATACTGCTCACAAAACAATGCAGCACAGATATGGAATGGATTCTTGCAGTGACACAGAGCTGCAAGATACAGCAATGGCCTACTGTACTGTACAACTATATACTGTTGGTCACCAAAATGCTGCACTGTGCTACTATATATACTGCTCACAAAAATGCAGCAAAGATATGGAATGGATATTTTCAGTGACATGGAGCTGCAAGATACAGCAATGGCCTACTCTACTGTACAACTATATACTGTTGGTCACCAAAATGCTGCACTGTACTACTATATATACTACTCACAAAAATGCAGAACAGATATGGAATGGATACTTTCAGTGACACGGAGCTACAGGATACAGCAATGGCCTACTGTACTGTACAACTATATACTGTTGGTCACCAAAATGCTGTACTGTACTACTATATATATACTGCTCACAAAAATGCAGAACAGATATGGAATGGATACTTGCAGTGACACAGAGCTGCAAGATACAGCAATGGCCTACTGTACTGTACAACTATATACTGTTGGTCACCAAAATGCTGCACTTTACTACTAAATATACTGCTCACAAAAATGCAATACAGATATGGAATGGATACTTGCAGTGACATGGAGCTGCAAGATACAGCAATGGCCTACTGTACTGTACAACTATATACTGTTGGTCACCAAAATGCTGCACTGTACTACTATATATACTGCTCACAAAAATGCAGCACAGATATGGAATGGATACTTGCAGTTACACAGAGCTGCAAGATACAGCAATTGCCTACTCAACTGTACAACTATATACTGTTGGTCACCAAAATGATGCACTGTACTACTATATATACTGCTCACAAAAATGCAGCACAGATATGGAATGGATACTTGCAGTGAGACAGAGCTGCACAATACAGCAATGGCCTACTGTACTGTACAACTATATACTGTTGGTCACCAAAATGCTGTACTGCACTACTATATATACTGCTCACAAAAATGCAGCACAGATATGGAATGGAAACTTGCAGTGTCACACACTGCTGCAAGATACAGCAATGGCCTACTGTACTGTACAACTATATACTGTTGGTCACCAAAATGCTGCACTGTACTACTATATATACTGCTCACAAAACAATGCAGCACAGATATGGAATGGATACTTGCAGTGACACAGAGCTGCAAGATACAGCAATGGCCAACTGTACTGTACAACTATATACTGTTGGTCACTAAAATGCTGCACTATACTACTATATATACTGCTCACAAAAATGCAGCACAGATATGGAATGGATACTTGCAGTGACACAGAGCTGCAAGATACAGCAATGGCCTACTGTACTGTACAACTATATACTGTTGGTCACCAAAATGTTGCACTTTACTACTAAATATACTGCTCACAAAAATGCAGCACAGATATGGAATGGATACTTTCAGTGACACGGAGCAACAGGATACAGCAATGGCCTACTGTACTGTACAACTATATACTGTTGGTCACCAAAATGCTGCACTGTGCTACTATATATACTGCTCACAAAAATGCAGCAAAGATATGGAATGGATATTTTCAGTGACATGGAGTTGCAAGATACAGCAATGGCCTTCTCTACTGTACAACTATATACTGTTGGTCACCAAAATGCTGCACTTTACTACTAAATATACTGCTCACAAAAATGCAGCACAGATATGGAATGGATACTTTCAGCGACACGGAGCTACAGGATACAGCAATGGCCTACTGTACTGTACAACTATATACTGTTGGTCACCAAAATGCTGCACTGTACTACTATATATACTGCTCACAAAAATGCTGCACAGATATGGAATGGATACTTGCAGTGACACAGAGCTGCAAGATACAGCAATGGCCAACTGTTCTGTACAACTATATACTGTTGGTCACTAAAATGCTGCACTGTACTACTATATATACTGCTCACAAAAATGCAGCACAGATATGGAATGGATACTTGCAGTGACACAGAGCTGCAAGATACAGCAATGGCCTACTGTACTGTACAACTATATACTGTTGGTCACCAAAATGCTGCACTTCACTACTAAATATACTGCTCACAAAAATGCAGCACAGATATGCAATGGATACTTGCAGTGACACGGAGCTGCAAGATACAGCAATGGCCTACTGTACTGTACAACTATATACTGTTGGTCACCAAAATGCTGCACTGTACTACTATATATACTGCTCACATAAATGCTGCACAGATATGGAATGGATACTTGCAGTGACACAGAGCTGCAAGATACAGCAATGGCCAACTGTACTGTACAACTATATACTGTTGATCACCAAAATGCTGCACTGTACTACTATATATACTGCTCACAAAATGCAGCACAGATATGGAATGGATACTTGCAGTGACACAGAGCTGCAAGATACAGCAATGGCCTACTCTACTGTACAACTATATACTGATGGTCACCAAAATGATGCACTGTACTACTATATAAACTGCTCACAAAAATGCAGCACAGATATGGAATGGATACTTGCAGTGAGACAGAGCTGCACGATACAGCAATGGCCTACTGTACTTTACAACTATATACTGTTGATCACCAAAATGCTGTACTACACTACTATATATACTGCTCACAAAAATGCAGCACAGATATGGAATGGAAACTTGCAGTGTCACACACTGCTGCAAGATACAGCAATGGCCTACTGTACTGTACAACTATATACTGTTGGTCACCAAAATGCTGCACTGTACTACTATATATACTGCTCACAAAACAATGCAGCACAGATATGGAATGGATACTTGCAGTGACACAGAGCTGCAAGATACAGCAATGGCCTACTGTACTGTACAACTATATACTGTTGGTCACCAAAATGCTGCACTCTGCTACTATATATACTGCTCACAAAAATGCTGCAAAGATATGGAATGGATATTTTCAGTGACATGGAGTTGCAAGATACAACAATGGCCTACTCTACTGTACAACTATATACTGTTGGTCACCAAAATGCTGCACTTTACTACTAAATATACTGCTCACAAAAATGCAGCACAGATATGGAATGGATACTTGCAGTGACACAGAGCTGCAAGATACAGCAATGGCCTACTCTACTGTACAACTATATACTGATGGTCACCAAAATGATGCACTGTACTACTATATATACTGCTCACAAAAATGCAGCACAGATATGGAATGGATACTTGCAGTGAGGCAGAGCTGCACGATACAGCAATGGCCTACTGTACTGTACAACTATATACTGTTGGTCACCAAAATGCTGTACTGCACTATTATATAAACTGCTCACAAAAATGCAGCACAGATATGGAATGGAAACTTGCAGTGTCACACACTGCTGCAAGATACAGCAATGGCCTACTGTACTGTACAACTATATACTGTTGGTCACCAAAATGCTGCACTGTACTACTATATATACAGCTCACAAAACAATGCAGCACAGATATGGAATGGATACTTGCAGTGACACAGAGCTGCAAGATACAGCAATGGCCTACTGTACTGTACAACTATATACTGTTGGTCACCAAAATGCTGCACTGTGCTACTATATATACTGCTCACAAAAATGCAGCAAAGATATGGAATGGATATTTTCAGTGACATGGAGTTGCAAGATACAGCAATGGCCTACTCTACTGTACAACTATATACTGTTGGTCACCAAAATGCTGCACTGTACTACTATATATACTGCTCACAAAAATGCAGCACAAATATGAAATGGATACTTTCAGTGACACGGAGCTACAGGATACAGCAATGGCCTACTGTACTGTACAACTATATACTGTTGGTCACTAAAATGCTGCACTGTACTACTATATATACTGCTCACAAAAATGCAGCACAGATATGGAATGGATACTTGCAGTGACACAGAGCTGCAAGATACAGCAATGGCCTACTGTACTGTACAACTATATACTGTTGGTCACCAAAATGCTGCACTTTACTACTAAATATACTGCTTACAAAAATGCAGCACAGATATGGAATGGATACTTGCAGTGACACGGAGCTGCAAGATACAGCAATGGCCTACTGTACTGTATAACTATATACTGTTGGTCACCAAAATGCTGCACTGTACTACTATATATACTGCTCACAAAATGCAGCACAGATATGGAATGGATACTTGCAGTGACACAGAGCTGCAAGATACAGCAATGGCCTACTCTACTGTACAACTATATACTGATGGTCACCAAAATGATGCACTGTACTACTATATATACTGCTCACAAAAATGCAGCACAGATATAGAATGGATACTTGCAGTGAGACAGAGCTGCACGATACAGCAATAGCCTACTGTACTGTACAACTATATACTGTTGATCACCAAAATGCTGTACTGCACTACTATATATGCTGCTCACAAAAATGCAGCACAGATATGGAATGGAAACTTGCAGTGTCACACACTGCTGCAAGATACAGCAATGGCCTACTGTACTGTACAACTATATACTGTTGGTCACCAAAATGCTGCACTGTACTACTATATATACTGCTCACAAAACAAAGCAGCACAGATATGGAATGGATACTTGCAGTGACACAGAGCTGCAAGATACAGCAATGGCCTACTGTACTGTACAACTATATACTGATGGTCACCAAAATGCTGCACTGTACTACTAAATATACTGCTCACAAAAATGCAGCACAGATATGGAATGGATACTTGCAGTGACACAGACCTGCAAGATACAGCAATGGCCTACTCTACTGTACAACTATATACTGATGGTCACCAAAATGATGCACTGTACTACTATATATACTGCTCACAAAAATGCTGCACAGATATGGAATGGATACTTGCAGTGAGACAGAGCTTCACGATACTGCAATGGTCTACTGTACTGTACAACTATATACTGTTTGTCACCAAAATGCTGTACTGCACTATTATATATACTGCTCACAAAAATGCAGCACAGCTATGGAATGGAAACTTGCAGTGTCACACACTGCTGCAAGATACAGCAATGGCCTACTGTACTGTACAACTATATACTGTTGGTCACCAAAATGCTGCACTGTACTACTATATATACAGCTCACAAAACAATGCAGCACAGATATGGAATGGATACTTACAGTCACACAGAGCTGCAAGATACGGCAATGGCCTACTGTACTGTACAACTATATACTGTTGGTCACCAAAATGCTGCACTGTGCTACTATATATACTGCTCACAAAAATGCAGCAAAGATATGGAATGGATATTTTCAGTGACATGGAGTTGCAAGATACAGCAATGGCCTACTCTACTGTACAACTATATACTGTTGGTCACCAAAATGCTGCACTGTACTACTATATATACTGCTCACAAAAATGCAGCACAGATATGGAATGGATACTTTCAGTGACACGGAGCTACAGGATACAGCAATGGCCTAGTGTACTGTACAACTATATACTGTTGGTCACCAAAATGCTGCACAGTACTACTATATATACTGCTCACAAAAATGCAGCACAGATATGGAATGGATACTTGCAGTGACACAGAGCTGCAAGATACAGCAATGGCCAACTGTACTGTACAACTATATACTGTTGGTCACTAAAATGCTGCACTGTACTACTAAATATACTGCTCACAAAAATGCAGCACAGATATGGAATGGATACTTTCAGTGACACGGAGCTACAGGATACAGCAATGGCCTACTGTACTGTACAACTATATACTGTTGGTCACCAAAATGCTGCACTGTGCTACTATATATACTGCTCACAAAAATGCAGCAAAGATATGGAATGGATATTTTCAGTGACATGGAGTTGCAAGATACAGCAATGGCCTACTCTACTGTACAACTATATATTGTTTTTCACCAAAATGCTGCACTGTACTACTATATATACTGCTCACAAAAATGCAGCACAGATATGGACTGGATACTTGCAGTGACACAGAGCTGCAAGATACAGCAATGGCCTACTGTACTGTACAACCAGGGCCGGCGCCACCACTAGGCAGCTTTAGGCAGCTGCCTATGGGCGGCGTCACTTGAGGGGCGGCAACGCTGAGCAGAATGAAATAGTGAGTGACAACCAGGATGATGTGTGTTGCGCTGACCGGGAGGAATGTGAGACACCTGCTCAATGTACACCCTGGGTCGGATCTGCCGGGTGGGGGCTGTAGTGGAGCCGCATGTCTGTGTCCTGTACCGCCTCCCCCTTCTGCCTTGGCGCTCGTCCCACCGCTTCCTTCCCCTGACCCGTCACCCGAAGACTGGGGAAAAGACGCGATCGCGACCGCGATCGCGAACGCAGCTTCCTCTGCAGGAAACTCTTGGTAGTCAAGCCAGCCAGCAGAGAGTGGGTGCTGCGGTGTATGCACAGCAACAGCAGCAGCTCTCTTATGTCCTCACAAGTCCCAGTTAGCTGGCAGTGTCTCCCCAGGTACAGTGTGCACTATATATATATATGTGTGTGTGTGTATGTATGTATAGCATATGTGTGTTGTGTAGTGTGACTTTGTGCAGTCTGTGTATTCTCTCCCCCCCCCCTCCTCCATTACACAGTAACTTTCACAATAGTAGCACTCCAAGCATACATACACTGTAACAAGACTTTCTGGTGGTCAGCTTGTAGTCAACGTTTCAATGCACTAATGTTTTGGCATTTTCATCATGTTCTTGAAACATTGACTATAAGCTGATTACCAGAAAGCCTTATTATATGGTTGGAGTGCCGCTACTTTGGATAGATATACTGTGTGTGTATATATCTATATACATCAAGAATGTATATTTGGCCCTCCCAAATAAATTATGTTACCAGGTGCCCTCCACAAAGTTGTGTATATATAATCCAAGGAAGGCAGCGGCGCTTCGGGATTTGTTGTGATGAAAAAATTGTATTGCTTGTGTAACTTTTAATACAATTTTATTAGCACAACAAATCCCGCAGTGTTGCTGCCTTCCTTGGATTATATATATATATATATATATATATATATATATATGTGGAACAATAGAGGATAGCGCCTAAGTACACCCAGTAGGACACGTAAATAAATAAATTTATCTAGATTATTAAATATCCTTTTTTAGCAGAATATAACACACCTCATATGTGAATGAGTGGCAGCTCTCACACAGTATAAGAGTAAAAATCTAAAAAATGAAGTAAATAAGAGCGCCTAATAGTGTTAGTGTGGAAATTTATATATAAAAGATAACTTAGCTCGTAAAGCTTTCAGCTTGATGATTCTCAGAAGTAAAACATGTAAAAGAGAGATAAAAGCAACATAGTGTGTACTGTTTTCAAACGTTTTTCAAAGATACAAGCGTTAGGAACTTTTGCTGGTTCCAATAATTTGATGTAGTAAAAACAGTAACAATTTATTAAACAACAATCCTGTCCCAACCACGGGTGGCAGGTAAAAACAATTAAAAAACAGTTCGTCTGATCATAAATGTAGGTAGCGCACGTACAGAATTAAATATTAAAAACAGCTTATCTGTCCGCATATGGAAAAGACCATAGATAAAAAGGAATATTCAGGCAGATTCTCTATCTGTAATAGCAGGTATCAAACGTACAGGATTGAAATTAAAAAACAGCTTATCTGTCCGCAAGTGGGAAGTCCAAAGGGTAAGCATCAAGTCCCTGTCCCAACGCGTTTCGTCCTAGCATGAGGACTTCATCAGGATTGTTGTTTATTAAATTGTTACTGTTTTTACTACATCAAATTATTGGAACCAGCAAAAGTTCCTAACACTTGTATCTTTGAAAAACGTTTGAAAACAGTACACACTATGTTGCTTTTATCTCTCTTTTACATGTTTTACTTCTGAGAATCATCAAGCTGAAACCTTTACGAGCTAAGTTATCTTTTATATATAAATTTCCACACTAACACTATTAGGCGCTCTTATTTACTTCATTTTTTAGATTTTTACTCTTATACTGTGTGAGAGCTGCCACTCATTCACATATGAGGTGTGTTATATTCTGCTAAAAAAGGATATTTAATAATCTAGATAAATTTATTTATTTACGTGTCCTACTGGGTGTACTTAGGCGCTATCCTCTATTGTTCCACATATATATATATATATATATATATATATATATATATACATATAATCCAAGGAAGGCAGCAACACTGCGGGATTTGTTGTGCTAATAAAATTGTATTAAAAGTTACACAAGCAATACAATTTTTTCATCACAACAAATCCCGAAGCGCCGCTGCCTTCCTTGGATTATATATACACAACTTTGTGGAGGGCACCTGGTAACATAATTTATTTGGGAGGGCCAAATATACATTCTTGATGTATATAGATATATACACACACAGTATATCCTTCCAAAGTAGCGGCACTCCAACCATATAATAAGGCTTTCTGGTAATCAGCTTATAGTCAATGTTTCAAGAACATGATGAAAATGCCAAAACATTAGTGCATTGAAACGTTGACTACAAGCTGACCACCAGAAAGTCTTGTTACAGTGTATGTATGCTTGGAGTGCTACTATTGTGAAAGTTACTGTGTAATGGAGGAGGGGGGGGGAGAGAATACACAGACTGCACAAAGTCACACTACACAACACACATATGCTATACATACATACACACACACACACATATATATATAGTGCACACTGTACCTGGGGAGACACTGCCAGCTAACTGGGACTTGTGAGGACATAAGAGAGCTGCTGCTGTTGCTGTGCATACACCGCAGCTACCACTCTCTGCTGGCTGGCTTGACTACCAAGAGTTTCCTGCAGAGGAAGCTGCGTTCGCGATCGCGGTCGCGATCGCGTCTTTTCCCCAGTCTTCGGGTGACGGGTCAGGGGAAGGAAGCGGTGGGACGAGCGCCAAGGCAGAAGGGGGAGGCGGTACAGGACACAGACATGCGGCTCCACTACAGCCCCCACCCGGCAGATCCGACCCAGGGTGAGCATGGAGCAGGTGTCTCACATTCCTCCCGGTCAGCGCAACACACATCATCCTGGCTGTCACTCACTATTTCATTCTGCTCAGCGTTGCCGCCCCTCAAGTGACGCCGCCCATAGGCAGCTGCCTAAAGCTGCCTAGTGGTGGCGCCGGCCCTGGCAGCAGTATCTGTAAAGTTAATCTGCTGCAGCTCCGATCCTAGAACTGCTGGGCTAATAACACAGATCCTGTATAAAGCAGGCATCCAGGACTGGGGGCTTTTCAGGCATCCTGGGGGAGGAAGCTGCTAAAAGTTCAGCTCTAGGAGATGCACTTTGCAGAGTTAGATAAGTAATAGCAACATCACGTGATCCTGTCACCTCTCCCTGGTCACACTACACCTGGGCTAATCTGCACACACCACCAGGCAGAATGTACTCCCTGCCCTGTCTCACCCAGGTAAGTGGCTGGAGGTTTGGACACTAGGTCGTGGCTGCGACATGGCTATTGGTGCCTTCCAGTGCCAACTTTCTGCAGGGTCTGGTGCTGTTTGACCCATACAGACAGGCATGTTTCTTGAAGGTAGATGACTAGGAATGGCTGCCTTGCAATCTCCCAGGAAGCTCTAGTTTCATCAGTGCTTTTACTGTAATCTGTGAGTGAGTTTGTAGACATGCATTTAACACATTTTGCATTGTACATGTGCACACACAGGTGGGATGTATCAACACTAAGCTGCACTAAAAAGAAAAATGCAGTTTTCAGAGTTTTTACCTTTTTTTTTTTTCCTTTTTTTTATTGCACAAAGCTCTATAAATGGTGTTGCCAAAGAAGCCTTTGGACTTCTTTCAGTAGAAATCCCTGGACAGGGATCTTTCAAATCCCTCCTTTTCCTCTAAATGCGCTGGCCGACTGTCATAAACCTAGATGTCATACAGATGGAGCCACGCAGACGGGGGCGAGAGGCATGCCTAGGTGCGCCTCGGCCCACCGCCAAGCGTACACAGATGCTCCCATTCAAAGTGAACGGGGCACATCTACAACGCACATGCTTCCCATTCATTCCCGGCGGAGCGCACCTAGTCGCAGATGGAGCCACGATTAGCGTGGCTCCATCTGTACATCCGCCCATAGATATATATAGAAATTGGAATAATTCATGTGACTATCAAAAAATAAAAATACCCCCCCCCCCCCAAAAGAACTGGCTCTGCATCCACTAAACCCACCAGTATTGATCGTTCCAGGGCCTCAGTAGCAGCAAAACACTGACGGGCCTGGTTCTGCTTCTATAGCAGCACACCTGGAGACTGCTCAGGGCACACTAGTGTACCACGGCAGTGGTTGAAAAACACTGGTATAGCAGGTGTGTGATTATAATCCCCCCATCACTGTTTACATTAAGGATCTTCCTCTCTATGGGGGTAATTCAAAGTTGATCGCAGCAGCAGTTTGTTAGCAGTTGGGCAAAACTGTGTGCAGTGCAGGGGAGGCAGATATAACATGTGCAGAGAGAGTTAGATTTGGGAGGGTTATTATGTTTCTGTGCAGGGTAAATAGTGGCTGCTTTATTTCTACACTGCAATTTAGATTTCAGTTTGAACACACCACACCCAAATCTAACTCTCTCTGCACATGTTATATCTGCCCCCCCCCCCCCTGCAGTGCACATGGTTTTGCCCAACTGCTAACAAATTTGCTGCTGCGATCAACTCTAGATCTGGCAATCCTACTGCTTGCTCTCATCATGCTAGATTGAAAGCTATTCTGTTTACAACCTTATTTTTCAGTTCACTGGAGGAAAGAGGGGGTTGGGGGGGTTGCGGGCATAATGTGTAAGGGGCACTACTGTGTGGTATAATGTGTACAAGGGGCTCTAGTGTACATCTTAATGTGAGCAATGGACATAACTGTGAGGCGTAATGTGAATAACATCTACTGTAGCAGTGACAGGGAAGCCGTCCTCTCTGCCGGGTACAAGTCATACTTCCCCACTGAGCTCACCCTGTGCCACAGCATGGTCTGGCAGTCATGCCTCTGCAGCAGGGACAAGATCCACTACCGATATTTATCGGTGCGACTTCATTTGTCTCTGATGTAGTAATGCCAGACCAGAGCTGCTCGGCCATCCACATCCTAATCCGAGAGCCCCTCAGCCGCCACTCCCAGGGAGCGGGTCTGATACACATTATCCACCATGGTCCCCGCTACGCATCTGGAAGCTACTATACACACTGCACCCTGCAGACACACTACCACTCTTGCACACGCCCCCACATTCATTGACCAATGACAGTGGCAGCAGCTGCGTGAGGTCCCGCACTGTGCACAGGAACAAGTTCACCAGCCAGCCAAGAACAGGTCTCCGCGCAGTGCCAGCATGGTGCGGTGAAGCTGAACCCTGACACAGATCTATCTCCTCCACGCTTTTTCACCTAAGGGTGTGTGTGAAGGGAGGGGGGGGGGGAGCATAAATTTTGCCTAGGGTGCCAAATTACCTTGCACCGGCCCTGACTGTACTACTATATATACTGCTCACAAAATGCAGCACAGATATGGAATGGATACTTGCAGTGACACAGAGCTGCAAGATACAGCAATGGCCTACTCTACTGTACAACTATATACTGATGGTCACCAAAATGATGCACTGTACTACTATATATACTGCTCACAAAAATGCAGCACAGATATGGAATGGATACTTGCAGTGAGACAGAGCTGCACGATACAGCAATGGCCTACTGTACTGTACAACTATATACTGTTGGTCACCAAAATGCTGTACTGCACTACTATATATACTGCTCACAAAAATGCAGCACAGATATGGAATGGAAACTTGCAGTGTCACACACTGCTGCAAGATACAGCAATGGCCTACTGTACTGTACAACTATATACTGTTGGTCACTAAAATGCTGCACTGTACTACTATATATACTGCTCACAAAACAATGCAGCACAGATATGGAATGGATACTTGAGGTGACACAGAGCTGCAAGATACAGCAATGGCCTACTGTACTGTACAACTATATACTGTTGGTCACCAAAATGCTGCACTGTGCTACTATATATACTGCTCACAAAAATGCTGCAAAGATATGGAATGGATATTTTCAGTGACATGGAGTTGCAAGATACAGCAATGGCCTACTCTACTGTACAACTATATACTGTTGGTCACCAAAATGCTGCACTGTACAACTATATATACTGCTCACAAAAATGCAGCACAGATATGGAATGGATACTTTCAGTGACACGGAGCTACAGGATACAGCAATGGCCTACTGTACTGTACAACTATATACTGTTGGTCACCAAAATGCTGCACAGTACTACTATATATACTGCTCACAAAAATGCAGCACAGATATGGAATGGATACTGGCAGTGACACAGAGCTGCAAGATACAGCAATGGCCAACTGTACTGTACAACTATATACTGTTGGTCACTAAAATGCTGCACTGTACTACTATATATACTGCTCACAAAAATGCAGCACAGATATGGAATGGATACTTGCAGTGACACAGAGCTGCAAGATACAGCAATGGCCTACTGTACTGTACAACTATATACTGTTGGTCACCAAAATGCTGCACTTTACTACTAAATATACTGCTCACAAAAATGCAGCACAGATATGGAATGGATACTTGCAGTGACACGGAGCTGCAAGATACAGCAACGGCCTAATATCCTGTACAACTATATACTGTTGGTTACCAAAATGCTGCACTGTACTACTATATATACTGCTCACAAAAATGCAGCACAGATATGGAATGGATACTTGCAGTGACACAGAGCTGCAAGATACAGCAATGGCCTACTGTACTGTACAACTATATACTGTTGGTCACCAAAATGCTGCACTGTACTACTATATATACTGCTCACAAAAATACTGCACAGATATGGAATGGATACTTGCAGTGACACAGAGCTGCAAGATACAGCAATGGCCTACTGTACTGTACAACTATACACTGTTGGTCACCAAAATGCTGCACTATACTACTATATATACTGCTCACAAAAATGCAGCACAGATATTGAATGGATACTTGCAGTGACACAGAGCTGAAAGATACAGCAATGGCCTACTGTACTGTACAACTATATACTGTTGGTCACCAAAATGCTGCACTGTACAACTATATATACTGCTCACAAAAATGCAGCACAGATATGGAATGGATACTTGCAGTGTCACACATTGCTGGAAGATATAGCAATTGCCTACTTTACTGTACAACTATATACTGTTGGTCACTATCACTGGAAAATTACCTCATTAAACCAGAATTATCTGTATTCTGTATTTAGAAGGAATTATTCTATCTTAATGGAATTTCAGAGGTGTCAAACTGGCATGATGCTGTCTTTACTTTATATTAGGATGAGACAAAAGGCTATTATAAATAAATTGACCCATATGATGGTGGAGTCTGTAGTACATAAATCAGAAAGGCAAAATAACACATAGGAGTAATGTAATAGGGTGTGAGAAACAGAAAGTGAGAGATTTTGTGAGAGTTCTCCTGTTTTTTTAAAGTGGCAATTATTTACATGGCAAAACCAGGTTGATTTTGCCATTTAAATGATTGGAATTTCTGGTTCTCACATCCTTTTACATTCACCTTTAAATTCCAACAGTGTTTAAGAGGAGAGATTAATAAAATTAATTATAAAGTAACAAAAATATATGTAGAGTAGTAACTGGTGTGAAGTTTGTATACAGTATATGGTTACTACAGATGGACTTAATTAAAAGGGCCATGTACTATAAGACGCTTAATGTATTTAATGGTTCTCCAAGGTGTGTGTGGGAAGATGGAACACCATTTTTTTTCCTTTTATGTTTGATATTCATTATTTGAACCTGACATACGGTGCGTTACTTTGATGGAGAAATCTTGCTAACACCAGCCATTGTATTTATCGATGTCACTACAGGTCTCCTGTAAGGATTCTGTTGTATTTATAGAAGATGCTTTTATTGTCCTTATTATCTGCTGGGGACATTGGAGGTAATTCAGACCTGATCGTAGCAGCAAATTTGTTAGCAGTTGGGCAAAATCATGGGGGTCATTCCGGCCCGTACGCACGCTGCTGTTTTGTGCAGCGGTGCAAACAGGTCAGATCTGCGCATGCGTGGCGGCCGCAATGCCAGGCGCGTTGTTGCCCAGCGATGGGCGTCATTGGGCAATGACAAGTAGAATGAAGAAAGCGGGCACTGCCGCGATCGCCAGAAGATTGACAGGAGGAATGCAGATCCGCGCGTCAACTCACCGTTTTCGGGGCGTGGAGATCCGAACGCAGGCGTGCCAAGGCATTTGGAGGGCGGATGTCTGACGTCAATTCCAGGACCTGCAATGCTGAAGTGATTGCACAGGGTAAGTAACTCTTACCCTAGTCTACTTCAAGTTCTGCACAAAACTTTTTTTGCATAGCAGGGCTGCACAAGCGTTCGCAGCCTTGTTATGCAAAGATCCACTCCCCCATAGGCGGCGTCTAGTTGATTGCACGGGCTGCAAAAAGTTGCAGTGTGCGATCAACTTGGAATGACCCCCAATGTGCACTGCAGGGGGGGCAGATATAACATGTGCAGATAGAGTTAGATTTGGGTGGGGTGTGTTCAAACTGAAATCTAAATTGCAGTGTAAAAATAAAGCAGCCAGTATTTACCCTGCATAGAAACAATATAACCCACCCAAATCTAACTCTCTCTGCAAATGTTATATCTGCTCCCCCTGCAGTGCACATGGGTGGTCATTCCGAGTTGTTCGCTCACGCTCACTGGCGATTTTCGCAGTGCAGCGATTAAGTAAAAAAATGGCAAAAATGCGCATGTGCTAAGTACTTTCACACAAAACTTTGTAGATTTACACAAGCTCGAGCGACTTTTTCTCATCGCTTGAGTGATCGTAGTGTGATTGACAGGAAGTGGGTGTTTCTGGGCGGAAACTGGCCGTTTTCAGGGAGTGTGCTAAAAAACGCAGGCGTGCCAGGTAAAAACGCAGGAGTGGCTGGGGAAACAGGAGAGTAGCTGGCAAAGAAGGGCGTGTTTGTGACGTCAAACCAGGAACTAAACGGACTGAGGTGATCACAATCTAGGAGTAGGTCTGGAGCTACTCAGAAACTGCAGGGAATTATTTAGTAGCAGTTCTGCTAATCTTTCGTTCGCTATTCTGCTAAGCTAAGATACACTCCCAGAGGGCGGCGGCCTAGCATTTGCAATGCTGCTAAAAGCAGCTAGCGAGCGAACAACTCGGAATGACCACCTTGGTTTTGCCCAACTGCTAACAAATTTGCTGCTACGTTCAGGTCTGAATTACCCCCTTGTCTATTGTTATTTTACTAATGAATTGTATATGTTGAGATAGCACTTTTATTAATTCACTAGTTACCAGCCCATCAAAATCACAAAACAACATAACAGTAATGTAAGTGCCGGTGGCTGTGCACACCCGAATGTAGCATTACTTGAATTTCTCCAATGTGCACCATCTATTGGCCACTGGTGCACGAAAAACTTGACTGCCCCCCCCCCCCTTAGAGGTGAGGAGCAGCATTAACCTTTTATTATAAAGGATTTTCTGCTGGAGGCATTGCCCATTGATATTGTACTATTGTAATGTATTCTTTTTATTACATGTGATGCTTCAATAAAAAAAACATCAATCAGAACACTTCAAAACCAACATAACTGTTCTGTTAGTCACATCTCAAAGTTCATTGATATTCAGCATATTAAACCCACCTGGAAGGACAGAAATGTGGAGAACAATCTGGCCAGAGCTGAAATAAAACAAATTTTCAAATTTAAAACTCTATGCCCACAAGGTCTTAACCAGGACTTCGAACTAAAGTGGTTTATTTAAATCCATTCCGACGTTCCCCTAGTTGAATACGTACATTAGGGGCCTAATTCAGTATGGAACGCTGCTACAACAGCGATCGCATACTGAAGCCCTGTGCAGTGTGCACACAAGCTGCACTGCGCATGCGCACACAGTAAAATGTAATGGCATCTCACATGACTGACAGGCAGAGGCATTCACAGGGCGGGAGGGGGATGGCGGTGTTTTGGAACGCAGGTGTGTCCGGACCATTTGCGGGTCAGGCCGGGGTGGCTATGTGACATCACACGCAGCCGCTGAGACCCAAAAGATGGTGGGTAGCCGTCTGCCTTCACAGCTAGGCTGCATAGGCGGAGAGCAACCCTAAACTTGTGAGAGCATCGCCGTCGTGCAATGCACTTGTATGTTTGCGAGTGGGGCAGGATCCGGCATGCAGGGTGGACTTACCCTGTGCTGGGCGCATGTCAGAGTAAAGAGTTGTAGGTGTACCTAAGTTCCTTATACTACATGACCCTTTCAATTATGTACCTCTGTAATAATCATATACTGTATATAAACTTCACACCATTTACTGCTCTGCATATGATTCAATGTCATTAATCTCTTCTCTTATACACTGTTGAAATCTAAATAAGGGGACATTTACTAAGCAGTGATAAGAGTGGAGAAGTGAGCCAGTGGAGAAATTTCCCCATCAACCAATCAGCACTGAAGAAACATCTATAAATTGCATACTATGATACATAGTGATACAGAGCTGCTGATTGGTTGATGGGGAAATTTCCCACTGGCTCACTTCTCCACTCTTATCACTGCTTAGTAAATGTACCAATTTAATAAGTGTTATATTGCCTTGCAGATTTATGTAGTTTAGATTAGAGATGTGCACTTGAAATTTTTCGGGTTTTGTGTTTTGGTTTTGGGTTCGGTTCCGCGGCCGTGTTTTGGGTTCGACCGCGTTTTGGCAAAACCTCACCGAATTTTTTTTGTCGGATTCGGGTGTGTTTTGGATTCGGGTGTTTTTTTCAAAAAACACTAAAAAACAGCTTAAATCATAGAATTTGGGGGTCATTTTGACCCCAAAGTATTATTAACCTCAAAAACCATAATTTCCACTCATTTTCAGTCTATTCTGAATACCTCACACCTCACAATATTATTTTTAGTCCTAAAATTTGCACCGAGGTCGCTGGATGACTAAGCTAAGCGACCCTAGTGGCCGACACAAACACCTGGCCCATCTAGGAGTGGCACTGCAGTGTCACGCAGGATGGCCCTTCCAAAAAACACTCCCCAAACAGCACATGACGCAAAGAAAAAAAGAGGCGCAATGAGGTAGCTGTGTGAGTAAGATAAGCGACCCTAGTGGCCGACACAAACACCTGGCCCATCTAGGAGTGGCACTGCAGTGTCACGCAGGATGGCCCTTCCAAAAAACACTCCCCAAACAGCACATGACGCAAAGAAAAAAAGAGGCACAATGAGGTAGCTGTGTGAGTAAGATAAGCGACCCTAGTGGCCGACACAAACACCTGGCCCATCTAGGAGTGGCACTGTAGTGTCACGCAGGATGGCCCTTCCAAAAAACACTCCCCAAACAGCACATGACGCAAAGAAAAAAAGAGGCGCAATGAGGTAGCTGTGTGTGTAAGATAAGCGACCCTAGTGGCCGACACAAACACCTGGCCCATCTAGGAGTGGCACTGCAGTGTCACGCAGGATGGCCCTTCCAAAAAACACTCCCCAAACTGCACATGACGCAAAGAAGAAAAAAAGAAAAAAGAGGTGCAAGATGGAATTGTCCTTGGGCCCTCCCACCCACCCTTATGTTGTATAAACAGGACATGCACACTTTAACCAACCCATCATTTTAGTGACAGGGTCTGCCACACGACTGTGACTGAAATGACGGGTTGGTTTGGACCCCCACCAAAAAAGAAGCAATTAATCTCTCCTTGCACAAACTGGCTCTACAGAGGCAAGATGTCCACCTTATCATCATCCTCCGATATATCACCGTGTACATCCCCCTCCTCACAGATTATCAATTCGTCCCCACTGGAATCCACCATCTCAGCTCCCTGTGTACTTTGTGGAGGCAATTGCTGCTGGTCAATGTCTCCACGGAGGAATTGATTATAATTCATTTTAATGAACATCATCTTCTCCACATTTTCTGGAAGTAACCTCGTACGCCGATTGCTGACAAGGTGAGCGGCGGCACTAAACACTCTTTCGGAGTACACACTTGTGGGAGGGCAACTTAGGTAGAATAAAGCCAGTTTGTGCAAGGGCCTCCAAATTGCCTCTTTTTCCTGCCAGTATAAGTACGGACTGTGTGACGTGCCTACTTGGATGCGGTCACTCATATAATCCTCCACCATTCTTTCAATGGGGAGAGAATCATATGCAGTGACAGTAGATGACATGTCCGTAATCGTTGTCAGGTCCTTCAGTCCGGACCAGATGTCAGCATCAGCAGTCGCTCCAGACTGCCCTGCATCACCGCCAGCGGGTGGGCTCGGAATTCTTAGCCTTTTCCTCGCACCCCCAGTTGCGGGAGAATGTGAAGGAGGAGATGTTGACAGGTCGCGTTCCGCTTGACTTGACAATTTTCTCACCAGCAGGTCTTTGAACCCCAGCAGACTTGTGTCTGCCGGAAAGAGAGATCCAAGGTAGGTTTTAAATCTAGGATCGAGCACGGTGGCCAAAATGTAGTGCTCTGATTTCAACAGATTGACCACCCGTGAATCCTTGTTAAGCAAATTAAGGGCTCCATCCACAAGTCCCACATGCCTAGCGGAATCGCTCCGTGTTAGCTCCTCCTTCAATGTCTCCAGCTTCTTCTGCAAAAGCCTGATGAGGGGAATGACCTGACTCAGGCTGGCAGTGTCTGAACTGACTTCACGTGTGGCAAGTTCAAAGGGCATCAGAACCTTGCACAACGTTGAAATCATTCTCCACTGCGCTTGAGACAGGTGCATTCCACCTCCTATATCGTGCTGAATTGTATAGGCTTGAATGGCCTTTTGCTGCTCCTCCAACCTCTGAAGCATATATAGGGTTGAATTCCACCTCGTTACCACTTCTTGCTTCAGATGATGGCAGGGTAGGTTCAGGCGTTTTTGGTGTTGCTCCAGTCTTCTGTACGTGGTGCCTGTACGCCGAAAGTGTCCCGCAATTCTTCTGGCCACCGACAGCATCTCTTGCACGCCCCTGTCGTTTTTTAAAAAATTCTGCACCACCAAATTCAAGGTATGTGCAAAACATGGGACGTGCTGGAATTTGCCCATATTTAATGCACACACAATATTGCTGGCGTTGTCCGATGCCACAAATCCACAGGAGAGTCCAATTGGGGTAAGCCATTCCGCGATGATCTTCCTCAGTTGCCGTAAGAGGTTTTCAGCTGTGTGCGTATTCTGGAAACCGGTGATACAAAGCGTAGCCTGCCTAGGAAAGAGTTGGCGTTTGCGAGATGCTGCTACTGGTGCCGCCGCTGCTGTTCTTGCGGCGGGAGTCCATACATCTACCCAGTGGGCTGTCACAGTCATATAGTCCTGACCCTGCCCTGCTCCACTTGTCCACATGTCCGTGGTTAAGTGGACATTGGGTACAACTGCATTTTTTAGGACACTGGTGAGTCTTTTTCTGACGTCCGTGTACATTCTCGGTATCGCCTGCCTAGAGAAGTGGAACCTAGATGGTATTTGGTAACGGGGGCACACTACCTCAAGAAATTGTCTAGTTCCCTGTGAACTAACGGCGGATACCGGACGCACGTCTAACACCAACATAGTTGTCAAGGCCTCAGTTATCCGCTTTGCAGCAGGATGACTGCTGTGATATTTCATCTTCCTCGCAAAGGACTGTTGGACAGTCAATTGCTTGGTGGAAGTAGTAAAAGTGGTCTTACGATTTCCCCTCTGGGATGACCATCGACTCCCAGCAGCAACAACAGCAGCGCCAGCAGCAGTAGGCGTTACACGCAAGGATGCATCGGAGGAATCCCAGGCAGGAGAGGAATCGTCAGAATTGCCAGTGACATGGCCTGCAGGACTATTGGCATTCCTGGGGAAGGAGGAAATTGACACTGAGGGAGTTGGTGGGGTGGTTTGCGTGAGCTTGGTTACAAGAGGAAGGGATTTACTGGTCAGTGGACTGCTTCCGCTGTCGCCCAAAGTTTTTGAACTTGTCACTGACTTATTATGAATGCGCTGCAGGTGACGTATAAGGGAGGATGTTCCGAGGTGGTTAACGTCCTTACCCCTACTTATTACAGCTTGACAAAGGCAACACACGGCTTGACAAATGTTGTCCGCATTTCTGTTGAAATACTTCCACACCGAAGAGCTGATTTTTTTTGGTATTTTCACCAGGCATGTCAACGGCCATATTCCTCCCACGGACAACAGGTGTCTCCCCGGGTGCCTGACTTAAACAAACCACCTCACCATCAGAATCCTCCTTGTCAATTTCCTCCCCAGCGCCAGCAACACCCATATCCTCCTCATCCTGGTGTACTTCAACACTGACATCTTCAATCTGACTATCAGGAACTGGACTGCGGGTGCTCCTTCCAGCACTTGCAGGGGGCGTGCAAATGGTGGAAGGCGCATGCTCTTCACGTCCAGTGTTGGGAAGGTCAGGCATCGCAACCGACACAATTGGACTCTCCTTGTGGATTTGGGATTTCGAAGAACGCACAGATCTTTGCGGTGCTTTTGCCAGCTTGAGTCTTTTCATTTTTCTAGCGAGAGGCTGAGTGCTTCCATCCTCATGTGAAGCTGAACCACTAGCCATGAACATAGGCCAGGGCCTCAGCCGTTCCTCGCCACTCCGTGTGGTAAATGGCATATTGGCAAGTTTACGCTTCTCCTCCGACAATTTTATTTTAGATTTTGGAGTCCTTTTTTTACTGATATTTGGTGTTTTGGATTTTACATGCTCTGTACTATGACATTGGGCATCGGCCTTGGCAGACGACGTTGCTGGCATTTCATCGTCTCGGCCATGACTAGTGGCAGCAGCTTCAGCACGAGGTGGAAGTGGATCTTGATCTTTCCCTAATTTTGGAACCTCAACATTTTTGTTCACCATATTTTAATAGGCACAACTAAAAGGCACCTCAGGTAAACAATGGAGATGGATGGATACTAGTATACTTATGGATGGACGAGCGACTGCCGACACAGAGGTAGCTACAGCCGTGGACTACCGTACTGTTTCTGCTGCTAATATAGACTGGATGATAATGAGATGAAATTAATATATATATATATATATATATATATATAATATCACTAGTACTGCAGCCGGACAGGTATATATATTTATTATGTAATGACTGATGACGGACCTGCTGGACACTGTCAGTTCAGCAGCACCGCAGACTGCTACAGTAAGCTACTATAGTAGTATGTATCAAGAAGAAAGGAGAAAAAAAAAACCACGGGTAGGTGGTATACAATTATGGATGGACGAGCGACTGCCGACACAGAGGTAGCTACAGACGTGGACTACCGTACTGTGTCTGCTGCTAATATAGACTGGATGATAATGAGATGAAATTAATATATATATATATAATATCACTAGTACTGCAGCCGGACAGGTATATATATTTATTATGTAATAACTGATGACGGACCTGCTGGACACTGTCAGCTCAGCAGCACCGCAGACTGCTACAGTAAGCTACTATAGTAGTATGTATCAAGAAGAAAGAAAAAAAAAAACCACGGGTAGGTGGTATACAATTATGGATGGACGAGCGACTGCCGACACAGAGGTAGCTACAGCCGTGGACTACCGTACTGTGTCTGCTGCTAATATAGACTGGATGATAATGAGATGAAATTAATATATATATATATATATATAATATCACTAGTACTGCAGCCGGACAGGTATATATATTTATTATGTAATGACTGATGACGGACCTGCTGGACACTGTCAGCTCAGCAGCACCGCAGACTGCTACAGTAAGCTACTATAGTAGTATGTATCAAGAAGAAAGAAAAAAAAAAACCACGGGTAGGTGGTATACAATTATATATATATTATATACAATTATATATATATATATATATATATATTAAACTGGTGGTGATTAATTAAACTGGTGGTCAGGTCACTGGTCACACTATCAGCAACTTGCAAGTAGTACTCCTAAGCAGACAATCACAATATATACTGGTGGTCAGTGTGATCACAATGGCAGTGTGGCACTCTGGCAGCAAAAGTGTGCACTGTACGTTAAAATATGTACTCCTGCTCTCAGACTCTAACTGCTCCCCACTGTCTCCCCCACAAGTCAGATATACAGTCACACTATCACTTCAGCAAGTAGTAGTACTCCTCCTAATGCTCCCCAAAATTACTAAAGTAAATACTGTGTCTCTCTCTACTCTAGTCTCACTCTCTTCTCTATAAACGGAGAGGACGCCAGCCACGTCCTCTCCCTATCAATCTCAATGCACGTATGAAAATGGCGGCGACGCGCGGCTCCTTATATAGAATCCGAGTCTCGCGATAGAATCCGAGCCTCGCGAGAATCCGACAGCGGGATGATGACGTTCGGGAGTCGCTCGGCCCCGTGATCCGAGTCGCTCGGCCCCGTGTAAAAAAACCTGAAGTTCGGGCGGGTTCGGATTCCGAGGAACCCGCTCATCTCTAGTTTAGATTCCACTATCGATCAATTTATGTTGATCCATATAATCCTTTTGTTTCACCCTAATCGAAAGTAAAGAAAAAATCATGCTGGTTTAACATATTTATTGAAGAGAAAGACGTAATCCTAGTGTTAATGACAATGAGATTCCATTGATATAGGATTTTTACTTCTAATTACAGAATACAGATTTTCTCGTTTAATGAGGCTCGTTGCTGGTGATGACCACTATTGTGGGCACAATGAACTGCCGGACAAAGGATGACATCACTTCTGGCCCATGATGCCCATTTCCTGTGCTGTACATTTTCCTTTAGGTGCTCCATATATCAAGTGAGCATCTTCCTAAGATCACACATAACCACTATATCACCACCTGAACCATACCCCTCCACACATTGATAAAGAGACTCCTAGGTCTCAAAACGCATCAGTAAGAGGTAGGGACAGTCCGACCTCCAGTCTAGAGTTGGAGAGACCAAAAAGGAAAATTCCAGAGCACCCTCTTTTTTCATCATACCGTCCCCCCAAGCCCAATCTGTATTTTGGTAACGTTGCCCATGGCACACTAATAATATTATTTTATGTTGTTTTATGTGGAAGCACCATTGGCGTTTCTATCATGGGAACAATGTGTGTGGTGCACACGGACCCATGGGTCCAAGGGGCCCACACCACACACATTGTACCCATGCTGTTTTAATACTTACCTTTCTGGTGTCCCGCGATGTGCACTGCAGCTGCAAAAATCACTTTTCAATAATGGCCGCCGCGCATGCACATTTAGAAATTACTCTCTGGACCATGTCAGGCATTGTGTTTTCGAAAACTGGCACATGTGCAGTGGACTCCGACACAATGCCAGAGCCTACTGTGCAGTGTAGAGGGTGGGGCCCACCCGCCCACCCGCCCACCCAGTGACTGCACATGGGTGGGGCCCACCCAGTGACTGCACTTGGGCCCCCCTCCTCTCTTAGAATGCCTGGGGATCGTGTATCGTTTATCATTGCTTCTATACACACTGTACACTATGCACTAGTTTAACCAATGCTTATTGGTTACATAATAATGATTTTCCATATACTGAAATTGCATGACCATTGATGGCAGTTTATATTGTAGAAATCTTCCACATATTTATGTCTGGTTTAATATATGGAAGGGAACACGTTTTTATGAAGCCTTCAGAGGTAATGGTACACAGTCCTGCCAGTCTCAATACTACACAGGAATAAAAGGACTGCACTTTCTGCCATCAGAGGTACTGTAGTTGTGTACATTCCTATCACCAGTTATTCACATTTGCATTATAAGAACTAGAGATGAGCGGGTTCGGTTCCCACCCGAACTTTACTACCCGAGCCCGGATCCAGTGCTGCTGTATAAGTCCAGTCCAGTGGTGCTGTGTTGTGCTGCATCAGTCCAGTGGTAGTGTATTGTGCTGCATCAGTCCAGTCACAGTGGTGGTGTCCTCTGCTGCCATATGTCCAGTGGTGCTGTATAAGTCCAGTCCAGTGGTGCTGTGTAGTGCTGCATCAGTCCAGTGGTGGTGTCTTGGGCTGCATCAATCCAGTCACAGTGGTGGTGTCCTCTGCTGCCATATGTCCAGTGCTGCTTTATAAGTCCAGTCCAATGGTGCTGTGTTGTGCTGCATCAGTTAAGTGGTGGTGTATTGTGCTGCAACAGTCCTGTCACAGTGGTGGTGTCCTCTGCTGCCATATGTCCAGTGGTGCTGTATAAGTCCATTCCATTGCAGTGGTGCTGTGTTGTCCTGCATCAGTCCAGTGGTGGTGTCCCTGTGCTGCTGTATATGTCCAGTGGTACTGCCGTATATGTCCAGTGATCCTGCCATATAATTTCAGTGGTACTGGTGTATAAGTCCAGTGATCCTGCCGTATAAATCCAGTGGTACTGGCGTATAAGTCCAGTCCAGTGATACTGCCGTATATGTCCAGTGGTACTACTGTATAATTCCAGTGATCCTGGCGTATAATTCCAGTGATACTGCCGTATAATTCCAGTGATCCTGCTGTATAATTCCAGTGGTACTGGCGTATAAGTCCAGTGATACTGCTGGATATTTCCAGTGGTACTGCCGTATAACTCCAGTCCAGTGGTGCTGTCTTGTGCTGCATTACACCAGTGGTGGTGTCTTGTGCTGCCATAAGTCCAGTGGTGGTGTCCTGTACTGTATATTATTTACTCCAAATAAAAGGCTTATATACATTACTTATATTATTATCCAAATTATTTTTACAGGGTTTGCCCTGTGTGGTGTAGGGGTACGCTAGCCTGTGCTGTATATTATTATAATAGCTCCAAATAAAAGGCTTATTATTATCCAAATTAATTTAACAGGCTTTGCCGCGTGTGTGTGTGTGGTTTAGGGATACGCTCTCCTGTGCCACCAATATTGTGCGTGTATTACATCTGGGCAAATTCCAGCACATCCCATATTGTTTGTGCTGCACACTTGAGTCGCTTAGCATAGTCATACAGCTACCTCATTGCACCTCTTTTTCTTCTTTGTATGATGTGCTGTTTGGGGACTAGCTTTATTAAGTGCCATCGTGTCTGCAACTGCAGTGCCACTCCTAGATGGGTCAGGTGTTTGTGCCGCACACTTGTGTCGCTTAGCTTAGTCATACAGCTACCTCATTACACCTCTTTTACTTCTTTGCATAATGTGCTGTTTGGGGCCTAGTTTTTTTAAGTGCCATCCTGTCTGCAACTGCAGTGCCACTCCTAGATGGGCCAGGTGTTTGTGCCGCACACTTGTGTCGCTTAGCTTAGTAATATAGCTACCTCATTGCACCTCTTTTTCTTCTTTGCATGATGTGCTGTTTGGGGCCTAGTTTTTTTAAGTGCCATCCTGTTTGCCACTGCAGTGTCACTCCTAGATGGGCCAGGTGTTTGTGCCGCACACTTGTGTCGCTTAGCTTTGTCATACAGCTACCTTGGTGCAACTTTTAGGCCTAAAATCAATATTGTGAGGTGTGAGGTGTTCAGAATAGACTGGAAATGAGTGGAAATGAATGGTATTGAGGTTAATAATACCGTAGGATCAACATTACCACCAAATTCTGTGTTTTTAGCTTTTTTTATGGGTTTTTTCAAATATCATCCAGATTCAAAACCAAAACACGAAAGGGTGGTTTTAGCTAAACCAATCCAGATCCAAAACACGAGGATGGAACCAGAATCATAACCAAAACACAAAACACGAAAAGTGCACGCCGCACATCTGTAATAAGAACAGAAGACCTAAAAGGCTATACAAGTAGCGCCAGTTCCCCACAACACCTCCTTTTCATTATTTCTTATCAAGCGTTCTGGATAAAACCCAGTGAGGGGAAAATGCTGCTGGATCTCAGTGTAGTCCACACACAGTGGCGGAACTTACGCCGGTGCAGCAGGTGCATTGCACCGAGGCCCAGTGCTATGAAGGGGCCCGCAGCCGGCAGCAGTATAATGAGTCAGGAATATAGTATTGAATTGTAGCCAAAAAGTAAATTTTTTGTCTGAACACAAAACCTTATCCCACATCATCTCTGATGTTTTCTGGCAAACTCCTGATGTGCTTTGATGTGGGTTTTCTTCAGTAAGTGCTTTTTCCTAGAAAACCTCACAGAACAGTGATACACAGAATGGAAGTTGCACAAATCAATGTGTTGGCCCATCACATGTGAATGTAAGGGAGAAAAAACACATCCCGCATCACACTACAATAGATCAGCATTAGAGGCTTACAATAATAATAATAATAGTAATAATAATAATAATAATAATAATAATTTTATTATATTACAGAGATCTACATTACATACATTTGCAAACATATATGTACCACTGTTTTGTAAGGCCTGTCTGGGATCAGTAGCTGGGGGCAGGGTCAGACTCGTCCACAGGGGAAACCCCCTGTGGGCCCCATTACTTGTGGGCCCTCCTCCTCCTCTAGGGATCAGGTTCCAGACTCTATCCTAGTGTACTTGAATTATGTACTATACCTATGTTACATAATACTTCACAATAATATAGTTTATTACATATTAACCAAGGGGCACAGAACATGTACTCTGTAATGGTTAGCCAAACCACTGTGTTGGCTGGCCAAGCCCCCACTGTAGCCTGACTACACCCTTAAGCATAGGCCCCTACAACAGCATTCCTCCCGTGGGCCCTTCATACCCCAGTCCAACACTCTGAATTTAAATATATAGCACATGCATATATGACACATAGTGGTGCTATTATCATTTAATAAAGGACCACCAGAACAGAGGTACATTTCTGTGGCTGGTGGCTTATCATATGTTTGCATATGTATGTAGCTGAGATCTCTACACTACTATTATTATGCATGATGTATGTCTATTTTGTTGGCCTACTGCAGTGTGCTGGAGGAATTTGTTTTTTTCTAGTCTAGATTAGCCCCTCCCGTACATGCACCTGTGATGGGCCAATCATTTATTTGAGAAACTTCCATTCTTTATATCACAGTAATAGGTGAGGAAATTTAATTCAGTAGATTTAACTGTTCTCATGGGTATTGTTGTGTGTCATTATGGATACAGATGACCAGCAATGTCTTCTTTTAAAAACTATATTTCAAGCACAAACTAAAATTTGTTCTTACTGTACTTTCCAAATATGAGTTGCTACTACTCAGAGAATATAAATGTTCCAAAGCTATCATATGCCCTTCTCAATGACAAGATTAAAACATGTATACTCTGAACATCATAAATGTTCACTGACGTCAGCCAGAGATGTTCTGTAGGTCAAAGACTGTCTGATGTACGATACCTACTGTATACGAGTGTATTAAACATGTAAAATATAAGCTGTAATTAGGAAAGCATTGTTCATTTTCTTTTCTACAGTGCAGTATGTAGGCTTACTACCTTGTACTACACAATCAGACAGAAAAAATTCTAATGTTGATAAAGGTGACAATTATGGCAAAGCCAAAGACAAATCCAATGATGCAAATATTTGAAAATAATTTTCAAGGACATACTGTATTTAATGCTCACACATCTAAGCACACTGGGGCTGATGCATAGAGTGTGCTACTCCACTTTTATATTGTAGCATGGTCTATACCAAGTGCAGTGGCGGAACTTGTGAGTGGTGGGCCCAGATGCAAAAATATAATTTGGGCCACCCTCCTTCACTCCAACCCAATTTCACAATGTACCACATGGCAGAGAGTGACAGCAGCATGCAGCTGGAGGCAGATGGTGACAGGGGGAGGCAGTGGGTGACAGAAAAAGACAGTGGGTGACTGGGGTACAAGCACAATTTCCTGCGGGGTGCGGAGAACAGGGGGCATGTACCTTGGTGGGGGCAGGAACACATCAGCCTCTGCTCAGACCTTGACAAGGGCCCCAACCCCTTCTGTTTTCCTTGGTCAGGCAGACTCTGACAGTGCCATTTATACCGGTTTTGAGCTGCCTTTAATTCACAGACAGGACTGAATCCGAAAAAAATATACAGCAGTCTGTTAATTAGGAGCAATAAGGGGCTGAGATCATCAGTGATGATAGGTGGCAGGACTCCTCTATCAGTCCGGCACACCCAAGATCAGCCCTGCCTCCCTTAGGTAAGGGCAGACCCTTCAGGCTGTGAAGCCGACCATGCTCTCTGCACTGGGCCATTCATCCAACTTTGCTCAAAATGGTCTGCAGGGGGCCAGGGGACAACTCATTGCTGGTCTAGGCAGCCGTGGGCCCTTTAGTCCTCAGGGACCCTGATGCAATGCACCTGCTGCACCAATGGTAGTTCCGCCTCTTACCAAGTGTATCATGCATGTTAGCAAACACATCGAAATGCACAATTGTAGAATGGGACACATTATGGGTGCATCAAGTCTTACAAAAGGGGATTTGGAACTTGGACAGTAAGGGGCATTCTCATATAGGCAAATTCTGTAAGGACATATGTCTTATGCAGACCAACAATTCTCTGAATGTTTGCTTGTTGGGAGTGATATCTTTTTCACCTGCTATATGCATATTTAATGATGCTGACAGTTTCCTCTCTGGGCAGAGAGGAGAACAAGGTGGCTGGTAATGGGGTTGGGGCTGGACTAGCCATGTCATCAGGCCTTTTCACTGTATAATGCCAGAATTTGCGCAAAATTGATTTTGGGGGGTTGGGTAAAATGATGCAATTACAACAGAATCGAATCACTAGGCCCTGCCCCTCCCGATGGCCCACGGATTAATAGCATTTACCTCCCTCTTCTGACCACTTCACTAGGAAGTAGGTGGAAGGCAGAAGAGGTGTCCACTCTTATGGGTGTGCAGGTGACTACCCAAAAAATTGTGTGTATCCTGCAGGATCCGGGAGAGTAGGTAATTATGGCTACATGGCAGGTGGTCATCAATGTTACAAATACATGCTGATGATGAGGACTTGTCACAAACTAGGGCTATATTGTGTACTGCCTATGCAGATCTGGATACATTTTGAGATGTATACAGCTCTACGGTACATATAGATGTGACCACTCTAACTTCGGCGTGATGTGTAAAGCGATCAAGACTAGTTTGCCAGAGAATGATCACACACATGCAAATGCACTCACACGGCAATAGGAAAATAATGTTGAACTCACACCCATGACGATACGCGCCTGCTACATACAGCCGCTTGCCAAAATGCATATGCCCATTCATACGCATATGTTCATAATAGCACAATTATTATGGGCACTATTTTTTTCTATATACAGATGTAGCCACACTCATCATGGCTACATCTGCACTAAATGGGCACTCACCGCCGCTAGGCGCTCCTGCGCCTAGCCATGCCGAGTTGCAGCAGTTGTCACTCCCATTCATTTAAATCTGGCACATGTGCGTTGCAACTAACAAGGCGCGATCGTGGTAAGATGTAGCCAGGATGAGCATGGCTACATCTGTAGTTTGCACCCATTTTCTACCAACTCTGCATCAGCCCCTTTAGACAATATTGTTTCTGCATCACTTAAAATACTTCAAATGAACTTGACTATGGCAATGATTCTTTACATTTTTATTACTGACATCAATAAATATTAAGTTCTAAATCCTACAGAGCAAAATGACATAATAACAACTGCTGCATACAGAAAAATAAATATTTTAATTTGTGGTTAGCCAATATGCATATATATATATATATATATATATATATATATATATAGTAACACTGTAAGGGAACAAGGTGCCATTTCCTGGGGTAAATGGCAGCAAGCAGCAGCTTAGGAATCATACAAGTCCAGTTTTTGGTGCAACTGGCCACAACCAGTTTTATTAAACAGAAAATAAAACAAAAATCAAAAGAAAATACTTTGCCTGTCCGGCACTAACTAAGCACAAGACATTCCTGTCTCTAAACAAAAACACAAAGTTTTCAGTCAACACTGTATGGCTCACTTGTATAAGGAAGCGTGTTTCTCTCACAGAGATTCTCCAGTCTCCTCAGGCAGTCTGCACACACTAATCAGGCTAGCAGCCCTAATAGGCTCTTGCACAGCTGAAAGCCCTGATTAGCCCTCTGTGAGGCCAAAGACCCAAACTGGGCCCAATGTCTGGAACTTGCCTCCTCTCTCTCTCAGGGCCCTTATCCAGCTTTTCCAACAACTGAAAGATTCTGACAAAACAAAACATTTTCATGGAAGTTTTCCTGTTTCTAAAACATATAAGACAAGTACCTGGGACAAACATACCTGCCCTCAAACACAATTCCAGTGTTCTTGTCACAATATATATATATATATATATATATATATATATATATGAATAAAATAAGTACTTACAAACTGTTCAGCCCATTTCAGCCCATATGTAAATTGTTATAGTAGAGTTGAGTGCAAGCACATTTGTTTTAGCGCAAATTGCTAATTTTCTTGCACTGCTCATGTGCAAATATAATTTTATGCATCTTTAC
Source organism: Pseudophryne corroboree (assembly GCF_028390025.1). NCBI lineage: Eukaryota > Metazoa > Chordata > Amphibia > Anura > Myobatrachidae > Pseudophryne > Pseudophryne corroboree. The sequence goes on from NC_086445.1 coordinate 740,530,372, forward strand.
CTGTGCAGATTTGGAAACATTTCACTATAAATTTGTTATCCTGAATTAATCCAAGCCAGGAACTAGAGATGTGCACCAGACATTTTTCGGGTTTTGTGTTTTGGTTTTGGATTCGGTTCCGCGGCCGTGTTTTGGATTAGGACGCATTTTGGCAAAACCTCCCTGAAATTTTTTTGTCGGATTCGGGTGTGTTTTGGATTCGGGTATTTTTTTTTTCAAAAACCCATCAAAAACATCTAAACTCATAGAATTTGGGTGTAATTTTGATCCCATAGTATTATTAACCTCAATAATCATAATTTCCACTCATTTACAGTCTATTCAGAACACCTCACACCTCACAATATTATTTTTAGTCCTAAAAATTTGCACCGAGGTCGCTGGATGACTAAGCAAAGTGACCCAAGTGGCCGGCACAAATACCTAGTTCATCTAGTAATGGCACTGCAGTGTCAGACAGGATGGCACTTAAGATAATTGGCCCCAAACATCACATGATGCAAAGATAAATTAAAGAAAATAGAGGTGCAAGATGGAATTGTCCTTGGGCCCTCCCACCCACCCTTATATTGTATAAACAGGACATGCACACTTTAACAAACCCAAACTTTCAGTGACAGGGTCTGCCACACGACTGTGGCTGAAATGAGAGGTTGGTTTGGGCCCCCACCAAAAAAGAAGCAATCAATCTCTCCTTGCACAAACTGGATCTACAGAGGCAAGAGGTTCACCTCCTCCTCATCGTCCGATTCCTCACCCCTTTCACTGTGTACATCCCCCTCCTCACAGATTATTAATTCATCCCCACTGGAATCCACCATCTCAGGTACCTGTGTACTTTCTGGAGGCAATTGCTGGTGAATGTCTCCACGGAGGAATTGATTATAATTCATTTTGATGAACATCATCTTCTCCACATTTTCTGGAAGTAACCTTGTACGCCGATTGCTGACAAGGTGACCGGCTGCACTAAACACTCTTTCAGAGTACACACTGGAGGGGGGGCAACTTAGGCAAAATAAAGCCAGTTTGTGCAGGGGCCTCCAAATTGCCTCTTTATCCTGCCAGTATACGCACAGACTGTCTGATGTGCCTACTTGGATGCGGTCACTCATATAATCCTCCACCATTCTTTCAATGGTGACAGAATCATATGCAGTGACAGTAGATGACATGTCAGTAATCGTTGGCAGGTCCTTCAGTCCGGACCAGATGTCAGCACTCGCTCCAGACTGCCCTGCATCACCGCCAGCGGGTGGGCTAGGAATTCTTAGCCTTTTCCTCGCAGCCCCAGTTGCGGGAGAATGTGAAGGAGGAGCTGTTGACGGGTCACGTTCCGCTTGACTTGACAAGTGTCTCACCAGCAGGTCTTTGAACATCTGCAGAGTTGTGTCTGTCGGAAAGAGAGATACAATGTAGGCTTTAAACCTAGGATCGAGCACGGTGGCCAAAATGTAGTGCTCTGATTTCAACAGATTGACCACCCGTGAAGCCTGGTAAAGCGAATTAAGGGCTCCATCCACAAGTCCCACATGCCTAGCGGAATCGCTCTGTTTTAGCTCCTCCTTCAATCTCTCCAGCTTCTTCTGCAAAAGCCTGATGAGGGGAATGACCTGACTCAGGCTGGCAGTGTCTGAACTGACTTCACGTGTGGCAAGTTCAAAGGATTGCAGAACCTTGCACAATGTTGAAATCATTCTCCACTGCACTTGAGTCAGGTGCATTCCCCCTCCTTTGCCTATATCGTAGGTAGATGTAAAGGCTTGAATGGCCTTTTGCTGCTTCTTCATTCTCTGAAGCATATAGAAGGTTGAATTCCACCTCGTTACCACCTCTTGCTTCAGTTGATGGCGGGGCAGGTTCAGGAGTGTTTGCTGGTGCTCCAGTCTTCGGCACACGGTGGCTGAATGCCGAAAGTGGCCCGCAATTCTTTGGGCCACCGACAGCATCTCTTGCACACCCTGTCGTTTTTTAAAAAAATTCTGCACCACCAAATTCAATGTATGTGCAAAACATGGGACGTACTGGAATTTGCACACATGTAATGCACGCACAACATTGGTGGCACTGTCCGATGTCACAAATCCCCAGGAGAGTCCAATTAGGGTTAGCCATTCTGCGATGATGTTCCTCAGTTTCCGTAAGAGGTTGTCAGCTGTGTGCCTCTTATGAAAAGCGGTGATACAAAGCGTAACCTGCCTAGGAACGATTTGGCGTTTGCGAGATGCTGCTACTGGTGCCGCTGCTGCTGTTCTTGCTGCGGGAGGCAATACATCTACCCAGTGGGCTGTCACAGTCATATAGTCCTGAGTCTGCCCTGCTCCACTTGTCCACATGTCCGTGGTTAAGTGGACATTGGGTACAACTGCATTTTTTAGGACATTGGTGACTCTTTTTCTGACGTCTGTGTACATTCTCGGTATCGCCTGCCTAGAGAAATGGAACCTAGATGGTATTTGGTACCGGGGACACAATACCTCAAGCAATTCTCTAATTCCCTGTGAATTAACGGTGGATACCGGGGACACGTTTAACACCAACGCAGCTCCCAAGATCTGAGTTATCCGCTTTGCAGCAGGATGACTGCTGTGATATTTCATCTTCCTCGCAAAGGACTGTTGGACAGTCAATTGCTTACTGGAAGTAGTACAAGTGGTCTTCCGACTTCCCCTCTGGGATTACAATCGACTCACAGCAGCAACAACAGCAGCACCAGCAGCAGTAGGCGTTACACTCAAGGATGCATCGGAGGAATCCCAGTCAGGAGAGGACTCGTCAGACTTGCCAGTGACATGGCCTGCAGGACTATTGGTTTTCCTGTCTAATGAGGAAATTGACACTGAGGGAGTTGGTGGTGTGGTTTGCAGGAGCTTGGTTACAAGAGGAAGGGATTTAGTTGTCAGTGGACTGCTTCCGCTGTCACCCAAAGTTTTTGAACTTGTCAATGACTTCTGATGAATGCGCTCCAGGTGACGTATAAGGGAGGATGTTCCTAGGTGGTTAACGTCCTTACCCCTACTTATTACAGCTTGACAAGGGCAACACACGGCTTGACACCTGTTGTCCGCATTTCTGTTCAAATAATTCCACACCGAAGAGGTGATTTTTTTTTTTTATTTGACCAGGCATGTCAATGGCCATATTCGTCCCACGGACAACAGGTGTCTCCCCGGGTGCCTGACTTAAACAAACCACCTCACCATCAGAATCCTCCTTGTCAATTTCCTCCTCAGTGCCAGCAACACCCATATCCTCATCCTGGTGTACTTCAACAGTGACATCTTCATTTTGACTATCAGGAACTGGACTGCGGGTGCTCCTTACAGCACTTGCAGGGGGCGTGCAAATGGTGGAAGGCGCCACCTCTTCCAGTCCAGTGCTGGGAAGGTCAGGCATCGCAACCGACACAATTGGACTCTCCTTGGGGATTTGTGATTTAGAAGAACGCACAGTTCTTTGCTGTGCTTTTGCCAGCTTAAGTCTTTTCATTTTTCTAGCGAGAGGATGAGTGCTTCCATCCTCATGTGAATCTGAACCACTAGCCATGAACATAGGGCAGGGCCTCAGCCGTTCCTTGCCACTCCGTGTCATAAATGGCATATTGGCAAGTTTATGCTTCTCCTCAGACGCTTTTAATTTAAATTTTTGGGTCATTTTACTGAACTTTTGTTTTTTGGATTTTACCTGCTCTCTACTATGACATTGGGCATCGGCCTTGGCAGACGACGTTGATGGTATTTCATCGTCTCGGCCATGACTAGTGGCAGCAGCTTCAGCATGAGGTGGAAGTGGATCTTGATCTTTCCGTATTTTACCCTCCACATTTTTGTTCTCCATTTTTTAATGTGTGGAATTACAATACATGCCAGTAATTTATCAATATCAATGGCCTACTGTACTGTACTATATATGTATACTGTTGGTCACCAAAATGCTGCACTGTAATACTATATATACTGCTCACAAAAAATGCAGCACAGATATGGAATGGATACGTGCAGTGACACAGAGCTGCAAGATATAGCAATGGCCTACTGTACACAACTATAAACTGTTGGGTCACCAAAATTCTGCACTGTAATACTAGTTTATATACTGCTCACAAAAATGCCGCACAGATATGGAATGGATACGTGCAGTGACACAAAGCTGCAAGATACAGCAATGGCCTACTGTACACAACTATATACTGTTGGGTCACCAAAATGCTGCACTGTAATACTAGTATATATACTGCTCACAAAAATGCCACACAGATATGGAATGGATACGTGCAGTGACACAGAACTGCAAGATACAGCAATGGCCTACTGTACACAACTATATACTGTTGGGTCACCAAAATGCTGCACTGTGATATTATATATACTGCTCACAAAAATGCCGCACAGATATGGAATGGATACTTGCAGTGACACAGAGCTGCAAGATACAGCAATGGCCTACTGTACTCTACTACTATAATTATTATATGCTGGTGGTCCCCAGTACCCACAATGCAGCACACTGATCAGATAATTGAAGCACACTGAGCACAGATATGGAGCGTTTTCAGGCAGAGAACGTAGATATTTTCAGCACACTGAGCACAGATTATTTGCAGCACACTGAGCACAGATATTTGCAGCACACTGAGCACAGATTACGGAGCTTTTCAGGGAGATAATGCAGTCACGTCCTCTCCGTTCAATCTCCAAAGCATGAGTGAAAATGGCGGCGACGCGCGGCTCCTTATATAGAATGCGAATCTCGCGAGAATCCCACAGTGGGATGATGACGTTCGGGCGCGTTCTGGTTAACCGAGCAAGATGGGAAGATCCGAGGCTGCCTCGGACCCGTGTAAAATAGGTGAAGTTTGGGGGGTTCGGATCCCGAGGAACCGAACCCGCTCATCTCTACCAGGAACACTAGGATTTGGTTCCATTTTAAGGCTATGTATAGGCAGCATGCACAGATTACAAACTCTCGCCATGAGCCAATTTAGATGTTGGATGCAGAGGAGCAATATTTTGCCTATATGCATGCATATAGCGACACTGTGCATGCAAGTTCGTTCTCATGTGGAGAAGCCCCGGAGTCTTAAGAGAGCTTGAGGTTGACGAGGTTTCGCCTTGATTTGAAGTTTGGAATTGGCAGATCCGAGTAGCGAGTCTGGATTCCCCTGAATTTGGTAAGTTCAGGTGGGCTAGGATCTCCGAGATCTGAGCCTGCTTATCTCTAATAGAATGGTGATCAGAACACACACACAGACTGCACAGTGCAGTATGCTGTGTGTTGGACTGTGTAGCCATAGACTTATCAGAGTGATGTTGACCACTATCCACTGCTGAAACCACCTACAATGGGCACATGAGCATCATTTTGTGGTATTAGATACACAAAAGGGGTTGAGAAGAGTAAAGAAACCTTGCATATGTACAAATATTTGGCTTCACTGTGAGTTGGGGTATGCTCCTAACCTGTCCATCTAGCCCTCCTTCCCACTTCTGTCTTCTAAATTAAACTCATTGGATAAGGATACTCTTGACTAAATCAAAAATATAAAACAATACTACACATTGCTTTTTTATCTGGTTCTCTTTTTCACATATTTGCTGAGATTGGATCATCATATTGAAACAGTCGACAACTAGAGAAACAGAAGGAGAATGTCTACGGTGTATAATGAATGTATACTTTATAAAGTTCTTGTATGTAATATTGTGGCGCTTATACTGGTAGAAATTGCCTTCTCTTGTTTGCATTTATGTGGGGTGTGGTGACATCCTGTTACGGAATCAAACTAGTTAAAGCTGTCTTGCACACACTTCAAGTACCCTATTTGTTTGGTTTATAAAGAGCAGTTAGGCCTAAGCAGGACTGCTTACGGGTGATGGATTCTGGATGCAAGGACATTGAGGTGTGGCTTGACATTACTAGTTTACACCAGGAGGAGAGGAAGGCCCTGCAGCTAGGTCTGGATACTACACAGTTCATTCCTAGCACATCATGAGCTTGAGCAGATGCTCTCCTGGCACATAGGTTTGGGGGATCAGGGCGGCCTCTATTGCAGGTTCATTCTAAGGGCAAATGCTTTTCCTTTAATAATTCCATGTACCCCCATTGGCAGAGGAACCATTTTTGTCACTTTTGCTTGAGCTGCAATGGCTTCCATTCCACTCCAAACTATTTTCGCAGGGGTAGGCTAGTTCCCAGGCCATAAAATATAGTGGCCAGCAAACCTACAGCTTCCACTGGGCTCCCAGCCTGGTCCGTGTCAAGGCTATGTTCAAATGGTTGGGATGGCTATTTCCAGATGGTTGGGGTGATTTTCCGATAGAGAGATTCAGAATTTCTGTTTAACAGTTTTCAGTTTGTTTTTCGGTTGCCTGTTCAAGACAAGGTTCTAACAGGTTCTCCTATAAATCTGCAATCTGCTGAATTCTTCCCAGATGTTCTGCAGGACAAGGTTGAGAAAGAGATCCAGGTGGGGCGGATCATGGCCCAGTTCACTCAACCCCAGTTGGAGAATTGAATTCTTTCTCTGGTGGGTGTTGTGTCTAAGAAGACTCCAGGCTAACTTAGGCTAATCCAACATCTGTCTTATATATGGGGGTTGTCTGTTAACGATGCTATACTTTCCGTGCACTGTTTGGTGGTATATCAGTCATTCAATGATGATCTTCATATGGTGCAGGCCTTTGGTCCCGGACCTCTCATGGCAAAGATTTATGTTGAGTCAAACTTCCATTTGCTTCCTCTGCACCAGAACTATTTCCAGTTTATGGGTTTTCGCATTAGGGAGGAATACTTAGACAAGTGCTTGCCTATGGGGTATTCCGTTTAACAGATCTATTTTTTTAAAAATTCAACACCTTTCTTCATTGGTGTGTGGAGTTTTCTTCAGGTGGTCATGGGAGAGCGTGCTATCTTGAAGACTTCCTGTGAGTGGGACCGGTGGGTTTAGGGCATTGTGGCAAACAGTTATTTAGTTAATGTGCTCTCTTCTTTATCAGTTTGGTGTTCCGAGGACAAGACAGAGGGCCCCCTATCTAGTTTGTCATATTTGGAAATTCAAATTGATACCGTACAGGGCTGTTGTTGCCTCCCACAGGACAAGGTGGCTAGGTTGTGCAAGATTATTTCGCAGTGTATCACCATTTTTTGGGTTATCTGAACTTTGCTTGTAGGGCCATATCCACGGGCAGACTGTTTTCCAAATCCCATAGTTTTTTCTGCTTATGTTCAGAGTTTAAAAGAGATCTGGCTGTTGGGTTTCCTTTCTCGAGGATTTTAATAGTGTTTGGATCTGGCTGGCCCCCAACTTTATCTAAAGTTTAGTTTACAACACGACTGTGTCTTCGGATTTACTGACACGGCTGGGTTTTTTGGTTTCGGTTGTTACCTCAGTGGCTTTTTGTGCGCTGCTACCTGGCCAGAAGGTTGGTCTTGTAGGGGACAGACCAAAGATCTCTTGCTTTTAGAATGGTTTCCCATCATGGTAGCCTTGGAAGTCTGGGGCACGCAACTTCGCAATCGCATCATATTTTTCAGATGTAATTATTTGGGCATGGTGCATGCAATTAACAATCAAAGGGCTGATTCGCTGCTAGTGTTGCGAGTACTGTCACAGCTTGTGATAAAGTGCTTACGATGTTACATGCTGTTCCAAGTGCAACACGTTCCTGGGGTCAATAACAATATTGTCACTGCGTTTTCAAGGTACAGTATCACTGGGAGAGATTTCGGTCACTCGCACCAGATGTTTGTCCCATTGTCTGCTCTGCCCCACTTAGGCAGAGCATTCTTTCGCCCAAAGCTCACTCAGGGCGTATTGTCAGGCTTGGACTGAGTAGGAAGTTTTTCCCATAGACAAGGGCCTGGAGGCAAGAGCGGGCATCAGCTGATGCTTTCTTTTACTTGGAAGCTCTATGTCTCCGGGAGGTCTAGAGAGGTTGTTTAACGGTATCTAGTGGGTATTACACTTTTGTCAAAGTTGAAGGGTGTTACCGACTTTACAGGGAGTTTCCTACTCGAAGGCCATAAAACGGGTGGGCATGTCTGACGCCTGTTCCCGCGGATTGTAGGCATCCTATTGATGTCAGCTGCATCGGTTAATTTTACAGTTAGTGCAATTAAAGCATTGGGCTGTTGGTAATCAGCAAGTTAGAAACATTATATTAGGCATGACTTTTCGCGTTAAACTATCATTGACTGGGTCACAGCCGTTGTTGAGTTGAATCTTGTGTTGTTGTGTGTCTTGTCCATCTCCCCTGTCCTCCCTACTTGGGGATTAGCTATTCACCGCTTCTGGCAGCAGGAGTCCAGAGGGTTTTGCAGCTTTTTTACCTGTACTGACTGACTTAGGGGCCAATTCATCACCATCCGCATCCAAGGATGCAGATAGCATGTGATAAATTCGACCCAATCCGTACTGCGATAACTGATTTCATCGCACGGATGTATCAATTATCGCATGGGGTGCCTGCGATGACATTCCGCAACAGTATCGAGGTATTTTTCGGGAAAAAATACCTCAATGTCCTGTTGTGCATGCACTGCCACCGCCGACATAGTCGCTAGCATCGCCGCCAGGTTGACCCCCTTTTCACGACTACACTGCCTGTGCCATGGACACCCCCATGGTAAATATACTCACCAGGCCAGGAACCAAGTGATAGCTGCTCCTGCGGGGCTGCGGGGTTGCGGGGCATCGGGTCAAGTGCGCTGCTGTGGCCCCCGTTGCTGTAAAGTGAGCTGCCATTTTGCAGCATCACTTTACAGCACCGAGGGTCACAGCAGCACACAGGAGGTCCCGATGACTGGCAGCGCGCACTGGAGCACCGATCCCCAGCTACTGGAACTGGTAAGTAATAAGTATGGGGTGTTTTTTTACTTTTTTTCTTTCCAGTGATCAGCTTGTGTGTCCATCGGACATACATACTGTAGCTGATCATGGAGCCTGGTCCCCGCACAGCTTTCTCTGCTCAGGGGGGCAGAGAAAGCTGTGCCGAAGTAGGGATCTCACAGTGATCCATGTGATAACGCCATCTGGTGCTTGCGTAATTATCACAGGGCTCATTGCAGGTTTTTTCACATATTTTTTTTTTTTTTTGTCAATTTGGCCCAGATTGCATTTCCCATTCTAAGTATGGGAAATGCGATCTGATTACTAAAAAAAAAGTGAATTAAAGGGTTTTGAGCAGTTTTTCATGAAATCGGCAAACTGATTTTTCTGCTGACCGGCAATGCCCTTTGTTGTTGTACAACACACATGCGCATTGTGGTGCATACGCATGTGCAGTTAGAACCTGATCACCCACTGTGCGAAAATGCACAGCAGCGATCAGGTCTGAATCACCCCCAGAATGCGATAGCAAATAAGTTCCACTTGGCCCATCTGGTCTGCCCATGTACATATACAGACTTGCACACTAGGAATATATTTTTGTTGGGTGCCAATTAACCTACCATTATTTTTTGTGGTTGTGGGAGGAAACCAGAGTACCCGGATGAAACTCATGCAAGCACGAGGAGAATATAAAAACTCCCTACACTTGGGAATTGACCCATGACCTCAGTTCTGTGAGGGAGTAATGTTTACCATTAAACAATCCATATGGGAAAGGCAAAACAGCTGAAAATAGAAGCCGGCTGATGTTACTGATTAGCAAAAACTGCATGCAGAAAATATTTTCTTCATAAAACCATATAATAAGCACCACTCTTTCACCCACTCTTCTGCAATCTCTCCCTCAGTCCCCTCCCCCTATCACTCCTCTCTTTACCTCTCTCTCTCACCTCTCTTTGGGGCCCATTTACCAATAATCGCTTATGCAATGTGATCTGGTCACGATATTAGTACCCAGTGTTGCATTGCAATATGCGATTACTTCACATGGATGTAGTAATAAGCACAGGCAGGGAAAGGAGCTGCCTGGGGGGGTCTGTGCATGCACAGTCAGGCTGTACAGTGGGCACTTCTGGGGAGGTTTACAGGGAAACATATTGGGGATGCAGCTGCCCACAGGAATGGAGGGATCGCAGTAGGTATTGGAGATATCTGCTGTGGTCCCTCTTATGTACATTCAGGGGATACTTTATATTTGCTGCTAACCCCTGAAAACTGGCTTTTTGGGGGAAATAACAGCAAATATTGTTTGATAAATGAACCCCTTTTCTTTTATCTCTTGTTCCTCTCGATGCCTCTATCTCCTCTGTCTCTGCTTCTCTCTCCCTTCTCATTGCCACTGTCTCTCCCCTTTATTCTCTCTCTCCTCTCTCTGCCCCCTCTCCCTCTTCTCTCTGTGCCTCTCTCTTATCTCTCTCTCTCCACCCTTCTCTCTTCCTCTGTTCTATCTGTCTCTCTCTCCTCTCTGTGCCCATCTCTCTGCATCAATATATCTTTGCCTCTCTTGCTCTCTATCTTCTTAAAGTTTACCGTCATCTCCCATCTCACAGCTGGCTTCTTGCAAAATTGACTTGCAGGGAGCATATAACCTTATCAGCATAAACAGGGAGATGAGTGAAAGACCGCCTTCAACACCCATTCCGGCCATTACGAATATCTGGTGACGCCATTCGAACTTTCAAATGCCCCAGCAGTATTCCAGGACCTCGTTAATTATGCCCTTTGGGAGTTTTTGGGAAGATTTGTTGTAGTTTATCTAGATGACATTTGTGCTCATGTCAAAACAGTCCTCCAAAAACTCAGAGAACATCAACTGTATGCCAAATTGGCAAATATGAGTTTGAAGTGAATATTTCTTTTTTGAGGTGTATTATCACTCCCAAAGAATTTTCTATGGACCCCAAAAAACTCCAAGCTGTGCTTGATTGGATCCGTCCCACAAATTTAAAAGTCATACAATGCTTTCTGGGCTTCACCAACTATTACAGGATATTTATTGATTCCTTCTCCACCATCATGGCCTCTATTGTGGAACTAAGAATGTTGCAGACCCCACTTGTTGGCACTGCAGGCACTACAGGCATTTAAAGATCTGAAGAAGGCTTTTGTCTCAGCTCCAGTCCTTCTCCATCATGATCCAGATCTATCTTTCATAGTAGAAGTCGATGCTTCTGAGGTTAGAGTAGGAACCATTCTTTCTCAGGAAGATCCAGTTGATTTTAAACTCCATCATTGTGCTTTACTTTCACAAAAGTTTTCTCCAGCAGAAGCCAATTTTGACGTGGGGAATCGTAAACTCTTGGCAGTCAAGTGGGCCTTAGAGGAATGAAGACATTGGCTGGAGGTTGACAGACATGTGGTCACAGTATTCACCGATCACAAAAACTTGTTGTACATTGAGTTTGCAAAGAGATTGAATTTCCCGACGGGCAAGGTGGGCACTCTTCTTTGCCAGGTTTCATTTTGTAAGCATTTACAGACCCAGATCAAGAACGTGAAGGTGGATGTCCTGTCTCTGAGATTCCTTACAGCTCTAAGTCACTTGTACCAATAATTTCTCCAAGATGCATTCTTGCCGGTCTTACTGTAGATCTTGCTTCACATATCCAGTCAGTACAAACACAAGCTCCCTCAAAAACACCAACTGGACTTCCTTTTTGTTCCTAAAAACCTTGAAACCACTGTATTGTCTGACTTCCATTACACTAAGATCTCTGGGCATCCAGGGATGTCTAAGACAATGGACCTCCTGTCATGTTCCATGTGGTGGCCCACCATCAAGAAGGGTATGCGGGAATTTGTGCAGTTGTGCAGTATCTGTGCCAAGAATAAGACTCCTCGAGTTTTACATACTGGACATTTATTGCCTTTGTCGGTCCCCTCCAGAATACGGACCCATCTGTCCATGGATTTCATTGTGGATCTTCCAAGTGTTCTGTTATCTGGATTGTAGTGAATCGCTTCAGTAAAACGGATCACTTTTATTCCTCTGTTCAAGCTTCCTAGTGAGATGGATCTTGCCACCCTTTTCATTCAACATACAGATGGAGCCCTGCTTATCTTTGCCCTGCTAGTCGCAGGCGTGCACTCCTGGTGTAACTAGGCGATCCGTCCGCTTAGTCACGCCGGAAGTGTACTGTGCCAATTCCCATTGTAAGCGACTCTGTCTGGGCGCGCGCACGCCCGGACAAAGACGCTTTCCATTCAAGTGAATGGGGAGTGTCTCCATCCGTGCACGCGCGCCTGTCCAGACGGAGATGCTCACAATGATTAGGTGCACCCAGGCAGGCACGCCTAGTCAACGACGAAGCCATGACTAGCGTGGCTCCATCTGTATTTTCAGAATTCATGGATTACCCTAGGTCATTGTCTCAGATAGGGGCACTCAATTCAATGCACGCTTCTGGAGATCTTTTTGTTCTAAATTAGGAATTAATCTTAGTCTTTCTTACTGTTACCATCTGCAATCCAATGGGCAAATGAAATGCGTGAATCAATCTCTTGAACAGTATCGGCTTTGTTATGTTTCCAAGTGTCATAATGATTGGGTTGACCTTTTACTGAATTTGCATATAATAATTCTGGACATTCCTCTACTTTCATGTCACCATTCTTTTGTGTTTCTGGTTTTCATCCCAAGTCTAATGCCTTCACTCCTTCTCAACAGTCTGACTAATCTGATTCTCCTGCGTCTCATCTCAGGAAAATTTGGAAGAATGTACACCAAACTTTGCTGACAAATCGCGGAGACCATGTACTTTCAAAGTGGGTGATATGGTCTGGTTGTCTGCTTGGAATATTAAGCCTCGTCAACCTTCTAAAAAATTGGCACCCTGTTACATTGGCTCTTTTCAAATCATTCAGCGAGTCAATCCTGTTGCCTTCCATCTTCAGTTTGAAAATTAATAACATATTTCATTGCTCTTTGTTCAATCCTGAATTTCTTTCCAAAAGATTCAAGGTCGGTAGATCTAGGACACCTTTACAGTTATGGTTCAATGTCAGGAGTATGTGGTTGAGAAGATCTTGGACTCCAAGTTTGTACGTGGTCGAGTACATTTGTTGGTCTATTGGAATGGCTATGGTCCTGAGGAGAGGATGTGGATTCCTGGATGATTTCTTCATGCTCCTGAACTCAAAAAGTACTTTTACAGAGAGTTACCTCTTAAACTGGGATCTAGGGGTTCCTTAACCCATCTTCAAGAGAGGGTACTGTTACATCTCGCCGGGTGGGCTGTGTTAGACGTGGGTTTGGTCATTGCCAGGCGACCTGCACACTGCATTTTCTGGCCTAACAGTCTCCACTCAGTGCTTGGTAATGCCCCTATGCCCACTAGGAGTCACCAGGTGCCTGGCAATTTAGAATTACAGTTTCTGCATTCGGATGAGCAGCTGCATGACATTAGTTATTACTGCCCCTCCTCACTGCCTGCTTACTGATTGGTTATGATACATTATATATACCTTGCTGGACACTCCTTCTGTACTGGTTATAGTTTACTCTTGCCATGTAAACCACTGGTCCCTTTTATCTACATTGATCATTGTTCTGTGGATACTCTGCTGGAATCTCTGCCTGTCAGCATCCAGTATCACACTATGCCTTTCATTACCCAGGCTAGGTGTGGAGTTCTCCATTTGCCAACCCTAGCCCCTCAGCTGCACTGTTAGACATACCTCAGGCAGCGATGTACCTCATTCTCATCAGATACCTAGTGCAACTTGGGGTCCTCAGTATATTAGGTGAGCTCCTGCTGATCAAGTCCAGGAGGCCTCCTAAGTACCAGTGTGCGCAACAAGCACTAAGTGAACAGCGGGGTTTGCTATTGGTGAAAACCCTCTTGAGGGCTCTAGGAGTCTCATTTAATAGTATTGAGTTCCCTGCAACATCAAGCAAGTCGGAGCATCTGCACATCTATTAAGTCTAAGGATCTGCACACTTATCAAGTCCAAGTATCTACACGTTCATCAAGTCCAAGTGTTTCCACACTCATCAAGCCCAAGAACCACAATTCTAAGCAAATCCAAGAGTCTCGATGCCAAGTGATTCCAAGGTTCCTAACACCTGTATACTTGGTGAATTGTAGTCCAAACCTCCTAGTGGGGACACTTGGTGAATACCTCACCTTTGATAGTGATAATAATACCTTTGATAAGTGATAATGATTCCTCACCTTTGATAGTGATAGTGCAAATAAAGAAGCTAGCTCTGAATCCATCATGTCCCAAACGCACTTTCTTCATTCCTCTATGAGGCAAAATCCTCTATCGCCTCTGAGGTGTCAGAGGTCAGTATTGCTCAATTATTCATCATATATGTAATAACTAAAGGTTACATATGCAATATTAGAATTATACTCCAAAAATGAGCATTGTCGCTTTATGGGCCTAATTCATGTTTTAAGTAATGTCCAATTATCACGCAACAGGGCAATTATCAGCAGATTGCGCATGTGAGGATTTCATGGAAAAGTGACAGAAAGTGACCATTTGGAGATGTTAACGAGGAGTGGTTGGGAAAACATAGGCATGTCATGGCCATTTTCACTGCGTTTATCTGCTGATGTCTGTGAGCTCATATGTACAAAAACATGGCGTCTGAGTTGCTACTGCTGTGTCCATAAGGCTACCCTAAACCTTGATGTTCCTAGTTTTGCGTATAGGCTGCAAATGTGTACGCAATTTGCAACTGAGTTTGCCATGACTCTGGTGGGCGTCTCTTTTCATTCCTGGGTGGCAGCTTCACTTGCTAACATTAGCAGCTTCATAGACTAGAATAGAGCAATTGCAATTACATAAAAACATGAATTACGCCCTATGTATGTTTTTTTTTTTTTTACTCTCTCTTCTTAAGCTTTTAAAAATAATTAGTCAGCCTGAGCAAATATTTCCAGTATCTTATTTCCTTATAGCTTAACATACAGTATAATAAATGGTGCTGATAGAAACATCTTCATAGAAGCTGCTAGATAAGCTGGTAGAACCCACATGTACAAATAGATACCGTACCCGTGACATGGACTTGAGTGCTAACGGTTTTCTTTTCTGAGCTTAAGCCCCGTACACACGGGGATAGATGTGTGCTGACCGCTCAGTACACATCTCTCCCCCCACTCAGCACAGCGTGATGTGTGCTGAGGGAGGGGGGCGGATGGAAGGGCCATTCATATCACCCAGCGGTGAAATGTGCGACCTGCTAGATTGTGCCTGCATGTAGGCCAATCTAGCACCAGCGCTAGGGCTGCGCAGGGCCACGCATCGCTATCGGTGTGGGGCATACACACGGAGTGGTCCATGCATAACTTCTGAGCAATCTAGTCAGATTACTTAGAATTTAAGCATTGATCTCTCCATGTGTATCCCACTGTAGGTTTGTATTAACAGATAACTATGAAGATCTCTTCAATCAGCATAAAACACAGCACACACTCACACAGCAATCAAGGTTTGCAGGTCACATGGTACACACACCAATATTTATGGCTTGCCTCTGGTTTATAACTGGTTCTGTATAAAAACTAAGTCCACCCACTGCCTGCCAACTGCTGTAGGCTATTTTTATTTGGCAAACGATGCCAAGTATTTCAGCAGCAATATTAATGTTTTTCTATTCTGTATTATATGATCATTTTGTGGCAGATAGTGATAAACAGGATGAAACAAGAATTAGTCACAGCTCCAGCTCAACTAATAAAATCTAAACTCTTTATTTCAATACAAATGAAAAGAAAAACAGGAACATAAAGACAGTTTTATAATAAAAACAATGGCAACAGCTTCATAGACTTAACTTGGCATCAATACAATCAGACTCAAATTTTCTACATAGCAGATTACAGTTTTTTTGGCCAACTTATCCATTATTTAGATAATTGAGAGAACATACTATAACTATATACAGGAAAATGAGCTTCAAACACTCAAGAACATAAGAGATAATTATTGGTAGTTTGTATAACATGAGAGATCATTATTTTGAGTATAACGTTCAATGATTAAGTTGCTGAGGAGCTCTCACTCCACTACTGTTTCCATAAAATGTACACACAAAGGAAAATTGTGGGGTCTATTTACTAAGCTTTAGATGGAGATAAAGTCAACGGAGATAAAGTACCAGCCAATCCGCTCCTAACTGACGTGTCACAGGCTGGGTTGGAAAAATGACAGTTAGGAGCTGATTGGCTCGGAACTTATCTCTGTTGACTTTATCTCCATCCAAGGCTTAGTACATAGACCCCTGAATCTGATATTGCAAGATTTATCTTTTACCGTATCTGCAGCTTTTGCTGTCTTGAATCTGCCATGATAATGCACTGTAAATGATTATGGGTTGAGTATCCCTTATCCAAAATGCTTGGGACCAGAGGTATTTTGGATATGGGATTTTTCCGTATTTTGGAATAATTGCATACCATAATGAGATATCATGGTGATGGGACCTAAATCTTAGCACATAATGCATTTATGTTACATATACACCTTATACACACAGCCTGAAGGTCATTTTAGCCAATATTTTTTTATAACTTTGTGCATTAAACAAAGTGTGTGTACATTCACACAATTCATTTATGTTTCATATACACCTTATACACACAGCCTGAAGGTCATTTAATACAGTATTTTTAATAACTTTGTGTATTAAACAAAGTTTGTGTACATTGAGCCATCAAAAAACAAAGGTTTCACTATCTCACTCAAAAAAGTCCGTATTTCGGAATATTCCGTATTTCGGAATATTTGGATATGGGATACTCAACCTGTATTGTATTTCAAATGAAAACAGCAAACAGACATGTTTAGTTCATTTGTCTTTAAGTGGGAAGTGTAAAAATGTAACATAAGTAAGTAAAAAAAAAGTTTTCTGTTGCTGATAACAGAATTGTCTCACTAACTTCAGTTGCGGAATAGATTTACAGTATATAGCAATATGGCAACCAGAAAACATAGAGGGGCTACATAGACACAGCTGCCAGAAGAATTATATACTGTACACAATAAAAGAGATTCAAAAATAAGCGTACTTGGTGGCTGTCATAAAATAATAATTATCTTAAAACATAATACTTTATTAGTGATTCCTTAAAATCCAATCAGTTGGAGATCTAATGAGTCACAAAAAGTGAAATATTTTAAGAAATAGTAAAGAGTAGTGAAATTAGTACAGAAAGATAAAACCAAAGCTATGCACCACTATGCCAATATTTCCTATTTATCATCAAACAGTGATGTGTGGGTGTTATTACATTCTCAATATTTTATTAATATCATTTCCCCACATATGTTATTAGAATGCCTGACTATTAATATTATATTGGTATGAGTTAATTGTAGCCTGTGTTGAAATAATTCGGACAAGTTAATTGTCAGTTATTCTTTCTATCAAGCCATATTTTAATAGTTTTACAGTTTATAATTTTATCATTAAGCTGATTGATTTATTTAGGTATCTCTCCATATTCCTCAATTGTATTCATGTATTAAAGTAAATGTATCCATCAGTGGAGGAGGCTATCTTATTATTGTGTATTAATTTTGTTTCGATCTATTGTTAATCATTATCCATAGATAGAACTACTCAGTTTAAGCCAATGAGCTGCTATATCAAGGCGGGTAACATTTCAGGTTACATTACCTTCACTATTATCATTCACAGGTGAATTTAAACAGTTTTAGAATCCAACATAGATAGTATTTAAACTTTTCAAGTATCTCAGTGAAAGTTGCTCAGGAAAAACGGTAACATGCACTATAAAATAGGGTTAATATTCTTAAGGACAAATGTCCATGGTGCCGTTTTTATGAACTCTTATTTTATAATTTTCCCTTATTCTGGGATGTAATGGTAGGTGCATTTATAGTATTTTAAAAAGACAGTGGATTCAGGTGGCCCGCCGTGGGTCTATTAATTAGTAGAGATGAGCGGGTTTGGTTCTCCGAGATCCGAACCCCCCCAAACTTCATAAATTTTACACGGGTCCGAGGCAGCCTCGGAACTTCCCGCCTTGATCGGTTAACCTGAACGCACACGAACGTCATTATCCCGCTGTCAGATTCTCGTGAGATTCGTATTCTATATAAAGAGCCGCGCGTTGCCACCATTTTCACTCGTGCATTGGAGATTGAACAGAGAGGACGTGGCTGCGTTCTCTCCCTGAAAAGCTCTGTAATCTGTGCTCAGTGTGCTGCAAATATCTGTGCTAAGTGTGCTGAAAATATCTACATTCTCTGCCTGAAAACGCTCCATATCTGTGCTCAGTGTGCTGCAAATATCTGTGCTCAGTGTGCTTTATTGTGGGGACTGGGGACCACCAGTATATAATTATACTTATAGTAGTACAGTACAATAGGCCATTGCTGTAACTTGCAGCTCTGTGTCACTGCAAGTATCCATTCCATATCTGTGCAGCATTTTTGTGAGCAGTATATATATTATTACAGTGCAGCATTTTGGTGACCCAACAGTATATAGTTGTGTACAGTAGGCCATTGCTGTATTTTGCAGCTCTGTGTCACTGCAAGTATCCATTCCATATCTGTGCAGCATTTTTGTAAACAGTATATATAGTATTACAGTGCAGCATTTTGGTGACTCAACAGTATATAGTTGTGTACAGTAGGCCATTGCTGTATCTTGCAGCTCTGTGTCACTGCAAGTATCCATTCCATATCTGTGCAGCATTTTTGTGAGCAGTATATATAGTATTACAGTGCAACATTTTGGTGACCCAACAGTATAAAGTTGTGTACAGTAGGCCATTGCTGTATCTTGCAGCTCTGTGTCACTGCAAGTATCCATTCCATATCTGTGCAGCATTTTTGTGAGCAGCATATATAGTATTACAGTGTAGCATTTTGGTGACGCAACAGTATATAGTTGTGTACAGTAGGCCATTGCTGTATCTTGGAGCTCTGTGTCACTGCAAGTATCCATTCCATATCTGTGCAGCATTTTTGTGAGCAGTATATATAGTATTACAGTGCAGCATTTTGGTGACCCGACCGTATATAGTTGTGTACAGTAGGCCATTGCTGTATCTTGCAGCTCTGTGTCACTGCAAGTATCCATTCCATATCTGTGCTGCATTTTTGTGAGCAATATATATAGTATTACAGTGCAGCATTTTGGTGACCCAACTGTATATAGTTGTGTACAGTAGGCCATTGCTGCATCTTGCAGCTCTGTGTCACTGCAAGTATCCATTCCATATCTGTGCAGCATTTTTGTGAGCAGTATATATAGTATTACAGTGCAGCATTTTGGTGACCCAAAAGTATATAGTTGTGTACAGTAGGCCATTGCTGTATCTTGCAGCTCTGTGTCACTGCAAGTATCCATTCCATATCTGTGCTGCATTTTTGTGAGCAGTATATATAGTATTACAGTGCAGCATTTTAATGACCCAACAGTATATAGTTGTGTACAGTAGGCCATTGCTGTATCTTGCAGCTCTGTGTCACTGCAAGTATCCATCCCATATCTGTGCAGCATTTTTGTGAGCAGTAAATATAGTATTACAGTGCAGCATTTTGGTGACCCAACAGTATATAGTTGTGTACAGTAGGCCATTGCTGTTTCTTGCAGCTCTGTGTCACTGCAAGTATCCATTCCACATCTGTGCAGCATTTTTGTGAGCAGTATATATAGTATTACAGTGCAGCATTTTGGGGACCCAACAATATATAGTTGTGACCAGTAGGCCATTGCTGTATCTTGCAGCTCTGTGTCACTGCAAGTATCCATTCCATATCTGTGCAGCATTTTTGTGAGCAGTATATATAGTATTACAGTGCAGCATTTTGGTGACCCAACAGTATATAGTTGTGTGCAGTAGGCCATTGCTGTATCTCTGCAGCTCTGTGTCACTGCAAGTATCCATTCCATATCAATGCTGCATTTTTGTGAGTAGTATATATAGTATTACAGTGCAGCATTTTGGTGACCCAACAGTATATAGTTGTGTACAGTAGGCCATTGCTGTATCTTGCAGCTCTGTGTCACTGCAAGTATCCATTCCATATCTGTGCAGCATTTTCGTGAGCAGTATATATAGTATTACAGTGCAGCATTTTGGTGACCCAACAGTATATAGTTGTGTACAGTAGGCCATTGCTGTATCTTGCAGCTCTGTGTCACTGCAAGTATCCATTCCATTTCTGTGCCGCATTTTTGTGACCAGTATATATAGTTTTACAGTGCAGCATTTTGGTGACCCAACAGTATATACTTGTGTACAGTAGGCCATTGCTGTATCTTGCAGCTCTGTGTCACTGCAAGTATCTATTCCATATCTATGCAGCATTTTTGTGAGCAGTATATATAGTATTACAGTGCAGCATTTTGGTGACCCAACAGTATATAGTTGTGTACAGTAGGCCATTGCTGTATCTTGCAGCTCTGTGTCACTGCAAGTATCCATTCCATATCTGTGCAGCATTTATGTGAGCAGTATATATACAAGTATTACATTGCAGCATTTTTGTGACCCAACAGTATATAGTTGTGTACATTAGGCCATTGCTGTATCTTGCAGCTCTGTGTCACTGCAAGTATCCATTCCATATCTGTGCTGCTTTTTTGTGAGCAGTATATATAGTATTACAGTGCAGCATTTTGGTGACCCAACAGTATATAGTTGTGTACAGTAGGCCATTGCTGTATCTTGCAGCTCTGTGTCACTGCAAGTATCCATCCCATATCTGTGCAGCATTTTTGTGAGCAGTAAATATAGTATTACAGTGCAGCATTTTGGAGACCCAACAGTATATAGTTGTGTACAGTAGGCCATTGCTGTATCTTGCAGCTCTGTGTCACTGCAAGTATCCATTCCACATCTGTGCAGCATTTTTGTGAGCAGTATATATAGTAGAGATGAGCGGGTTCGGTTTCTCTGAATCCGAACCCGCACGAACTTCATGTTTTTTTCACGGGTCCGAGCAGACTCGGATCCTCCCGCCTTGCTCGGTTAACCCGAGCGCGCCCGAACGTCATCATGACGCTGTCGGATTCTCGCGAGACTCGGATTCTATATAAGGAGCCGCGCGTCGCCGCCATTTTCACACGTGCATTGAGATTGATAGGGAGAGGACGTGGCTGGCGTCCTCTCCATTTAGATTAGGGTTGAGAGAGAGAGAGAGAGATTGACCTGAGGCTGTGATACTGTAGAACAGAGTGCAGAGTTTAGTGACTGACGACCACAGTGACCACCAGACAGTGCAGTTGTTTGTTTTATTTAATATATCCGTTCTCTGCCTGAAAAAAACGATACACACAGTGACTCAGTCACATACCATATCTGTGTGCACTGCTCAGCCCAGTGTGCTGCATCAATGTATATATATATCTGACTGTGCTCAGCTCACACAGCTTATAATTGTGGGGGAGACTGGGGAGCACTGCAGTGCCAGTTATAGGTTATAGCAGGAGCCAGGAGTACATAATATTATATTAAAATTAAACAGTGCACACTTTTGCTGCAGGAGTGCCACTGCCAGTGTGACTAGTGACCAGTGACCTGACCACCAGTATATATAATATTAGTAGTATACTATCTCTTTATCAACCAGTCTATATTAGCAGCAGACACAGTACAGTGCGGTAGTTCACGGCTGTGGCTACCTCTGTGTCGGCACTCGGCAGCCCGTCCATAATTGTATATACCACCTAACCGTGGTTTTTTTTTCTTTCTTTATAGTCATACTAGTTACGAGTATACTATCTCTTTATCAACCAGTCTATATTAGCAGCAGACACAGTACAGTGCGGTAGTTCACGGCTGTGGCTACCTCTGTGTCGGCACTCGGCAGCCCGTCCATAATTGTATATACCACCTAACCGTGGTTTTTTTTTCTTTCTTTATACATACATACTAGTTACGAGTATACTATCTCTTTATCAACCAGTCTATATTAGCAGCAGACACAGTACAGTGCGGTAGTTCACGGCTGTGGCTACCTCTGTGTCGGCACTCGGCAGCCCGTCCATAATTGTATATACCACCTAACCGTGGTTTTTTTTTCTTTCTTTATACATACATACTAGTTACGAGTATACTATCTCTTTATCAACCAGTCTATATATTAGCAGCAGACACAGTACAGTGCGGTAGTTCACGGCTGTGGCTACCTCTGTGTCGGCACTCGGCAGCCCGTCCATAATTGTATATACCACCTAACCGTGGTTTTTTTTTCTTTCTTTATACATACATACTAGTTACGAGTATACTATCTCTTTATCAACCAGTCTATATATTAGCAGCAGACACAGTACAGTGCGGTAGTTCACGGCTGTGGCTACCTCTGTGTCGGCACTCGGCAGCCCGTCCATAATTGTATATACCACCTAACCGTGGTTTTTTTTTCTTTCTTTATACATACATACTAGTTACGAGTATACTATCTCTTTATCAACCAGTCTATATTAGCAGCAGACACAGTACAGTGCGGTAGTTCACGGCTGTGGCTACCTCTGTGTCGGCACTCGGCAGCCCGTCCATAATTGTATATACCACCTAACCGTGTTTTTTTTTCTTTCTTTATACATACATACTAGTTACGAGTATACTATCTCTTTATCAACCAGTCTATATATTAGCAGCAGACACAGTACAGTGCGGTAGTTCACGGCTGTGGCTACCTCTGTGTCGGCACTCGGCAGCCCGTCCATAATTGTATATACCACCTAACCGTGGTTTTTTTTTCTTTCTTTATACATACATACTAGTTACGAGTATACTATCTCTTTATCAACCAGTCTATATATTAGCAGCAGACACAGTACAGTGCGGTAGTTCACGGCTGTGGCTACCTCTGTGTCGGCACTCGGCAGCCCGTCCATAATTGTATATACCACCTAACCGTGGTTTTTTTTTCTTTCTTTATACATACATACTAGTTACGAGTATACTATCTCTTTATCAACCAGTCTATATTAGCAGCAGACACAGTACAGTGCGGTAGTTCACGGCTGTGGCTACCTCTGTGTCGGCACTCGGCAGCCCGTCCATAATTGTATATACCACCTAACCGTGGTTTTTTTTTCTTTCTTTATACATACATACTAGTTACGAGTATACTAGAGATGAGCGCCTGAAATTTTTCGGGGTTTTGTGTTTTGGTTTTGGGTTCGGTTCCGCGGCCGTGTTTTGGGTTCGACCGCGTTTTGGCAAAACCTCACCGAATTTTTTTTGTCGGATTCGGGTGTGTTTTGGATTCGGGTGTTTTTTTCAAAAAACCCTAAAAAACAGCTTAAATCATAGAATTTGGGGGTCATTTTGATCCCAAAGTATTATTAACCTCAAAAACCATAATTTACACTCATTTTCAGTCTATTCTGAATACCTCACACCTCACAATATTATTTTTAGTCCTAAAATTTGCACCGAGGTCGCTGTGTGAGTAAGATAAGCGACCCTAGTGGCCGACACAAACACCGGGCCCATCTAGGAGTGGCACTGCAGTGTCACGCAGGATGTCCCTTCCAAAAAACCCTCCCCAAACAGCACATGATGCAAAGAAAAAAAGAGGCGCAATGAGGTAGCTGTGTGAGTAAGATTAGCGACCCTAGTGGCCGACACAAACACCGGGCCCATCTAGGAGTGGCACTGCAGTGTCACGCAGGATGGCCCTTCCAAAAAACCCTCCCCAAACAGCACATGACGCAAAGAAAAAAAGAGGCGCAATGAGGTAGCTGTGTGAGTAAGATTAGCGACCCTAGTGGCCGACACAAACACCGGGCCCATCTAGGAGTGGCACTGCAGTGTCACGCAGGATGGCCCTTCCAAAAAACCCTCCCCAAACAGCACATGACGCAAAGAAAAAAAGAGGCGCAATGAGGTAGCTGTGTGAGTAAGATTAGCGACCCTAGTGGCCGACACAAACACCGGGCCCATCTAGGAGTGGCACTGCAGTGTCACGCAGGATGTCCCTTCCAAAAAACCCTCCCCAAACAGCACATGACGCAAAGAAAAAAAGAGGCGCAATGACGTAGCTGTGTGAGTAAGATTAGCGACCCTAGTGGCCGACACAAACACCGGGCCCATCTAGGAGTGGCACTGCAGTGTCACGCAGGATGTCCCTTCCAAAAAACCCTCCCCAAACAGCACATGACGCAAAGAAAAAAAGAGGCGCAATGAGGTAGCTGTGTGAGTAAGATTAGCGACCCTAGTGGCCGACACAAACACCGGGCCCATCTAGGAGTGGCACTGCAGTGTCACGCAGGATGTCCCTTCCAAAAAACCCTCCCCAAACAGCACATGACGCAAAGAAAAAAAGAGGCGCAATGAGGTAGCTGACTGTGTGAGTAAGATTAGCGACCCTAGTGGCCGACACAAACACCGGGCCCATCTAGGAGTGGCACTGCAGTGTCACGCAGGATGTCCCTTCCAAAAAAACCCTCCCCAATCAGCACATGATGCAAAGAAAAAGAAAAGAAAAAAGAGGTGCAAGATGGAATTGTCCTTGGGCCCTCCCACCCACCCTTATGTTGTATAAACAAAACAGGACATGCACACTTTAACCAACCCATCATTTCAGTGACAGGGTCTGCCACACGACTGTGACTGATATGACGGGTTGGTTTGGACCCCCCCCAAAAAAGAAGCAATTAATCTCTCCTTGCACAAACTGGCTCTACAGAGGCAAGATGTCCACCTCATCTTCACCCTCCGATATATCACCGTGTACATCCCCCTCCTCACAGATTATCAATTCGTCCCCACTGGAATCCACCATCTCAGCTCCCTGTGTACTTTGTGGAGGCAATTGCTGCTGGTCAATGTCTCCGCGGAGGAATTGATTATAATTCATTTTAATGAACATCATCTTCTCCACATTTTCTGGATGTAACCTCGTACGCCGATTGCTGACAAGGTGAGCGGCGGCACTAAACACTCTTTCGGAGTACACACTTGTGGGAGGGCAACTTAGGTAGAATAAAGCCAGTTTGTGCAAGGGCCTCCAAATTGCCTCTTTTTCCTGCCAGTATAAGTACGGACTGTGTGACGTGCCTACTTGGATGCGGTCACTCATATAATCCTCCACCATTCTATCAATGTTGAGAGAATCATATGCAGTGACAGTAGACGACATGTCCGTAATCGTTGTCAGGTCCTTCAGTCCGGACCAGATGTCAGCATCAGCAGTCGCTCCAGACTGCCCTGCATCACCGCCAGCGGGTGGGCTCGGAATTCTGAGCCTTTTCCTCGCACCCCCAGTTGCGGGAGAATGTGAAGGAGGAGATGTTGACAGGTCGCGTTCCGCTTGACTTGACAATTTTGTCACCAGCAGGTCTTTCAACCCCAGCAGACCTGTGTCTGCCGGAAAGAGAGATCCAAGGTAGGCTTTAAATCTAGGATCGAGCACGGTGGCCAAAATGTAGTGCTCTGATTTCAACAGATTGACCACCCGTGAATCCTTGTTAAGCGAATTAAGGGCTGCATCCACAAGTCCCACATGCCTAGCGGAATCGCTCCCTTTTAGCTCCTTCTTCAATGCCTCCAGCTTCTTCTGCAAAAGCCTGATGAGGGGAATGACCTGACTCAGGCTGGCAGTGTCTGAACTGACTTCACGTGTGGCAAGTTCAAAGGGCATCAGAACCTTGCACAACGTTGAAATCATTCTCCACTGCACTTGAGACAGGTGCATTCCACCTACTATATCGTGCTCAATTGTATAGGCTAGAATGGCCTTTTGCTGCTCCTCCAACCTCTGAAGCATATAGAGGGTTGAATTCCACCTCGTTACCACTTCTTGCTTCAGATGATGGCAGGGCAGGTTCAGTAGTTTTTGGTGGTGCTCCAGTCTTCTGTACGTGGTGCCTGTACGCCGAAAGTGTCCCGCAATTTTTCTGGCCACCGACAGCATCTCTTGCACGCCCCTGTCGTTTTTTAAAAAATTCTGCACCACCAAATTCAAGGTATGTGCAAAACATGGGACGTGCTGGAATTTGCCCATATTTAATGCACACACAATATTGCTGGCGTTGTCCGATGCCACAAATCCACAGGAGAGTCCAATTGGGGTAAGCCATTCCGCGATGATCTTCCTCAGTTGCCGTAAGAGGTTTTCTGCTGTGTGCGTATTCTGGAAAGCGGTGATACAAAGCGTAGCCTGCCTAGGAAAGAGTTGGCGTTTGCGAGATGCTGCTACTGGTGCCGCCGCTGCTGTTCTTGCGGCGGGAGTCCATACATCTACCCAGTGGGCTGTCACAGTCATATAGTCCTGACCCTGCCCTGCTCCACTTGTCCACATGTCCGTGGTTAAGTGGACATTGGGTACAACTGCATTTTTTAGGACACTGGTGAGTCTTTTTCTGACGTCCGTGTACATTCTCGGTATCGCCTGCCTAGAGAAGTGGAACCTAGATGGTATTTGGTAACGGGGGCACACTGCCTCAATAAATTGTCTAGTTCCCTGTGAACTAACGGCGGATACCGGACGCACGTCTAACACCAACATAGTTGTCAAGGACTCAGTTATCCGCTTTGCAGTAGGATGACTGCTGTGATATTTCATCTTCCTCGCAAAGGACTGTTGAACAGTCAATTGCTTACTGGAAGTAGTACAAGTGGGCTTACGACTTCCCCTCTGGGATGACCATCGACTCCCAGCGGCAACAACAGCAGCGCCAGCAGCAGTAGGCGTTACACGCAAGGATGCATCGGAGGAATCCCAGGCAGGAGAGGACTCGTCAGAATTGCCAGTGACATGGCCTGCAGGACTATTGGCATTCCTGGGGAAGGAGGAAATTGACACTGAGGGAGTTGGTGGGGTGGTTTGCGTGAGCTTGGTTACAAGAGGAAGGGATTTACTGGTCAGTGGACTGCTTCCGCTGTCACCCAAAGTTTTTGAACTTGTCACTGACTTATTATGAATGCGCTGCAGGTGACGTATAAGGGAGGATGTTCCGAGGTGGTTAACGTCCTTACCCCTACTTATTACAGCTTGACAAAGGGAACACACGGCTTGACACCTGTTGTCCGCATTTCTGGTGAAATACCTCCACACCGAAGAGCTGATTTTTTTGGTATTTTCACCTGGCATGTCAACGGCCATATTCCTCCCACGGACAACAGGTGTCTCCCCGGGTGCCTGACTTAAACAAACCACCTCACCATCAGAATCCTCCTGGTCAATTTCCTCCCCAGCGCCAGCAACACCCATATCCTCCTCATCCTGGTGTACTTCAACACTGACATCTTCAATCTGACTATCAGGAACTGGACTGCGGGTGCTCCTTCCAGCACTTGCAGGGGGCGTGCAAATGGTGGAAGGCGCATGCTCTTCACGTCCAGTGTTGGGAAGGTCAGGCATCGCAACCGACACAATTGGACTCTCCTTGTGGATTTGGGATTTCAAAGAACGCACAGTTCTTTGCGGTGCTTTTGCCAGCTTGAGTCTTTTCAGTTTTCTAGCGAGAGGCTGAGTGCTTCCATCCTCATGTGAAGCTGAACCACTAGCCATGAACATAGGCCAGGGCCTCAGCCGTTCCTTGCCACTCCGTGTGGTAAATGGCATATTGGCAAGTTTACGCTTCTCCTCCGACAATTTTATTTTAGGTTTTGGAGTCCTTTTTTTACTGATATTTGGTGTTTTGGTTTTGACATGCTCTGTACTATGCCATTGAGCATCGGCCTTGGCAGACGACGTTGCTGGCATTTCATCGTCTCGGCCATGACTAGTGGCAGCAGCTTCAGCACGAGGTGGAAGTGGATCTTGATCTTTCCCTAATTTTGGAACCTCAACATTTTTGTTCTCCATATTTTAATAGGCACAACTAAAAGGCACCTCAGGTAAACAATGGAGATGGATGGATTGGATACTAGTATACAATTATGGACGGGCTGCCGAGTGCCGACACAGAGGTAGCCACAGCCGTGAACTACCGCACTGTACTGTGTCTGCTGCTAATATATAGACTGGTTGATAAAGAGATAGTATACTCGTAACTAGTATGTATGTATAAAGAAAGAAAAAAAAACCACGGTTAGGTGGTATATACAATTATGGACGGGCTGCCGAGTGCCGACACAGAGGTAGCCACAGCCGTGAACTACCGCACTGTACTGTGTCTGCTGCTAATATATAGACTGGTTGATAAAGAGATAGTATACTCGTAACTAGTATGTATGTATAAAGAAAGAAAAAAAAACCACGGTTAGGTGGTATATACAATTATGGACGGGCTGCCGAGTGCCGACACAGAGGTAGCCACAGCCGTGAACTACCGCACTGTACTGTGTCTGCTGCTAATATATAGACTGGTTGATAAAGAGATAGTATACTCGTAACTAGTATGTATGTATAAAGAAAGAAAAAAAAAACACGGTTAGGTGGTATATACAATTATGGACGGACTGCCGAGTGCCGACACAGAGGTAGCCACAGCCGTGAACTACCACACTGTACTGTGTCTGCTGCTAATATATAGACTGGTTGATAAAGAGATAGTATACTCGTAACTAGTATGTATGTATAAAGAAAGAAAAAAAAACCACGGTTAGGTGGTATATACAATTATGGACGGGCTGCCGAGTGCCGACACAGAGGTAGCCACAGCCGTGAACTACCGCACTGTACTGTGTCTGCTGCTAATATATAGACTGGTTGATAAAGAGATAGTATACTCGTAACTAGTATGTATGTATAAAGAAAGAAAAAAAAACCACGGTTAGGTGGTATATACAATTATGGACGGGCTGCCGAGTGCCGACACAGAGGTAGCCACAGCCGTGAACTACCGCACTGTACTGTGTCTGCTGCTAATATATAGACTGGTTGATAAAGAGATAGTATACTCGTAACTAGTATGTATGTATAAAGAAAGAAAAAAAAACCACGGTTAGGTGGTATATACAATTATGGACGGGCTGCCGAGTGCCGACACAGAGGTAGCCACAGCCGTGAACTACCGCACTGTACTGTGTCTGCTGCTAATATATAGACTGGTTGATAAAGAGATAGTATACTCGTAACTAGTATGTATGTATAAAGAAAGAAAAAAAAAACACGGTTAGGTGGTATATACAATTATGGACGGGCTGCCGAGTGCCGACACAGAGGTAGCCACAGCCGTGAACTACCGCACTGTACTGTGTCTGCTGCTAATATATAGACTGGTTGATAAAGAGATAGTATACTCGTAACTAGTATGTATGTATAAAGAAAGAAAAAAAAACCACGGTTAGGTGGTATATACAATTATGGACGGGCTGCCGAGTGCCGACACAGAGGTAGCCACAGCCGTGAACTACCGCACTGTACTGTGTCTGCTGCTAATATATAGACTGGTTGATAAAGAGATAGTATACTCGTAACTAGTATGTATGTATAAAGAAAGAAAAAAAAACCACGGTTAGGTGGTATATACAATTATGGACGGGCTGCCGAGTGCCGACACAGAGGTAGCCACAGCCGTGAACTACCGCACTGTACTGTGTCTGCTGCTAATATAGACTGGTTGATAAAGAGATAGTATACTACTAATATTATATACTGGTGGTCAGGTCACTGGTCACTAGTCACACTGGCAGTGGCACTCCTGCAGCAAAAGTGTGCACTGTTTAATTTTAATATAATATTATGTACTCCTGGCTCCTGCTATAACCTATAACTGGCACTGCAGTAGTGCTCCCCAGTCTCCCCCACAATTATAAGCTGTGTGAGCTGAGCAGTCAGACAGATATATAATATATATATAGATGATGCAGCACACTGGCCTGAGCCTGAGCAGTGCACACAGATATGGTATGTGACTGACTGAGTCACTGTGTGTATCGCTTTTTTCAGGCAGAGAACGGATATATTAAATAAACTGCACTGTGTGTCTGGTGGTCACTCACTATATAATATATTATGTACTCCTGGCTCCTGCTATAACCTATAACTGGCACTGCAGTAGTGCTCCCCAGTCTCCCCCACAATTATAAGCTGTGTGAGCTGAGCAGTCAGACAGATATATATAATACTATATATAGATAATAGATGATGCAGCACACTGGCCTGAGCCTGAGCAGTGCACACAGATATGGTATGTGACTGAGTCACTGTGTGCTGTGTATCGCTTTTTTCAGGCAGAGAACGGATTATAAATAAAAGTGGTGGTCACTGGTCACTATCAGCAAAACTCTGCACTGTACACTACTGAGTACTCCTAATGCTCCCCAAAATTAGTAAATCAAGTGTCTCTCTAATCTATTCTAATTCTAAACGGAGAGGACGCCAGCCACGTCCTCTCCCTATCAATCTCAATGCACGTGTGAAAATGGCGGCGACGCGGGCTCCTTATATAGAATCCGAGTCTCGCGATAGAATCCGAGCCTCGCGAGAATCCGACAGCGTCATGATGACGTTCGGGCGCGCTCGGGTTAACCGAGCAAGGCGGGAAGATCCGAGTCGCTCGGACCCGTGAAAAAAAACATGAAGTTCTGGCGGGTTCGGATTCAGAGAAACCGAACCCGCTCATCTCTAGAGTATACTATCTCTTTATCAACCAGTCTATATATTAGCAGCAGACACAGTACAGTGCGGTAGTTCATGGCTGTGGCTACCTCTGTGTCGGCACTCGGCAGCCCGTCCATAATTGTATATACCACCTAACCGTGGTTTTTTTTTCTTTCTTTATACATACATACTAGTTACGAGTATACTATCTCTTTATCAACCAGTCTATATATTAGCAGCAGACACAGTACAGTGCGGTAGTTCACGGCTGTGGCTACCTCTGTGTCGGCACTCGGCAGCCCGTCCATAATTGTATATACCACCTAACCGTGGTTTTTTTTTCTTTCTTTATACATACATACTAGTTACGAGTATACTATCTCTTTATCAACCAGTCTATATTAGCAGCAGACACAGTACAGTACGGTAGTTCACGGCTGTGGCTACCTCTGTGTCTGCACTCGGCAGGCAGTCCGTCCATAATTGTATACCACCTAACCGTGGTTTTTTTTTCTTTCTTCTTTATACATACATAGTTACATAGACATCTCTTTATCAACAAGTCTATATTAGCAGCAGACACAGTACAGTACGGTAGTTCACGGCTGTGGCTACCTCTGTGTCTGCACTCGGCAGGCAGTCCGTCCATAATTGTATACCACCTAACCGTGGTTTTTTTTTCTTTCTTCTTTATACATACATAGTTACATAGACATCTCTTTATCAACCAGTCTATATTAGCAGCAGACACAGTACAGTACGGTAGTTCACGGCTGTGGCTACCTCTGTGTCTGCACTCGGCAGGCAGTCCATAATTGTATACTAGTATCCATCTCCATTGTTTACCTGAG
Source organism: Pseudophryne corroboree (assembly GCF_028390025.1). Taxonomy (NCBI): domain Eukaryota; kingdom Metazoa; phylum Chordata; class Amphibia; order Anura; family Myobatrachidae; genus Pseudophryne; species Pseudophryne corroboree. The sequence goes on from NC_086445.1 coordinate 740,561,554, forward strand.
GTGCCTTTTAGTTGTGCCTATTAAAATATGGAGAACAAAAATGTTGAGGTTCCAAAATTAGGGAAAGATCAAGATCCACTTCCACCTCGTGCTGAAGCTGCTGCCACTAGTCATGGCCGAGACGATGAAATGCCAGCAACGTCGTCTGCCAAGGCCGATGCCCAATGTCATAGTACAGAGCATGTCAAATCCAAAACACCAAATATCAGAAAAAAAAGGACTCCAAAACCTAAAATAAAATTGTCGGAGGAGTAGCGTAAACTTGCCAATATGCCATTTACGACACGGAGTGGCAAGGAACGGCTGAGGCCCTGGCCTATGTTCATGGCTAGTGGTTCAGCTTCACATGAGGATGGAAGCACTCAGCCTCTCGCTAGAAAAATGAAAAGACTCAAGCTGGCAAAAGCAGCACAGCAAAGAACTGTGCATTCTTCGAAATCCCAAATCCACAAGGAGAGTCCAATTGTGTCGGTTGCGATGCCTGACCTTCCCAACACTGGACGTGAAGAGCATGCGCCTTCCACCATTTGCACGCCCCCTGCAAGTGCTGGAAGGAGCACCCGCAGTCCAGTTCCTGATAGTCAGATTGAAGATGTCAGTGTTGAAGTACACCAGGATGAGGAGGATATGGGTGTTGCTGGCGCTGGGGAGGAAATTGACCAGGAGGATTCTGATGGTGAGGTGGTTTGTTTAAGTCAGGCACCCGGGGAGACACCTGTTGTCCGTGGGAGGAATATGGCCGTTGACATGCCAGGTGAAAATACCAAAAAAATCAGCTCTTCGGTGTGGAGGTATTTCACCAGAAATGCGGACAACAGGTGTCAAGCCGTGTGTTCCCTTTGTCAAGCTGTAATAAGTAGGGGTAAGGACGTTAACCACCTCGGAACATCCTCCCTTATACGTCACCTGCAGCGCATTCATAATAAGTCAGTGACAAGTTCAAAAACTTTGGGTGACAGCGGAAGCAGTCCACTGACCAGTAAATCCCTTCCTCTTGTAACCAAGCTCACGCAAACCACCCCACCAACTCCCTCAGTGTCAATTTCCTCCTTCCCCAGGAATGCCAATAGTCCTGCAGGCCATGTCACTGGCAATTCTGACGATTCCTCTCCTGCCTGGGATTCCTCCGATGCATCCTTGCGTGTAACGCCTACTGCTGCTGGCGCTGCTGTTGTTGCTGCTGGGAGTCGATGGTCATCCCAGAGGGGAAGTCGTAAGCCCACTTGTACTACTTCCAGTAAGCAATTGACTGTTCAACAGTCCTTTGCGAGGAAGATGAAATATCACAGCAGTCATCCTGCTGCAAAGCGGATAACTGAGGCCTTGACAACTATGTTGGTGTTAGACGTGCGTCCGGTATCCGCCGTTAGTTCACAGGGAACTAGACAATTTATTGAGGCAGTGTGCCCCCGTTACCAAATACCATCTAGGTTCCACTTCTCTAGGCAGGCGATACCGAGAATGTACACGGACGTCAGAAAAAGACTCACCAGTGTCCTAAAAAATGCAGTTGTACCCAATGTCCACTTAACCACGGACATGTGGACAAGTGGAGCAGGGCAGGGTCAGGACTATATGACTGTGACAGCCCACTGGGTAGATGTATGGACTCCCGCCGCAAGAACAGCAGCGGCGGCACCAGTAGCAGCATCGCGCAAACGCCAACTCTTTCCTAGGCAGGCTACGCTTTGTATCACCGCTTTCCAGAATACGCACACAGCTGAAAACCTCTTACGGCAACTGAGGAAGATCATCGCGGAATGGCTTACCCCAATTGGACTCTCCTGTGGATTTGTGGCATCGGACAACGCCAGCAATATTGTGTGTGCATTAAATATGGGCAAATTCCAGCACGTCCCATGTTTTGCACATACCTTGAATTTGGTGGTGCAGAATTTTTTAAAAAACGACAGGGGCATGCAAGAGATGCTGTCGGTGGCCAGAAGAATTGCGGGACACTTTCGGCGTACAGGCACCACGTACAGAAGACTGGAGCACCACCAAAAACTACTGAACCTGCCCTGCCATCATCTGAAGCAAGAAGTGGTAACGAGGTGGAATTCAACCCTCTATATGCTTCAGAGGTTGGAGGAGCAGCAAAAGGCCATTCAAGCCTATACAATTGAGCACGATATAGTAGGTCGAATGCACCTGTCTCAGGCGCAGTGGAGAATGATTTCAACGTTGTGCAAGGTTCTGATGCCCTTTGAACTTGCCACACGTGAAGTCAGTTCAGACACTGCCAGCCTGAGTCAGGTCATTCCCCTCATCAGGCTTTTGCAGAAGAAGCTGGAGACATTGAAGGAGGAGCTAACACGGAGCGATTTTGCTAGGCATGTGGGACTTGTGGATGGAGCCCTTAATTCGCTTAACAAGGATTCACGGGTGGTCAATCTGTTGAAATCAGAGCACTACATTTTGGCCACCGTGCTCGATCCTAGATTTAAAGCCTACCTTGGATCTCTCTTTCCGGCAGACACAAGTCTGCTGGGGTTGAAAGACCTGCTGGTGACAAAATTGTCAAGTCAAGCGGAACGCGACCTGTCAACATCTCCTCCTTCACATTCTCCCGCAACTGGGGGTGCGGGGAAAAGGCTCAGAATTCCGAGCCCACCCGCTGGCGGTGATGCAGGGCAGTCTGGAGCGACTGCTGATGCTGACATCTGGTCCGGACTGAAGGACCTGACAACGATTACGGACATGTCGTCTACTGTCACTGCATATGATTCTCTCAACATTGATAGAATGGTGGAGGATTATATGAGTGACCGCATCCAAGTAGGCACGTCACACAGTCCGTACTTATACTGGCAGGAAAAAGAGGCAATTTGGAGGCCCTTGCACAAACTGGCTTTATTCTACCTAAGTTGCCCTCCCACAAGTGTGTACTCCGAAAGAGTGTTTAGTGCCGCCGCTCACCTTGTCAGCAATCGGCGTACGAGGTTACATCCAGAAAATGTGGAGAAGATGATGTTCATTAAAATGAATTATAATCAATTCCTCCGCGGAGACATTGACCAGCAGCAATTGCCTCCACAAAGTACACAGGGAGCTGAGATGGTGGATTCCAGTGGGGACGAATTGATAATCTGTGAGGAGGGGGATGTACACGGTGATATATCGGAGGGTGATGATGAGGTGGACATCTTGCCTCTGTAGAGCCAGTTTGTGCAAGGAGAGATTAATTGCTTCTTTTTTGGGGGGGGTCCAAACCAACCCGTCATATCAGTCACAGTCGTGTGGCAGACCCTGTCACTGAAATGATGGGTTGGTTAAAGTGTGCATGTCCTGTTTTGTTTATACAACATAAGGGTGGGTGGGAGGGCCCAAGGACAATTCCATCTTGCACCTCTTTTTTCTTTTCTTTTTCTTTGCATCATGTGCTGATTGGGGAGGGTTTTTTGGAAGGGACATCCTGCGTGACACTGCAGTGCCACTCCTAAATGGGCCCGGTGTTTGTGTCGGCCACTAGGGTCGCTAATCTTACTCACACAGTCAGCTACCTCATTGCGCCTCTTTTTTTCTTTGCGTCATGTGCTGTTTGGGGAGGGTTTTTTGGAAGGGACATCCTGCGTGACACTGCAGTGCCACTCCTAGATGGGCCCGGTGTTTGTGTCGGCCACTAGGGTCGCTAATCTTACTCACACAGCTACCTCATTGCGCCTCTTTTTTTCTTTGCGTCATGTGCTGTTTGGGGAGGGTTTTTTGGAAGGGACATCCTGCGTGACACTGCAGTGCCACTCCTAGATGGGCCCGGTGTTTGTGTCGGCCACTAGGGTCGCTAATCTTACTCACACAGCTACCTCATTGCGCCTCTTTTTTTCTTTGCGTCATGTGCTGTTTGGGGAGGGTTTTTTGGAAGGGCCATCCTGCGTGACACTGCAGTGCCACTCCTAGATGGGCCCGGTGTTTGTGTCGGCCACTAGGGTCGCTAATCTTACTCACACAGCTACCTCATTGCGCCTCTTTTTTTCTTTGCGTCATGTGCTGTTTGGGGAGGGTTTTTTGGAAGGGACATCCTGCGTGACACTGCAGTGCCACTCCTAGATGGGCCCGGTGTTTGTGTCGGCCACTAGGGTCGCTTATCTTACTCACACAGCGACCTCGGTGCAAATTTTAGGACTAAAAATAATATTGTGAGGTGTGAGGTATTCAGAATAGACTGAAAATGAGTGTAAATTATGGTTTTTGAGGTTAATAATACTTTGGGATCAAAATGACCTCCAAATTCTATGATTTAAGCTGTTTTTTAGGGTTTTTTGAAAAAAACACCCGAATCCAAAACACACCCGAATCCGACAAAAAAAATTCGGTGAGGTTTTGCCAAAACGCGGTCGAACCCAAAACACGGCCGCGGAACCGAACCCAAAACCAAAACACAAAACCCGAAAAATTTCAGGCGCTCATCTCTAATATATAGTATTACAGTGCAGCATTTTGGGGACCCAACAATATATAGTTGTGACCAGTAGGCCATTGCTGTATCTTGCAGCTCTGTGTCACACTGCAAGTATCCATTCCATATCTGTGCAGCATTTTTGTGAGCAGTATATATAGTATTACAGTGCAGCATTTTGGTGACCCAACAGTATATAGTTGTGTGCAGTAGGCCATTGCTGTATCTCTGCAGCTCTGTGTCACTGCAAGTATCCATTCCATATCAATGCTGCATTTTTGTGAGTAGTATATATAGTATTACAGTGCAGCATTTTGGTGACCCAACAGTATATAGTTGTGTACAGTAGGCCATTGCTGTATCTTGCAGCTCTGTGTCACTGCAAGTATCCATTCCATATCTGTGCAGCATTTTTGTGAGCAGTATATATAGTATTACAGTGCAGCATTTTGGTGACCCAACAGTATATAGTTGTGTACAGTAGGCCATTGCTGTATCTTGCAGCTCTGTGTCACTGCAAGTATCCATTCCATTTCTGTGCCGCATTTTTGTGACCAGTATATATAGTATTACAGTGCAGCATTTTGGTGACCCAACAGTATATACTTGTGTACAGTAGGCCATTGCTGTATCTTGCAGCTCTGTGTCACTGCAAGTATCTATTCCATATCTATGCAGCATTTTTGTGAGCAGTATATATAGTATTACAGTGCAGCATTTTGGTGACCAACAGTATACATATATATTACAGTACAGTAGGCCATTGCTATTGATATATTACTGTCATATAATTCCACACATTAAAAAATGGAGAACAAAAATGTTTATGGTAAAATAGGGAAAGATCAAGATCCACTTCCACCTCGTGCTGAAGCTGCTGCCACTAGTCATGGCTGAGACGATGAATTGCCATCAACGTCGTCTGCCAAGGCCGATGCCCAATGTCATAGTAGAGAGCATGTAAAATCAAAAAAACTAAAGTTCAGTAAAATGACCTATAAATAAAAATTAAAAGCATCTGAGTAGAAGCGAAAACTTTCCAATATGCCATTTACGACACGGAGTGGCAAGAAACGGCCGAGGCCCTGGCCTATGTTCATGGCTAGTGGTTCAGCTTCACATGAGGATGGAAGCACTCATCCTCCCTCTAGAAAACTGAAAAGAGTTAAGATGGCAAAAGGACAGCAAAGAACTGTGCGTTCTTCTAAATCACAAATCCCCAAGGTGTTAGGCGCCGGGGTCCGCATGTCCGCGCGGCCCGGCGCCTAGCAACTAGGGACGCCACGGGCGGACCGCATTCCCCGTTGCAGGGCCTAATTAACAAACACACACACTTGTTCTCTGGCCGTGCAGCAAACAAGGAAGAAATCCTGCAGAGGTTTATTGTACTGAGTTTCGCCGTTGGTCGAACGACTGTGGCTGGAATGACCCAGCCCTGCGCAGTCAGTTTCGCCTCGGCTTATCAGAGTCTATTAAAGACAGTCTCCTCCAGTACCCCGCTCCTGAGACTCTCGATAAACTCATGGAGCTTTCTATTAAGATTGATCGTCGTCTCAGAGAGCGGAGGGCTGAAAGAGGAACACCTGTAAGGTCAAGTCCTTGTGTTTATTCCATTCCAGAAGACGTAGAGGAGCCCATGCAGATGGGTCTCTCCCGGCTGTTTCCTGAGGAAAGGGCCAGAAGGCAAAATTCCGGTCTTTGTTTGTACTGTGGTGGTAAGGGACATTTTGCTCGTAACTGTCCGAACAAGTCGGGAAACGCTTTGACCAGGTGAATTGTGAGGGGGTTCACCTAGGTCTGCAGCTTATCTCCTCGAATAACTCTCTTTTAGTCTCAGTTAAGGTTTCCTTTGGCAGTCTCAGTTCTTTGGTGTCGGCTTTTGTTGACAGTGGAGCTGCAGGAAACTTTATGGATTTAACTTGGGCTAAGGCCTTAGGCATTCCTCAGTTACCATTGGGTAGGTGTGTCACCATGCATGGCTTAGATGGGAGTCCGCTTTCCAACGGGGTTATTACTCACCGTACACCTCCCGTAGTACTTACAGTAGGAGCTTTACATTCTGAAAAGATCGAGTTCTATCTAACACATTGCCCAGCAGTTCCAGTTGTTCTGGGTCACCCATGGCTGGCCTTTCATAATCCCACCATTGATTGGCGGTCCGGGGAGATTTCACAATGGGGTACTTTTTGTGCTAAGGAATGTATTTCGTTTCCAGTTAGAGTAGCAGCTATCATTCCAGAACTCATTCCTGTGGAATACCAGGAGTTTGCCGATGTATTCTCCAAAGGCAATGGGGACATTCTGCCTCCCCATCGGCCTTATGATTGTGCTATTGAGCTAATCCCTGGTGCCGCATTGCCAAAGGGGAGATTATATGCATTGTCCGGGCCAGAAACTTCGGCTATGAATGACTATGTTCAGGAGAGCTTACAGAAAGGTTTTATTAGACCATCAAAATCCCCTTTAAGTGCTCCTTTTTTCTTTGTGGAGAAAAAGGATGGCTCGCTTAGACCATGCATAGATTTTAGAGCCTTGAATAAAATCTCAGTCAAAGACACCTATCCTTTGCCGTTGATTTCTGTACTCTTTGATCAGTTACGTTCTGCTGTGATTTTTTCTAAAATTGACCTGGGAGGAGCTTACAACCTCATCCAAATTAAATCTGGAGATGAGTGGAAGACGGCTTTCAGTACTCAGTCGGGTCACTACGAATACCTGGTGATGCCGTTCGGCCTGTCTAATGCTCCAGCAGTTTTTCAAGACCTCATTAACGATGTGCTCCGTGACTTCCTAGGGAAATTCGTGGTCGTTTATTTAGACGACATCTTGATTTTTTCTGAATCGATGGAACAACATATCACCCAGGTGCGTCTGGTTCTTCAAAAGTTACGTGAGAATCATTTATATGCCAAACTGGAGAAGTGTGAATTTCACGTCACGAAAGTATCTTTTTTAGGTTACATAATTTCCCCTCAGGGATTTTCAATGGAACCTATGAAGCTTCAGGCCATCCTTAATTGGGCGCAACCCACCAATTTAAAAGCAATTCAGCGCTTTTTAGGGTTTGTGAATTATTATAGGAGGTTCATTCATTCTTTTTCTGACCTGGTTGCTCCCATTGTGGCTCTGACAAAGAAAGGAGCGGATCCTACCAACTGGTCGCATGAAGCTGAGTTGTCCTTCCGGGCCCTGAAACAAGCCTTTGTCTCAGCTCCAGTCCTCAGACATCCTAATCCGGAATTGCCCTTTGTTGTGGAGGTTGATGCCTCAGAGGTTGGAGTGGGGGCTGTCCTTTCTCAAAAGGATCCGGTGTCTTTGGACTTACATCCTTGTGCCTTTATGTCCAGGAATTTCTCCTCCGCTGAATCCAATTATGACGTTGGTAATCGGGAGTTACTAGCGGTAAAGTGGGCTTTTGAGGAGTGGAGGCATTGGCTGGAAGGAGCAAAGCATACTATTTCGGTATTGACTGACCATAAGAACCTGCAATACATTGAATCAGCTAAACGGCTTAATGCCCGGCAGGCACGTTGGGCATTATTTTTTACTCGTTTCAAATTTATAATCACTTTCAGGCCTGGTTCCAAGAATACTAAAGCTGATGCCCTGTCACGTAGTTTTCTTCCGGTTCACAATAACAATCCTGTTGTTACCCCAATACTTTCATCTTCGGTCATCCGGGCAGGCCTCACACAGGATTTATTTACCCAGTTAAACCAGCTTCAACACCAAGCTCCTAGATTTACTCCTGCTGGTCGTCTTTACGTTCCTGAATTTTTGAGAGCTACTGTTTTAACTGAATTCCATGACAACAAGGTTTCAGGGCATCCGGGAATCACTAAGACATTGGAGTTAGTCTCTCGCTCAGTAAGGTGGCCTAGTTTGTCTAAAGATGTTAGGGAATTTGTTTTTTCATGTCAGGTTTGTGCACAGCATAAGGTTCCCCGTTCCTTGCCTATCGGGCAACTTATGCCCTTAAGTGTCCCTCTCAGGCCATGGTCTCATATTTCCATGGATTTTGTGGTTGACCTTCCCCTTTCAGCCGGATTCCAAGTCATATGGGTGGTAGTGGACCGTTTTAGTAAAATGGCTCATTTTATTGCTCTTCCCGATTGCCTTCTGCTCAAGGGTTGGCAGTTTTGTTCCTCCGCCATGTGTTTAGGCTTCATGGGTTACCCACTGATATTGTTTCTGATCGGGGTCCACAATTCATCGCACAATTCTGGAGATGTTTTTGTGCTTCATTAAAGATGAAACTGTCATTAACATCCGGTTATCACCCACAATCCAACGGGCAAACCAAACGAGTTAACCAGTCATTAAAACAATATCTGCGCTTGTATTCAGCTAATCTCCAGAATGATTGGTCCGAGTTTCTTCCTTTGGCTGAATTTGCTTACAATAATTCCTGTCATTCCTCCACTAAAGAGTCTCCATTCTTTTCAGTTTTTGGTTTTCACACCAGAGCTAATTCTTTTTTTCATCATTCTCCAGTCTCCTCCCTGGCATTGACCTCCCATCTCAGAGCAATTTGGAAAAAAGTGCACCTTGCTCTCAGAAAAGCGGCCTTTCGAGAGAAGAAATTTTCTGACAGGCTCCGTCGTCCTTGCACTTTTAAGGTGGGAGACAAGGTGTGGTTGTCAACTCGCAACATCAGGCTTCGACAATCCTCGGCTAGACTGGGACCCAAATTTATTGGACCATTTCTTATTATTAAAAGAGTCAACCCAGTTGCCTTTCGGCTACGTTTACCAAGATCTCTCAAGATTGGAAATACGTTTCATTGTTCCCTGTTGAAACAATACGTTTATTCCAGTAGATTTCCTCGGAGGATCTCTCAGGGTAGATCTCCAGTGGATGTACAGGGACAACAGGAGTTCTTGGTAGAGAAAGTTCTTGATTCCAAATTGTCCCGGGGTCGGCTTTATTTTTTAGTTCACTGGAAAGGCTATGGTCCGGAGGAAAGGTCTTGGGTCCTAGATAAGGATCTTCATGCCCCTAGGCTCAAGAGGGCATTTTTTCGGGAATTTCCTCAGAAGCCTGGCTTTAGGGGTTCCTTGACCCCTCCGCAAGGGGGGGGTACTGTTAGGCGCCGGGGTCCGCATGTCCGCGCGGCCCCGCGCCTAGCAACTAGGGACGCCATGCGCGTTCAGCCGCCGGCTCCCTAGCAACGCTAGACGCCGGGCGCGCTGAGCCGCACGGACCCTAGCAACGGGGACGCCACGGGCGGACCGCGTTCCTCGTTGCAGGGTCTAATTAACAAACACACACACTTGTTCTCTGGCCGTGCAGCAAGGCAGCTGCAAGGCATTTATTCCCAATCAGGCTCTAAGCAGCTGATTGGAGGACTCCCTGTTAAATACCTTCCCAGTACTTCTCACAGACGCCGGTAATAGCTTCCTGCATGCTGCCTTGGTTTGCTGAGAGTCTGTTCCAGTCCTGCTGTATCCGGTCATTCCTGTCCTCAGAAGTCCTGTATTCGGGAGTTGTCATCTTATCCCAGGAAGTCGTTTGGTCCCCAGTTGTCCTGACTGATCACCTTTGTATATCGAGTGGTGTTCCGTGAGTTGCGGCTCTGCCGTGTGTTGCGGCTCAGCCACTTTATCTTTATATATTCTGTTTTTGGAGCATTTGCGGAGGGTTCCGCTTCCACAAGTCCTCCCTGGAACTCGGCGGTGCCGGGTAGGAGAAGTGGACAAGTGGATATTTTGGTTGTCCTTTTCCCTGGCGGTGTTTCCGCACATATTCTAGTTTTAAGTTAGCTTGTAGCCCCTGGCCTGGTTGTTTAGTCAGAGGGCCCCTTGTTATCACCAAGTCTCGGATTTCCCTTTGTCTCTCATTAAGACCTGGGGAAGCATCGGAGTTGGGCAGACATAATCCGCCCTTCAAACGCGGCTGCCATGGGCTCAAGCAACCATAGTCTCGCAGGATTTCCGACAGCACGGGTGAGACAACGGAGTTAGGGTGCCAGGGGCTATTTTCCATTCCTGCTCCCTTCCCCAGCATTTCGTTCCAGTGCTCTGGTCCTTGCAAAAAGATCTCCTCAGACCAGAGTGCTGGAATCATAACACAAGGAGAGTCCAATTGTGTCGGTTGCGATGCCTGACCTTCCCAACACTGGACAGGAAGAGGTGGCGCCTTCCACCATTTGCACGCCCCCTGCAAGTGCTGGAAGGAGCACCCACAGTCCAGTTCCTGATAGTCAAATTGAAGATGTCACTGTTGAAGTACACCAGGATGAGGATATGGGTGTTGCTGGCGCTGAGGAGGAAATTGACAAGGAGGATTCTGATGGTGAGGTGGTTTGTTTAAGTCAGGCACCCGGGGAGACACCTGTTGTCCGTGAGATGAATATGGCCATTGATATGCCTGGTCAATTTATTAAAAAAATCACCTCTTTGGTGTGGAATTATTTTAACAGAAATGCGGACAACAGGTGTCAAGCCGTGTGTTGCCTATGTCAAGCTGTAATAAGTAGGGGTAAGGACGTTAACCACCTAGGAACATCCTCCCTTATATGTCACCTGGAGCGCATTCATCAGAAGTCATTGACAAGTTAAAAAACTTTGGGTGACAGCGGAAGCAGTCCACTGACAACTAAATCCCTTCCTCTTGTTCTCAAGCTCCTGCAAACCACACCACAAACTCACTCAGTGTCAATTTCCTCCTTAGACAGGAAAGTCAATAGTCCTGCAGGCCATGTCACTGGCAAGTCTGACGAGTCCTCTCCTAACTGGGATTCCTCCGATGGATCCTTGAGTGTAACGCCTACTGCTGCTGGCGCTGCTGTTGTTGCTGCTGGGAGTCAATAGTCTTTCCAGAGGGGAAGTCGGAAGATCACTTGTACTACTTCCAGTAAGCAATTGACTGTCCAACAGTCCTTTGCGAGGAAGATGAAATATCACAGCAGTCATCCTGCTGCAAAGCGGATTACTCAGGTCTTGTCAGCTGCGGTGATGTTAAACGTGTGTCCGGTATCCACCATTAATTCACAGGAAATTAGAGAATTGTTTGAGGTACTGTGTCCCCGGTACCAAATACCATCTAGGTTCCACTTCTCTAGGCAGGCGATACCGAGAATGTACACAGACGTCAGAAAAAGAGTCACCAGTGTCCTAAAAAATGTGACAGCCCACTGGGTAGATGTATTGCCTCCCACAGCAAGTAACAGCAGAGGCAGCACCAGTAGCAGCATCTCGCAAATGCCAACTCGTTCCTAGGCAGGCTAAGCTTTGTATCACCGCTTTCCATAAGAGGCACACAGCTGACATCCTCTTACAAAAACTAAGGAACATCATCGCAGAATGGCTTACCCCAATTGGACTCTCCTGGGTATTTGTGATATCGGAAAATGCCACCAATATTGTGCGTGCATTACATGTGGACAAATTCCAGCATGTCCCATGTTTGCACATATATTCAATTTGGTTGTGCAGAATTTTTTTTAAAATGACAGGGGCATGCAAGAGATGCTGTCGGTGGCCCGAAGATTTGCGCACCACTTTCAGCATTCAGCCAACGCGTGCCGAAGACTGGAGCACCAGCAAACACTCCTGAACCTGCCCCGCCATCATCTGAAGCAAGAGGTGGTAACGAAGTAGAATTCAACCCTCTGTATGCTTCAGAGGATGGAGGAGCAGCAAAAGGCCATTCAAGCCTATACTTCTACCTACGATGGAGGGGGAATGCACCTGACTCAAGCGCAGTGGAGAATGATTTCAACGTTGTGCAGGTTCTGCAACCCTTTGAACTTGCCACACGTGAAGTCAGTTCAGACACTGCCAGCCTGAGTCAGGTCATTCCCCTCATCAGGCTTTTGCAGAAGCAGCTGGAGAGATTGAAGGAGGAGCTAAAACGGAGCGATTCCGCCAGGCATGTGGGACTTGTGGATGGAGCCCTTAATTCGCTTAACCAGGATTCACGGGTGGTCAATCTGTTGAAATCAGAGCACTACATTTTGGCCACCATGCTCGATCCTAGGTTTAAAGCCTACGTTGTACCTCTCTTTCCGGCAGACACAAGTCTGCACATGTTCAAAGACCTGCTGGTGAGACACTTGTCAAGTCAAGCGGAACGTGACCCGTCAACAGCTCCTCCTTCACATTCTCCCGCAACTGGGGCTGCGAAGAAAAGGCTAAGAATTCCGAGCCCACCCACTGGCGGTGATGCAGGGCAGTCTGGAGTGAGTGCTGACATCTGGTCCGGACTGAAGGACCTGCCAACGATTACTGACATGTCATCTACTGTTACTGCATATGATTCTGTCACCATTAAAAGAATGGTGGAGGATTATATGAGTGACCGCATCCAAGTAGGCACGTCAGACAGTACATATACTGGCAGGAAAAAGAGGCAATTCAGAGGCCCTTGCACAAACTGGCTTTATTTTACCTAAGTTTCCCCCCCTCCAGTGTGTACTCCAAAAGAGTGTTTAGTGCAGCCGGTCACCTTGTCAGCAATCGGCATACGAGGTTCCTTCCAGAAAATGTGGAGAAGATGATGTTCCTCAAAATGAATTATAATTAATTCCTTCGTGGAGACATTCACCAGCAATTGCTTCCAGAATGTACACAGGGACCTGAAATGGTGGATTCCAGTGGGGACGAATTAATAATACTCTGTGAGGAGGGGGATGTACACAGTGAAAGGGGTGATGAATCGGACGATGGTGTACATCTTGCCTCTGTAGAGCCAGTTTGTGCAAGGAGAGATTGATTGCTTCTTTTTTGGTGGGGGCCCAAACCAACCAGTCATTTCAGCCACAGTCATGTGGCAGACCCTGTGGCTGAAATGATGGTTTTGTTAAAGTGTGCATGTCCTGTTTATACAACATAAGGGTGGGTGGGAGGGCCCAAGGACAATTCCATCTTGCACCTCTTTTTTTTATTTATCTCTGCATCATGTGATGTTTGGGGCTAATTTTTTTAAGTGATATCCTGTCTGACACTGCAGTGCCACTCCTAGATGGGCCAGGTGTTTGTGCCGCCCACTTGGGTCGCTTAGCTTAGTCATCCAGCGACCTCGGTGCAAATTTTAGGACTAAAAATAATATTGTGAGGTGTTCAGAATAGACTGAAAATGAGTGTAAATTATGGTTATTGAGGTTAATAATACTATGGGATCGAAATGACCCCCAAATTCTATGATTTAAGCTGTTTTTGAGGGGTTGTTTTTAAAAAAAAACACCCGAATCCAAAACACACCCGAATCCGACTAAAAATTTTCAGAGAGGTTTTGCCAAAACGCGTCCGAATCCAAAACATGGCCGCGGAACCGAATCCGAAACCAAAACACAAAACCCGAAAAGTTTCCAGTACACATCTCTATTAATTATGCATGTAGTTTGTAATAAACTCTCCCTTATTGTAATAGATTCTCCCTTATTGGTATGGTGTAGTAACAAAATGTATTTACAGTATAACATGTTAGCCGCACATAATAAAATGGTATGCCGAAAATGTGTTAATTAGTTGCTCTGATTCCAGCTGTCTGGATACTGTAACTCTCTTCAATAATTTCTATCAATGGGATCAGTCATGGACATGTTAACTCATTAATACATTAGTGATGTACTGACACCATTTTAACATAAATCAAATTGAAAGGCGATATTAATGAGACATAGCATAACGCAGATGAGCGTTTCACTCACAAGTTTCCTCAAGGCAGTTAGCCCAACTGCTTTCCCTGGTGACATAAGTAAAAAATAAAAAACAACAACGTTTTCAGTTGCTAACAGAATTGTCCCACTCACTTGACTTGCGAGATAGACGTATACAGCAATATGGCAGCCAGGAGACATTGGGGGTGGGAGGGGGTACATAGACAGAGGTACTTATGACAGCTGCCAGAAGTACTGAAGCCTAGCAGAGAAGTGGGTTAAGACCACATTGGGTCTAGAAACAAGAAAGTAGTTTCACATATGAACTGTGCACCCGAGGTTCTAGAGCCACTGCCATTGGGCCATAATTACTATTCAGAGGTTCCCTGTTTGAATTACTTATCCTGCTGCTAACCACCAGAGTGGCAGTGGGCTGGTGCCAAGGTTTCCTAGCAGGCAGTATGGCCCTGCCTTAGCAACAAACAGTGGTATCACTAATGATAACTACTTAGTTCAATTAATCAAGGAACCAACTAGGTACAATGCAATCCTAGACCTGGTATTAATAAACAATGGCGAATTGATACCAAATATTATAGTAGGTGAGCCCATAGGAAACAGCGACAACAATATGGTCACATTCAATATCAGTTTTCATAAGCAGTCCTATACTGGCTCAACTAGGACTCTAAACTTTAGCAAAGCCAACTTTGCCATGATGAGGGAAGCTTTAAGGGACATTCAATGGGAGATTCTGGTTCAAATAAAAAATACTACAGAGAAATGGGATGTATAAAAATCACTGCTAGTTAAAAAATACTCACAAATTTATTCCCGCAAGCAGCAAAAAAAAAGAAATAAAAATCCCAAACCAATGTGACTTAACAAAAAGATAAAGGAACTAATGGGCAAAAAAGTTGAACATTCAAAAAATACAAATCTGAAGGGAATGCAGAGTCATTTCAGCATTATAAGGATTGTAACAAAATATGCAAAAAAAGAAATTAGAGCGGCTAAAGTAGAAACGGAAAACCTAGTAGCAAAGGAAAGCAAAGCAAATCCCTCCAAAAATGTTAAATACATCAACAGCGAGGGATTAAAGAAGGAGAGTATAGGCCCTTTAAAACACAAGTTGGGAGTTTTAATCAAAAATGATAATGACATAGCGAACAAACTAAATGAGTTTTTTTCAATGGTATTTACCAGAGAAGACCAAAATGCAGGGTCTAACACACAATCTCAACAAATATAATATCCCACTGCTAAATGCTTATTTAAGTGAGGAGGTAGTCTGTGACCGATTAAAAAATGTAAAGATTAATAAGTCACCTGGTCCCGATGAAATTCACCGAAGGGTTCTTATGGAGCTTCATTCTGAACTAGCAAGACCACTATTTTTGATTTTCAAAGATTCAGTTATATCAGGTATGGTTCCCAAGGACTGGCATATAGCAGAGGTGGTGACAATATTCAAAAAGGGAAGCAAAGCCGAACCAGGTAATTAAAGACCAGTTAGTCTTACATCTATAGTGGGGAAAGTATTGGAAGGCATTCTAAGGGATAGTATTCAGAAGTTCCTTGAAGTCAATAAGGTCATTAAAAGGAACCAACATGGATTTGTAAAGGATAGATCATGTCAGATCATCTTACTTGACTTTTATGAAACAGTAAGTGCAAACCTTGATCAGGGTAAGGAGGTGGATATAATCTTTTTAGACTTTGCCAAAGCTTTCGACACAGTACCACACATGCGACTTATGTATAAGCTACAAGAAATAGGGCTAGGGAGCACAATATGCACTTGGGTCAGAAATTTGTTAGATAATAGGGAGCAGCGCGTTGTGGTTAATGGATCATTTTTAAATTGGACTGAAGTGCTAAGTGGTGTGCCACAAGGGTCTGTACTTTGACCACTATTGTTTAACATTTTCATTAATGACCTAACCGTAGGTCTAGAGAGCATGGTGTCAATCTTTGCAGACGATAAAAATTGTGTAAGGTTATAAATACGGAGGGGGATGCCGAGTCTCTTCAGAACGACTTAGTGAAACTAGTCGCATGGGCACTTAAATGGAGAATGAGATTCAATATCGACAAGTGAAAGGTAATGCATTGTGGTAGCAAGAACAAAAACAACATCTACATACTAAATGGGGTAATATTAGGGGATTCTGTACTGGAAAAAAAAACTTGGGTGTTCACATAGCTAGCAAACTAAGCAGCAGTACCCAAAGTAGGATTGCAGCAAAGAAGACCAATAAGATATTAGCATGCATAAAATGGGGTATTGATGCAAAGGACAAGAGTGTTATACTCCCATTATATAAATCACTAGTGAGGCCACATCTAGAATACTGTGTACAGATTTGGGCACCATACAAAAAGGATATCCTGGAGCTTGAAAAAGTTCAGAGGCGGGCGACCAAGCTAATTAAGGGAATGGAGACGCTGGAATACGAGGAAAGGCTTGCAAGTCTAGGCATGTTTACACTGGAAAAGAGGAGACTAAGAGGGGACATGATCAACATCTGCAAATATATAAGGGGACAATACACAGAGCTTGCGTGGGACCTGTTTTTGATAAGATCAGCTCAGATGACACGTGGACACTCGCTTAGGTTAGAGGAGAGTTGATTCCGCACAAGGTGGCGAAAAAGGTTTTTTCACAGTAAGGACAATATGTGTTTGGAATTCCCTGCTTGAGGAAGTAGTAACGGCGGACTCAGTCAACATCTTTAAGAATGGGTTAGATAAATTCCTAATGGATAAGGATTTTCAGGGTTATGGTGCTTAGTCACACACTATAGTTATTAAAACACAATGGAGGTCATTAAAACAAAACACCTGACATCAGCGTGAGGCAAAATTAGTCCTAAAAGAAAATTGCATAGGAGACCACCAATAGGTTTAATTCGATGGAAAAAATTGTCTTTTTTCAACCTTAGATATTATGTTACTATGTTACCATATTGGAGATTTGCTATATACATGTATGGTTTATGATAGCCACCAGTTTGAAGTCTGTGTCACTAGATAACATGTACGCTTTATAGAACGTGACAGAAAGTCCGTGTTACCCTTGTGTTTGTTTGTTAAAACCCAGTGTCATTGTATTGCTATATCTTAAATGAAATATGCAACTTATAAATGTTTATAGATAAAATGAATAATGCAGTAGCCAACAGATTTTAGGTTTGCTTGACATATTAACCATAAATGTTATTCAATTTACTTTATCACATGTTGAGATTTGTATTGTATATTAACCAAGAGAATGTGTTTTGCATTGAATGGTTGCCACCATAACAAGCTCTGCTTTATGTATTAATAAGCACTGCATTTTATCCAACTGCATTTGCAGTGTTCTGGAGTTGTCAAGAGAATAGGTTCAGTTTTGATTCTGCAAATGGCTGTGTTTTGCTGTTACCAGCTACCAAGATCTTATGGAGGTTCTGGATGCAACATTCATTGAATAATTTTTTAAAGATTTGAGAACACTGGCAGCCAACAAACCATTATTCCGTCAAGTGAAGTTTCACTTCAGCCATGTCTAGACACGTATACATGCTATCATATCCTTAACTAGTATTATTTAATCAGCATTGTTTCATACCAATTAAAGAATATTAAAACTCTCACACAAACACTGGGATTACAGTATATGGTCTACTTACACATCCACATTAATATATTTTTAGCTTTATAACCACTTCACACTTGTGTATGTTGGAAAAACTTTTTAAATATACAGTATTAATAGAAACATAACATTAAAAATAACCCTCATCAACCACTAATAGAGAAGTACAATTAGGTAAGAACACTACAGCTGCGGATTTTTTACATTCATATTCTCAGAATACTATCATATTAAACATATGTGAAAATAAGAGATATTTCTGAATTTGCTTGAATTCTATTAAGAGACAGGAGGGGGTGGGAATGCACGGTATCCATTTGGATAGTCAACCATGTTAAGGTCGACATTCATTAGGTTGACCACTATTGGTCGACATTGACATGGTCGACGTGGACACATGGTCGACACATGAAAATGGTCACCACATGAAAATGGTCGACACATGACAGGTCGACACTTGAAAACGTCAACATGGCTTTTTTTTAACAGATTTTTACATTTTTCATACTTAACCATCCACATGGACTATGATTGGGAATAGTCACCTGTGCCAAGCACAGCGACAGCAGAGCGAGGCACCTTGCCTGCTGCATGGCGAGCAAAGCGAGCCATGCAAGGGGACGCGGTACACTATTTGGGGTTCCTGGTCACATTACAGAAAAAATGACACCAAAAATAGTTCAGAAATCCATGTCGACCTTTTCATGTGTCAACTTGTCATGTGTCGACCATTTGTCCATGTTGACCATGTCAATGTTGACCAATAGTGGTCGACCTAATGACTGTCGACCTTAACATGGTCAACCATTCATACCAGAATCGGAATGCACAAGTGACCCAACTGAAGTTTAGAAACACCCCTTAAAAATAAACCTCTAGTAACCCTAAAATGGTTGAATTGGTTTGACATGTAAAAGGGAAAAAATATGTGGGACAAAAGGGCCTTCAGACTCCCCCTACGGTGGCTAGTGGCATTACCACAGGGTTCTCAAGCACAAAACAAACAAAGACACCTGCCTTAACAAGCGCATTCAATGGACACAGCCCTTAAAAGCAGAAGACTTCCACCTACCCATCTCTTTAAGCACCACATGTGATGACCCAGCAGTAACTACACTGAAGCCACACCAGTGCAGAAGTAGTGTGTCCCATAGTCCACACTATGCAAACCTAGCACAGCAAGGCAACACAGCTGTAATATGAAATTAACTTCTCAAAGGAGCACAGCACCAAAATTGCATCGCCAAATACACTGGACAAATGAATAGGTTAAGATGAGGCCTTAAGATAACCAAACAGCCCCTACCCATCTGAACTGCCTTAGAATGGTGATTTTTACAGAGCACTGGCCCTTCGCGGACAAAAACATTATGGAAAATTAAACAAGAGATGCTGAGGACCTCAGCAGCTACAACTAATTCACCTATGCACATGCACCAACAACAGTCCACGATATTTATCTGTGACAAAGCCAGACAGGTGAAACGATTTGTTGGTCATACTGAGTTTCCTGTTATGCGCACAGCTAGGCACTACACATTAGGCGGTATCACTGAAAGATATGAACAATCTTGTTCATTAATGAATGAGATATCGTTCATATCTTTAAGTGTGTAGGCACTAACGATGAACGATGCACGGCCCCGCGCTTGTTTATCGTTGGTGCCGGGTCGCTTATACATGCATGCCAATATGGACAATCTCGCCCATGTTAGCATGCACTGCTATGGTGTCGGGTGATGGGGGGAGTGAAGAAACTTCACACCCCCCGTCACTCCCCACCCCGCCGCCGTATCGGCCGTCGGGCATCTCGGCGGCATATCACCTAATGGGTAGGGCCAGAATTATCACACTAAGACCTACAAATAAGATAATGCTACACTCTCTCTCCAATTCAGGTATTCAGTCTTATTGTATTCCCTGTACGCTCATCAGCAAGACTTTCCACATCCTGCAAGAAGCATAGAAACTGACAGCAGATACATTTAGCATTCAGTGTCTGCTACCTGTGTACACTCTCATTCTCTCTTCCTCTGCATGACTGCAGTGAAGCAGTGGCGTCACACGCCGGGTGCCGATGGTGCGGCCCGCACCCGGGTGTTATGCCTAGAAGAGGTGACATCAATCTGTGGGCTCCTCCGCAATGACAGGAGCCAGGTGCTGCAGTGTGAAATTCTGCTACAGCACCCGGTTCCTGTCATAGCAGAGAAGCAGACAGCACTGCAAACAGTCTCCGGGGGCAGCCCAGTAAAACCCTGCATCTCCGGAGATGCTGGGCACGCCCCAGGAGTGACGACCCCATGAGGCCATGCCCCCTTTCTTGGTGGTCATGCCCCCTTTTGCGCCGGCATATCAAGGGTGCGCACCAGGTGTCATTACACCCGGTGACGCCTCTGCAGTGAAGCACGGCATACAGGTGTCAAGTGCACTCATTCCTTATTCTATGTTTTTGACAAAAAGGGAACAGTAGTTACAGGATACCTTTCCAGTAAAATCTTTTCCCTATTTTTTTTTTCCATACTGAGAGAGATTAACCAATTGAGATAGCTCATATGATGTTTAGGAATGAGCGTATTTGGTTTCCTGGAATCTAACCCATCCGAACTTGCAGATTCTGAGTGGTTTCGAGAAATCTAGGCAAAACATAATCTGCCCAGTGTTGGACCTCTAGTGTTTTGGATAGTAGCAGTAGCAGCAACAGGAAACTCGGTTCCCCAGCGGGTTGCTATGGTATCCAAATGCACCAATGATGGAAGGTCCAGACTGCAACAGCAGAGAAGACTACTACCTCTAAACAGCGGGCTGAGCTGGTCATCGTCAAACCACCTTTCACAGGGAGAGGTGAGACCTGCTGTGGAGGGAGGGTGCTGGCTGATTGTACTCCACAGCAGACCACAAATAAATGTCAGGGACACCCGGCTAGGGAGGCAGGTGGATGAGCACTGTACCAGGGAGAATGGCAGCTGCTCACAGTACATGTGCTCAGAATCACTGTGCTATTTCAGGGCAACTGATGGCCCCCATGCTGAAGACAGATGTAGCACTGAGCACTAATGCCAGGAAGAAACATATTACAGGGAGCCTGTCCTCCTGGGTGCCTTTCAGCCATGCACTGCCCTCATGGGAGCCCCTCAGTACCACACTGACCTCCTGGGAGCCCCTAAGCCCCACACTGCCCCAAACTCCCGCCGAAAGTGCCTTCCAAGGAGCCATACAGGCTGATTTCAACATTTTCACATATACTTTTCACAGCAAGAATTTTCACACAAATCCTGTTTTCAAATTTTTTTTAATTCACACCTATTCAATTCCAAAATCGCGAAAAACGGGATTCTTACTGTGAAAGTGTAGGGGAAAATGGGGAAATCAGCCTGTACCCGCAAAAATGTCAAACAAACACAGGATTACAGTATAGAGGTGCATTGGAGGTTATATTAAATAGATTTGGGGTACTTAATTGGAGATCAAATGGCTTTTAAATGCATTTTTTTAAGCGTTTTTTCCCCCCAGCAAAATAAGTTCCCTTATTAAATCCGGGGTACATAAAAATTGGTATAAGTTTATACTTGGGTCATTTTAGGAAAGACTGACTACTCCCACATGCAAGCCTAAAAACATTTATCCCTCTCATTAAGCACCCCAATATAACAGTGCTATACCTTGAACCCCAAATTCTGTCACTTTGCACTTTTCACCCAAAAAATTACATGTCATTAATATCCAGCTAAAAATTAATTCAAAGCATCAAAGTGCCTACTTAGGCATTAAGGGAGGGAGGGGTGTCCTAGAGGGTTCTGAAACAAATTCTGACATTTTTACCTTAAAATAGCGATTTTCCCCAACTTTGCACCTGCTCAGAAGAGGTGAAATTTAATTCACAGTTAAATTATCGACAATAAATTATTGCGGCTAATTGAATAGGGGTATTTCATGATTTGCAGTAAAATCTCAGTTTTTTGTGCAAAAATCAGGTTATCACAGCTAACAGATTACTTCCCTACATGTAGTTAGAAATCTGCACATACTGCATACATGAAAATATACAAGTGAAAAAACTCCTCTGGCAGGGTCAAAATTTGATATGTGAATTAGGCACTAAGATGTGAATTTTTGTCCATATACACCTCAGAAAAAAACCTGAGCATCAGGAGTTGCATTTCCCAGCAATTTTTCGATATTTTGACCCCTACATCTGGAAAACTGTGAAGCCTAGAGAAGAAAAATTTGACAGGGGATAGTAGCTATGTGGTAGCATCAAGTGTACATAGTATCATGAAAATCTGGGTCGGTGGGTGTCATGTCTGGGTGAACTGGCATGGAATGACCCAGAGGTAATACTACAGTAGGCTTAACTACTATGTGGCGTAATGTGTAAGGGGCACTACTACTATGTGGGCATATTATGTAAGGGGCACTATTATGTAGATGTAATGTGTAAGGGGCACTACTACTATGTGGCACTAGTACTGTGTGGGTGTAATGTGTAAGGAGCACTAACTACTATGTGGGCATAATGTATAAGGGGGGCTACTATGTGAGCATAATGTATAAGGGGGCTACTATGTGAGCATAATGTATAAGGGGGGCTACTATGTGAGCATAATGTATAAGTGACACTACTACAATGTTGGTATAATGTGTAAGGGACTCTAATATTTTGCATAACATGTATAAGGGGTACAACAATGTGGTGTAGCGTGAGTAAGGGACACTACTGTGTGGCGTAATTTCAATTGGGGGTAACCATGTCCCCTTTTCAGAGTCCCTTTAAAGTGTGTGTGTGTGTGTGTGTGTGTGTGTGTGTGTGTGTGTGTGTGTGTGTGTGTGTGTGTGTGTGTGTGTGTGTGAGGGGGGATAGACATCAGTGCCTTACTTTGCCAGAGGCATCTCAGACCCATAGATAAACCCCTGAAGCTGCATACTATCATAGAAGCACAATTTATTATATTAAATACAGGATCCTTCCATTCAAAACAGGAGTTGTCCCAAATTATTAATTTGAACTGCGTGACTATTTCATTAGTCGGGACATTTTATTTATCCCTATGCATGGGCTATCTATTTTATTAATTGGTCGTGACCTTTTATTATTGATAATACATCTGTTTGATGTTGTGACTATACTTAAGTGTTAATACATGTAATGTTTTTATATACACGGTATACTACGATTCCTCACACTACCTACTTTACCTGCAGCAAGATACAGACAATTACCCTGAAACAAGCCCGCTCTGGAACCACATAGCCATCGGCGCCTGGCAACCAGGAGCAGTGGGAACAATATCATCACGGGACTCACGATATTCCTCACGACGAGGAAAGAGGTTGAAAGCTCCCAGGACGAACATCCCATACACATACCTTGGGGGAGATTCAAATGTTTGAAAAGTCAGTTGGGAGTCTGTTTTTTCCTATCTAACAGACAGGAAAAAACAGACACCCAACTGACTTTTCAAACATTTGAATCTCCCCCCCTTATGTCATATCAAAGTGGGAGAGCCAGCTACCTGATATCGGCTCCCACATTGACACTCAAACGCAGATTATGAGCTATGCAGTGGTCAAAATTGACTGGAAATTACCATTATAGAGGCTAATAATACTGTAGGAAGAAAACATGCCCAAATAAAATGATTTTACCTGTGTTTTTAGCAATAAAAAAAAAAAAATACAAAACCAAAACATGTGAGAGTTGTTTTGTTAGACCCAAAACTAAAACAGAAATTTAATACAAATCCAAAACATCTATAATGATGTTATTGTATATTGGAATATAGCAATTATTTTTGTAGTCTGAGTACACTGTGATTGTTGATATTTTGCAGATTATGGAAGGCTTTGAGTCATATTGTCATTACTATATGGATCCACATATGATGGTGGGTAATATGTTATTTTAGAATTGTCACAAGCACAAATATACAATGTACTAATTTACACTTAATTAAGCCATTTGCTACAGATAATTGTTATGTACAGTATAACGCAGGTAGATCCTCATTAGGCCGATTCATGCGCAAGAGAATAAAATAACTGCATACTGCTTCTAGTTAGAAAATAATGCATAGCAATGTGTTTCTGCATGTATATTGTTTGTGTGACAAATTAATACTGACAAACCAGTTAAATATTCTGATGTGACACAGAAGCATTTATTCTGCTTGATATAATTTATGAAGTTATCCTTTACTCTTACTCCCACACATTACTGGATATATAAAAAAAAAAAAAAAAAAAAATATATATATATATATATATATATATATTCTAAAAATCAAAGAAAAAAGGGCGCTCCATAGTGCATGAATCCATTTAAAATTAGGTTTATTCCATCAACTTTCCACACACAATTTACAAGATTCATACAACAGCGGGCGGTATCAACCACCGTACGTATAGCATTTAATTCAAAATAAGGACTTCACCGCATCAGGGGACTCTCACCACCTAGCTGCAGTCCTAGCGCTAGCCTAGGCCATGCCCCTACGTGTTTCGTCATCCAAGACTTTGTCAGGGCTGGCCTAGCGTAGCTCAGTCACTCCTTTTATTTTCCACTGGTTCAATCAGGGAGTTTCACCAACAATAAATCAATTGAAGCATGATTACATTATATCACGCACATTTTGACAACAAGTTAAAATGCAAAATAAAAACTTTCTCCATAGAAAGAAACGTATAAAAAAAAACATAAACAAGTTAAAAAATCCCTACACGAACCTCACAAGATTCTAAACACTTATCAAGAGTCATCATATATTTTACTCATCTATCGTAATACTTTCTAGGAAGCAAACAATAGCTATTCAATAGAGATGAGCGGGTTCGGTTCCTCGGGATCCGACCCCCCCCCCCCCGAACTTCACCTATTTTACACGGTTCCGAGGCAGCCTCGGATCTTCCCGCCTTGATCGGTTAACCAGAACGCGCCCAAACGTCATCATCCCGCTGTCGGATTCTCGCGAGATTCGTATTCTATATAAGGAGCCGCGCGTCACTGCCATTTTCACTCGTGCTTTGGAGATTGAACGGAGAGGACGTGGCTGCGTTCTCTCCCTGAAAAGCTCCGTAATCTGTGCTCAGTGTGCTGAAAATATCTGTGCTCAGTGTGCTGCAAATAATCTGTGCTCAGTGTGCTGAAAATATCTACATTCTCTGCTGGAAAACGCTCCATATCTGTGCTCAGTGTGCTGCAAATATCTGATCAGTGTGCAGCATTGTGGGGACTGGGGACCACCAGTATATAATATATACTTTTCTATTGCTTCTATACTGCTTGTCTGGACACATGGTCACAGTTACACCGCACTGTACTGATATATACAATAATATATATACTTTTCTATAGCCTCTATACTGCTTGTCAGGACACATGGTCACAGTTACACTGCTCTGTACTAATATATACAGTAATATATATACTTTTCTATAGCTTCTAAACTGCTTGTCAGGACACATGTGTCACAGTTACACCACTCTGTACTGACATACAGTAATATATATACTTTTCTATAGCTTCTATACTGCTTGTCAGGACACATGGTCACAGATACACCGCTCTGTACTGATATATACAATAATATATATACTTTTCTATAGCTTTTATACTGCTTGTCAGGACACATGTGTCACAGTTACACTGCTCTGTACTGATATATACAATAATATATATACTTTTCTATAGCTTCTATACTGCTTGTCAGGACACATGTGTCACAGTTACACTGCTCTGTACTGATATATACAATAATATATATACTTTTCTATAGCTTCTATACTGCTTGTCAGGACACATGTGTCACAGTTACACTGCTCTGTACTGATATATACAATAATATATATACTTTTCTATAGCTTCTATACTGCTTGTCAAGACACATGTGTCACAGTTACACAACTCTGTACTGATATATACAATAATATATATACTTTTCTATAGCTTCTGTACTGCTTGTCAGGACACATGTGTCACAGTTACACTGCTCTGTACTGATATATACAATAATAGATATACTTTTCTATAGCGTCTATACTGCTTGCAAGGACACATGTGTCACAGTTACACCGCTCTGTACTGATATATACAATAATATATATACTTTTCTATAGCTTCTAAACTGCTTGTCAGGACACATGTGTCACAGTTACACCGCTCTGTACTGATGTATATACAGTAATATATATACTTTTCTATAGCTTCTATACTTCTTGTCAGTACACATGTGTCACAGTTACACTGCTCTGTACTGATATATATATACTAGTGCTGGGCAAGATAACGCGTTATTAACGCGTTAACGCCATAAGGCAATAACGGCGATAATATTGTTAACGCCGTTAATGCTGCTGCGCCGGAAGAAGCCGCCGGAAGCAGTTATTCATCTGACCCCCTTGATGGAGAAGCCGCTGGATGCCGCCGGAGAAGAGGAAGCCACCGGATGCCGCCGGAGAGGAGGAAGCCGCCAGCCGCCATAACCTCTTGAGACCGAGACATCTTCACAATATCTCTGTGAGTACTGTTTTTTTATACAGAGCCTAAGCTCTAAGAGTTCTAAGCTAGAACACAAGCAGTGGGACTGGGTGAGTGGAATCCCGTAGCGCGCGCTGGCCGGAACTGGGTAACTTAGTTACGCGGCTGAGGAGAAACCTCAGTCGCGTGGGTTGCAGCGAGCAGGGCAGCCCTTCTCTTCTCTGGCTGGTGCCGCTGTGGGACTGGATGAGAATGGTTCCGCAGCGTGCGCGCAAGTTCTATCAACGCCGCTGTGGGACTGGATGTGACGGGTTTATGTACATTGGGGCTGATATTGCTTATATTAACAGGAGAGTTAGTGGAAGTTTGGGCCTCCTTCGTTCATTAAGGTCTCCCTGCTGAGCTATTATACTCACTTTTATTGCTGGGGTGCCTAATCTGCTATAAACAAAAAATACAGTTTGTTTTACTTTTTTTTAATAAATTTTATTTTATTTATTTAAAAATGTTTTCACAGAAAATAGAGAAAGGAACCGAAATCTTACATGGACATTTTCATTTTAAATCTCTACCAGATGGCACAGTTGATAAAACCAAAGTTATTTGTAAACACTGCAAAGCTGAATTTTCTTATCACCGGAGTACTTCGAGTCTGAAGTATCACTTAAATGCAATACACACCGTTGATGCCAGCAACTCACCCACTCAAACAAACAGTGGAGGCAAGCTTCGGCAGACTACATTGGATACAGCGTATGGGAGAAGTATAGATAAACAAAAGCAAGAAAAGCTAACAAATAACATAACGAAGTGGATAGCTACAAACTGCAGGCCAATTAGTATTGTCGAAGATGTCGGTCTGAGGAATGTTCTTAGGATCGCAACGAATGACAGCACGTATGAGCCTCCCTCAAGACGCACCATCACAAGAAGAATACATGACTTGTATGAAAAGGAGAGTACTACAAAAGCGATGGCGTTACAATGTGTACCACATGTTGCTCTCACTGGAGATTACTGGACATCGCTGGGTAACCATAATTACCTCGGAGTTACAGTGCATTATATTGATGAACACTGGGAGCTACATTCACATGCTCTGACTGTAATGAAAACAGAAGAGAGACATTTTGCTGAAACGTGCGCTGAACATTTTATTCATGTTGCACAGGAGTGGAACATTTCAGATAAAGTCGGCACACTTAGCACAGATAGTGCAAGAAATATGATTGCTGCTGCAAGACACCTGCCTTTTGAACATGTCCCCTGCACTGCGCACAGTCTCCAGCGTTCTGTCACAGTATCTCTGCAGAACAGTGCGTTTGACAATGTCCTGGCCAAATGCAGAAAAGTTGTAGGCCACTTTAAACACAGTCCAGCAAGTGCTGCAGAATTACAAAAACAACAATTTCAACGTAGACAAAATAAGGAGTCGCTTATACAAGATATTCCAACCAGATGGAATTCGACTCTGGACATGATAAAAAGTGTCTGTAGAAATGAACAGGCACTGAGGGATGTCCTCACCACACACAACACCAAGATTGCCATGCCAACTACAGCTGAAATGGACAAACTGCAGAGGTTGGAAACGCTACTGGAGCCCTGCAGGTATATTTTACATACTTCATAAATTTAATTTTTCCACTGTCCTGTCTGTAAAAAATATAGCATGAATGGGATGTAGTTAGGGAGGTTTAGGCACTTACTGGTGGTGGGTAGGAACCAGGGAGGGTTAGGGTTAGTAGGGAGCAGGGATGGTTAGGGTTAGTAGGGAGCAGGGAGGGTTAGGGTTAGTAGGGAGCAGGGAGGGTTAAGGGTAGGGAGGGTTAGTATACTTACCGGGGACTTTTGGGTATCTGGATTCCAGGATGCCGCTGTCGGTCTTCTGACCACCAGCATTCTCCCGTACCCAAAGAAATGGGTTTGATTTTTTTTTACTGTTGCAGGTATGTGACTGAACTTCTGGGAGGAGAAAAGTGTGTTTCATGCTCTGTGGTTCTGCCTGCTTTTTGCCATCTCTCTCGGGTCATGGAGAGTTCAGATGATGACCCAGCCTACGTGGTCAAATTTAAGTCTACATTCAGAACAGACCTGGAGACACGCAAAGAAAATGCCAACATTGCATATCTGAAGATTGCTACCGCATTGGACCCTAGATTCAAGGACCTCAAGTGTATACCCAGAGCTGAGAGGGGTGAGGTGTTGGCCTTAGTCACCAACTTACTAAAGGAACAGAGGTTTGTTGCAGAGAAACCTGTGGAAGCAACAACATCAGAGCCACCAAATAAAAAGTTAGCCCTATTGGCTGCTTCATCAGAGTCTGATTCTGAACAGGAGGAAGATTCAGTTGAGAACAGTGTGCGTCGATTCAGAGCGGAGCCCACCATCAGTACAGAGTCCTGTCCATTAGAGTGGTGGTCCAAACATGCAGGCTCACACAGCAGGCTGGCCTCCATTGCACAGAAGTACTTGGCCACACCTGCAACATCAGTACCCTGTGAAAGGTTGTTTTCTCTTGCTGGTCATATTGTACAGAAGAAGAGAGTTTCTTTATCATCTGAAAATGTAAATAATCTTGTGTGTCTTAGCAACTGGCTTGGTGCAGAGCAGTAAATAGGTTACACACCTAAAATATATCTGTCCAATCTGGTGGGAAGAAAAATCTGGGTAAGAAAACAGATTTAGATTCTCAGAAAACATATTTTATTTTTAATTTTTAAAGTTTTTTAAATGCTACTGTGTTAAGGGAAAACTGCAAACCAAATGTTTTTGCTGTGTAGTTCATATAGAAGTACTAAAAGTGCGCAATACACTACTTTTGAATTCATTATTGTCTTTAGTCGGCCCACAATACGATTAATCGCTATTAATCGCATGAAATCCTGCGATTAATTGCGATTAAAAATTTTAATCGTTGCCCAGCACTAATATATACAATAATATATATACTTTTCTATAGCTTCTATACTGCTTGTCAGGACACATGGGCCACAGTTACACCGCTCTGTACTGATATATATACAAATAATATATATATACTTTTCTATAGCTTCTATACTGCTTGTCAGGACACATGTGTCACAGTTACACCGCTCTGTACTGATATATACAATAATATATATACTTTTCTATAGCTTCTATACTGCTTGTCAGGACACATGTGTCACAGTTACACCGCTCTGTACTGATATATACAATAATATATATACTTTTCTATAGCTTCTATACTGCTTGTCAAGACACATGTGTCACAGTTACACAACTCTGTACTGATATATACAATAATATATATACTTTTCTATAGCTTCTATACTGCTTGTCAGGACACATGTGTCACCGTTACACTGCTCTGTACTGATATATACAATAATAAATATACTTTTCTATAGCTTCTATACTGCTTGTCAGGACACATGTGTCACAGTTACACCTCTCTGTACTGATATATATACAATAATATGCATACTTTTCTATAGCTTCTATACTGCTTGTCAGAACACATGTCACAGTTACACCACTCTGTATTGATATATACAATAATAAATGTACTTTTATATAGCTTCTAGTTTTACAGTGTAGCATTTTGGTGACCAACAGTATACATATATAGTACAGTACAGTTGGCCTATGCTATTGATATATTACTGGCATATAATTCCACACATTAAAAAATGGAGAACAAAAATGTGGAGGGTAAAATAGGGAAAGATCAAGATCCACTTCCACCTCGTGCTGAAGCTGTTGCCACTAGTCATGGCCGAGACGATGAAATGCCATCAACGTCGTCTGCCAAGGCCGATGCCCAATGTCATAGTACAGAGCATGTAAAATCCAAAAAACAAAAGTTCAGTAAAATGACCCAAAAATAAAAATTAAAAGCATCTGATGAGAAGCGTAAACTTGCCAATATGCCATTTATGACACGGAGTGGCAAGGAACGGCTGAGGCCCTGCCCTATGTTCGTGGCTAGTGGTTCAGCTTCACATGAGGATGGAAGCACTTATCCTCCCACTAGAAAAATGAAAAGACTTAAGCTGGCAAAAGCACAGCAAAGAACTGTGCATTCTTCTAAATCACAAAACCCCAAGGAGAGTCCAATTGTGTCGGTTGCGATGCCTGACCTTCCCAACACTGGATGGGAAGAGGTGGCACCTTCCACCATTTGTACACCCCCTGCAAGTGCTGGAAGGAGCACCCGCAGTCCAGTTCCTGATAGTCAAATTGAAGATGTCACTGTTGAAGTACACCAGGATGAGGATTACAGTGTTGCTGGCGCTGAGGAGGAAATTGACAAGGAGGATTCTGATGGTGAGGTGGTTTGTTTAAGTCAGGCACCCGGGGAGACACCTGTTGTCCATGGGACGAATATGGCTATTGACATGCCTGGTCAAATTACGGAAAAAAAATCACCTCTTCGGTGTGGAATTATTTTAACAGAAATGCGGACAACAGGTGTCAAGCCGTGTGTTGCCTTTGTCAAGCTGTAATAAGTAGGGGTAAGGACGTTAACCACCTAGGAACATCCTCCCTTATATGTCACCTGGAGCGCATTCATCAGAAGTCAAATTCAAAAACTTTGGGTGACAGCGGAAGCAGTCCACTGACAACTAAATCCCTTCCTCTAGTTCCCAAGCTCCTGAAAACCACACCACCAACTCCCTCAGTGTCAATTTCCTCCTTAGACAGGAATGCCAATAGTCCTGCAGGCCATGTCACTGGCAAGTCTGACGAGTCCTCTCCTAACTGGGATTCCTCCGATGGATCCTTGAGTGTAACGCCTACTGCTGCTGGCGCTGCTGTTGTTGCTGCTGGGAGTCGATCATCATCCCAGAGGGGAATTCGGAAGACCACTTGTACTACTTCCAGTAAGCAATTGACTGTGCAACAGTCCTTTGTGAGGAAGATGAAATATCACAGCAATCATCCTGCTGCAAAGCGGTTAAATTAGGTCTTGGCAGCTGTGGTGGTGTTAAACTTGTGTCTGGTATCCACCGTTAATATAATGGGAATTAGAGAATTGCTTGAGGTACTGTGTCCCTGGTACCAAATACCATCTAGGTTCTATTTCTCTAGGCAGGCAATACCGAGAATGTACACAGACGTCAAAAAAAGAATCACCAGTGTCCTAAAAAAATGCAGTTGTACCCAATGTCCACTTAACCACGGACATGTGGACAAGTGGAGCAGGGCAGACTCAGAACTATATGACTGTGACAGCCCACTGGTTAGATGTATTGCCTCCCGCAGCAAGAACTGCAGCGGCGGCACCTGTAGAAGCATCTCGCAAATGCCAACTCGTTCCTAGGCAGGCTATGCTTTGTATCATCGCTTTCCATAAGAGTCACACAGCTGACAACCTCTTACGGAAACTGAGAAACATCATCGCAGAATGGCTTACCCCAATTGGACTCTCCTGGGGATTTGTGACATCGGACAACGCCACCAATATTGTGCGTGCATTACATGTGGGCAAATTCCAGCACGTCCCATGTTTTGCACATACATTGAATTTGGTGGTGCAGAATTTTTTAAAAAATGACAGGGGCGTGCAAGAGATGCTGTCGGTGGCCCAAAGAATTGCGGGCCACTTTCGGCATTCAGCCACCGCGTGCCAAAGACTGGAGCACCAGCAAACACTCCTAAAACTGCCCCGCCATCATCTGAAGCAAGAGGTGGTAACGAGGTAGAATTCAACCCTCTATATGCTTCAGAGGATGGAGGAGCAGCAAAAGGCCATTCAAGCCTATACATCTGCCTACGATATAGGCAAAGGAGGGGGAATGCACCTGACTCAAGCGCAGTGGAGAATGATTTCAACGTTGTGCAAGGTTCTGCAACCCTTTGAACTTGCCACACATGGAGTCAGTTCAGACACTGCCAGCCTGAGTCAGGTCATTCCCCTCATCAGGCTTTTGCAGAAGAAGCTGCAGAGATTGAAGGAGGAGCTAAAATGGAGGATTCCGCTAGGCATGTGGGACTTGTGGATGGAGCCCTTAATTCGCTTAACCAGGATTCACGGGTGGTCAATCTGTTGAAATCAGAGCACTAAATTTTGGCCACCATGCTCGATCCTAGGTTTAAAGCCTACGTTGTATCTCTCTTTCCGGCAGACACAAGTGTGCAGAGATGCAAAGACCTGCTGGTGGGACACTTGTCAAGTCAAGAGGAACGTGACCCGTCAACAGCTCCTCCTTTACATTCTCCCGCAACTGGGGCTGCGAGGAAAAGGCTAAGAATTCCGAGCCCACCCGCTGGCGGTGATGCAGGGCAGTCTGGAGCGAGTGCTGACATCTGGTCCGGACTGAAGGACCTGCCAACGATTACTGACATGTCGTCTACTGTCACTGCATATGATTCTGTCACCATTGAAAGAATGGTGAAGGATTATATGAGTGACCGCATCCAAGTAGGCACATCAGACAGTCCGTATGTTTACTGGCAGGAAAAAGAGGCAATTTGGAGGCCCTTGCACAAACTGGCTTTATTTTACCTAAGTTGCCCCCCCTCCAGTGTGTACTCCAAAAGAGTGTTTAGTGCAGCCGGTCACCTTGTCAGCAATCAGCGTACGAGGTTACTTCGACAAAATTTGGAGAAGATGATGTTCATCAAAATGAATTATAATCAATTCCTCCGTGGAGACATTCACCAGCAGCAATTGCCTCCAGAAAGTACACAGGGACCTGAGATGGTGGATTCCAGTGGGGACGAATTAATAATCTGTGAGGAGGGGGATGTACACAGTGAAAGGGGTGATGAATCGGATGATGAGGAGGAGGTGGACATCTTGCCTCTGTAGAGCCAGTTTGTGCAAGGAGAGATTAATTGCTTCTTTTTTGGTGGGGGCCCAAACCAACCAGTCATTTCAGCCACAGTCGTGTGGCATACCCTGTCACTGAAATGATGGGTTTGTTAAAGTGTGCATGTCCTGTTTATACAACATAAGGGTGGGTGGGAGGGCCCAAGGACAATTCCATCTTGCACTTCTTTTTTTTATTTATCTCTGCATCATGTGATGTTTGGGGCTAATTTTTTTAAGTGCCATCCTGTCTGACACTGCAGTGCCACTCCTAGATGGGCCAGGTGTTTGTGCCGCCCACTTGGGTCGCTTAGCTTAGTCATCCAGCGACCTCGGTTCAAATTTTAGGACTAAAAATAATATTGTGAGGTGTGAGGTGTTCAGAAATGACTGGAAATGAGTGGAAATTATGGTTATTGAGGTTAATAATACTATGGGATCAAAATGACCCCCAAATTCTATGATTTAAGCTGTTTCTGAGGGTTTAAAAAAAAAAAACGAATCCAAAACACACCCGAATCCGACAAAAAGTTTTCAGGGAGGTTTTGCCAAATGCGTCCGAATCCAACACACGGCCGCGGAACCGAATCCAAAACCAAATCACAAAACCCGAAAAATGTCCGGTGCACATCTCTACTATTCAATAAACGGAGTAATTTCAAACCCCTCATTTAGGCCAGCAGGATGCAAAATATTAAGTGTGAGGATCCAATACGTTTCTCGTTTGGCCAGGAGTTTCAATCTGTCTCCTCCACGATGATTCAAAGTTACATGTTCTAATCCTACAAACCGCATCAAATGAGGGTTTCCATCCTGGCAGATTTTGAAATGTCGGGGGACACTATGATTTCATCATTTATTTTTAATATTTCTATAATGTTCAAGGATACGCAACTTTAGCACTCTCTTTTGTTTTACCGATATATTTTTCCTGCACGCACAAACGAGCATGTAAACCACATATGTGGTATTACAATTTCTGAGACTCTGGGTGACATGTAATAGGATGAGATTTTTAGACCTTTGAGACTTTTAGTCAAAAAACGTCCGAAATCGCCTGTTTTGAGTAAATCGCAAATGTAATAGGTTGCGAATTGCACTCTACGTCGCATTTTTCCCCAGAGAAAATCTAATTTTTTCACGTGTCGATTTCATTTCATACTTTAAATCGCATCCAGATGTTTTCCCATTCAAAAGTATACAACTCGCAAAGGTAATAGGATGAGATTTTGGAAATCGCATTTAAAAATTGACTAAAAACCACACACAAAACAGACCAGGTAGAGATAGGCAATTTGGATTACTTCCACCATCCAAAAAAACCCCAAAGGGTTACAAACCACTTAGTGCTTCACGTAGGTACCGTGCAAGGGTGTACTTGCACTCCCTCTCAGGTCAAGAGGTGGTGACGATGTTTCGGATGAACTGCACAAACTTCTTGAGCTTATATGAGCAGGTGAGACATGATTTGGAGCCATATGGCTCTGCCAACTATGCAGTGTCTGGGCTGCAAAAATGAATGTGTGGCCTGCACTTTTTTGCCACAGGCACCACTCAGTCGCTGGGGGTTATACAAGCCACTTTCTCAAGGCATTTAACTCAAGTGTTATATGCCTTGAAGAAGCTGTGGCACACATATATCACATTTCCAAGTTCTGAGTCTGAGTGGCAGGACCTGAAGGTGGCATTCTATTGGCTCTCAGCATTCCCTAATGTGCTGGGGGCCATAGACTGCACCCACATTGGGATTCGGGTACCACATGTGAGGGGGTATATCTTTGTCAATCGACATGGGCACCACTCCCTCAATGTGCAGGTGGTGTGTGACGTTAACCTTACAATTCTCAGTGTGGTTGCAGGTTACCCAGGGTCTTGCCATGATGCCTATATCCTGCATCACTCATCCCTTTGGGAATGCTTCCAGCAGCACAACATGTCTGAGGGATGGCTACTTGGTAAGTACATTCAAGTTATCTTTTAATGTGTTTCCTAATACTGTATGTCCTTTTAAAAGTACTGTTTTAAGGCCTAACAATGCAGCATGACCCTGACCCATGATGGTGTGCTTATTTGGTCAGTAACACACTTATTTGTGCCATGAAGTCAACTTACATTCCTCTAATGATTGTGCTTATGTGTTGTAATAACTGACTGCTATGGTTTGGTAATTAACTATACCTTAGTGTGTAACAAATACCTGAAAACAACTGTAATTATTCATTCACAACCACAACTTATGTTTTACAGGGGATTCAGGTTATGGGTGTCTACCGTGGCTCAAGACACCTCTGCGTAATCCACAAGGCCCTTCACAGCACCAATACTGTATAATGATGCACACATTGCCACCTGCAATGTTGTGGAATGCACTTTTGGGGTGCTGAAAAGTCGTTTTAGGTGTTTGGACCGGTCATCAGGTACACTACTTTATCAACCACCCAAAGTAGTGATGATCGTCCAGGCTTGCTGCATGCTGCATAACATTGCCCTGGCCAAGACAATTATTCAGAGGAAGGCATTGCAGCAGTCATGGAGGAAGCTGAACCTACACGAGTTAGGTTAAATAGGATTACGCGGAGTTACGCAGAGGGGGGATGTGATTCGGAATGAGATTATACGGCTGTATTTCTCAATTTGCTTGAATTTCCTTGCTTCATTTTAAAAACAAAAACCCCATATTCCTTATAATCAATGTCCATTAGCATATATTTTTTTTCCCTCCACATGTTTAGGGTAATGTGGCCCACCCCTAAGAAGTTTGCCCATATCTGCTGCTTGCTTGTATACATACATGCTGGTAAGTTATTGTTTTTACATATGTAAATCTAAAACATTGATTAAACGTCAGTATTGACATGGATTTTAACCCATACTCTGTTATATATGTACTTCCACATTGGCCTTGGTTTTTTTAGTAAGAAACAACCTACATTTGCCAAATGTACCGCTAAAATTACTACGTCAAAATGCATTTGTGTGGTTTCCAAAACTTTTTACTGTAAAGAAATTGTTGTGTATAAACATGGGTAAAAAGATTACAATGAGTCCCAAATTTCAAACATTACAAATATAGAAAAACACAATACAAAAAAGACAGAAACCTTAATCTTCAATGTTGAGGAACATCATTTTTTGCTTTGTGACCTGCTGCAAGCAAACTTGCCTACTTTTGTGACCCCACCCCTTGTTCTTATACTACGGCCTGGGGGAGTAGTAGGAGAGGTACTTATAGGTGTACTTGTGACACTACTTATAGTTGAAGGTGCATTCGGAATTATTGGTTGGCCTTTAGCAGTAAGGTGTGTGTGTATCGACACTAATGCATTTGTTTGTGACCTTATGGCATCTGCTTGGGCCCCAATTGTTTAATTTTGTGCCCTAATGGCATCTGTTTGGGCTCTTAGTGCATTACTAATTTCAGATAGCCTCGTATCGAGAGATGCTGCCATCCGGATTCTGGTACCCTCAGCTACTCTTTTAGTGTGTGCTACTTTACGTAGTTGCTGGCACATATTTTTAAGGTAGCCCTGCATATGAAGCATTTGTTGGCTTTGGATGGCCATGAAATCAAACTGGTTTGTTTTAAAAGTGTCTAATGACCTTGCAAGTTGGTCGGCAGTAGGGATTGGTGGTGTGCTTTGTATATGCTGGGTTTCCAGGACAGTGGGTTGACTTTCTGTAATGGATGTCTGTGTTGTTTGTTCTTCTGCAGGAATTGCCTCCACTGGCTCCAAAATAATTTCCAGTTTGCTGTGTTGTTCCTGTGAATATGTTGAGATAGGTAAATAAATGTTGAATTTGCAAATTTGGGTATGAGTTAACAATTATGGTGAGATCTTCCCATGGCCATCTACACAACCATGCTTTCATTTAGCACATTAACATATGTTTTGGGAGTATGTGATGTCTTTTTTATCAAGATGTAATAAATTTGTATTTTAAGCAAAAAAAATAAAATAAAAAGGAGTACAAGTTATCTGGAAAGCATAGGGCTGCTTTGCATAAATATGTAATGATATACAGTGTCAGATTTGGACAGTATTAAAGTGACAATTTCTGTAAATAAGGAAAATAACCCTGTCCCTTTGCTAGGTCTAGAGGCAGAACTCTGGGAGGCATCTGCCACCGGGCTCTTTCTCTGAGGGGGGGCACCTCTCCTCCCATTCTGTGACACCATTAAATTAAGTTAATTGATAGCTGTTGCTGTCTTTTCAGTGGCCAGCTTCCTCACTGGTCCCAGCACCTTACAAATCACACCCTCATACCCAGGATTAGAAACCATGACCTATTACACTGGAAGCAGACACCATACTGATGAAGCTGTTTGCTCCTGTATAGGCAATATGAGAGTTCTAACTATATGAAGATACTTCTCTGACAATTACACATAACTTCATATAGTTAGAATTCTCATGCTTCCTGTACAAGAGCAAATAACTCCATCAGTAATGTGTCTTCTGTCAGTGTAACAGGTTATGGGTTCTAATCCTGGGTATGACTGCTAAGAAATGTGTGATTTAAAATAAAAGATAATTAAATGTATAAATACAGTATATACATTTTTTTCAGAATACTCCTTATACACACACACACACACACACACACACACACACACGCACACGCACACATACATACATATATTTATCTTAATATTGGAAATAGATAGGGGGCACCAATACTTATCTTGCCTACGGGCAACTGTGATAAACTTACGCCACTGGGTCTAAATATATAAATTAGTATGTTTTTGGACATTTCGGAGTCTTTCAGTGGTGTTTCCAGTACGAATCTTCCTGCCAATGTAACGGTATGCTAGTTATGGTTTTGTGTCTTTTTGACAGGAGAAACTCACCAGCAGCTTCTACATCCAGACAAACACGTTGGTGCCTCTATGTAGCAGGACCCCTTCTCTGATGTGGTGCTATAAAGACATAGGAGGAAACAGATTAAATGCATGCCATTATCCACACTTATTTGCAGCATGCAGATTCAGATGTGAAAATATTTAATTAAAAATGTTCAACATGTTTACAATCTTAAAAAAAACATGTATGGTTAATCTTATCTGTAATGTATTTTGCCCAAAAACATATATGGGTTTTTTTTGTGCCAAACATGATTAATGTAGCTTATTAGGTCATGTCTAAGAAAATAAATGACTACATTATAATTCTATACACCACTGTAGTTCTTGACTAAAAAAAAAAACATGCTGCTATGGAACTACAAGAACCAGCTAAAGCATTAAACAAATATTTTCCAGCATAGGTTCACATTACAGTACCTTGCTGGGATGTGCAGTGCCACAGCACCATTACATTGTAAAACACATAGCAAGAGCACCTAGCATAGTTTGTTAATGTAAAATGTATTTTTATCGGCAAAAATACAGTATGTGATCACTCACCAGCATATGGGGGTGATGCAGGCTGATCAGTATCAGCTATGTGTGGCCCAGGAAGTATCTCTGGTGGTATTATTCACTTAAGTTGTTCCTCATAGGCTGTAAACTGTATGGGTGCACTGGTACCTCCCCCTGTGCATCTGGCCTCCTTTCTCTTTGCAGCCATCTTCGTTTTGAGCAGTCTTTTTATGTTGTTAAATCTTTTTTTAACGTTCACCACTTTTCGCTTGAAAATGCTAACCACATTAACTGTGTCTGTAATTTCCTCCCACATTTTGCGCTTACAGTACACACCATGGGGGTCATTCCAAGTTGTTCGCTCGTTGCCGATTTTCGCAACAGAGCGATTAAGGCAAAAATGCGCATGTGCATGGTACGCAGTGCGCATGCGCTAAGTATTTTAGCACAAAACTTAGTAGATTTACTCACGTCCGAACGAAGAATTTTCATCGTTGAAGTGATCGGAGTGTGATTGACAGGAAGTGGGTGTTTCTGGGCAGAAACTGACCGTTTTCTGGGAGTGTGCATGAAAACGCAGGCGTGCCAGGATAAAACGCAGGAGTGGCTGGAGAAACGGGGGAGTGGCTGACCGAACACAGGGCTTGTTTGTGACGTCAAACCAGGAACGAAACGGGCTGAGCTGATCGCAATGTAGGAGTAAGTCTCGAGCTACTCAGAAACTGCTAAGGAATTTCTATTCGCAATTCTGCTAATCTTTCGTTCGCAATTCTGCTATGCTAAGATACACTCCCAGAGGGCGTCGGCCCAGCATGTGCAATGCTGCTAAAATCTGCTGGCGAGCGAACAACTCGGAATGAGGGCCCATATTAGTGCGGTGGTTATCCTTCCCCAGAAGCCGATAAAAAACTGGCACCATTGCCCTGAATAGGGCACAGTTTTCCTCATAGGAGAAACGCACATGGCGACCACTGGGGGCATGCCCTGGCATAGGGCCTTCCTCACCTTCCTCGTCCTCCTCATCCTCCTCTGCGGCCTCCTCCTCCTCCTCCTCAAACTGGCCCCCATCATCCTCCTCCTCCTCCTGCCAGTTGACGTCACTAAGGAGAGGCTCCTCCAGCTCTTCCTCCTGCTCCCTCTCGAAATCCTCCTCCTCTGTGTCAGTTTGCCTGCTTCCAGCACCAGCCTACTCCTGCTCCTCATGCTGAGCCTGCTCCTCTTGACTCCTCGCAGCCACTGCCCTCCTTGCCACCATGCTGCCTCTCTCCATGCTGCTCTCTCTGTCTCTCTTGGTCATTCTCCTCTCCATCTTACACTCCTCCCAACCTAACAAAGGGCAAAATGGCACTGGAGCCCTTTATATAGGGTGTGTGATGCAGATTCCAGGGGACTTAGCTCAGCCAGTAGGTGGGGGTCTTTGATTGTGTGTAATGGTGGTGTTGTAAATCGCATTCTGATTGGCCAGAAAAGCGCACATTGCCGGGTCATAATATCGCAATAAATCGCATGACATTGCATGTTCCACTCCCGAATTCGCATCCTATTACATTTGCTATTTAGCCAAAAAATTAACACTTTCAAAACATGCGATAGGGGGCAATTTTGGAATCTTACTAAAAATCGCATCCTATTACATGTCACCCTCTTTATTTTAAAATCTCTTTTATCCTCATTATCACCAAAGGTTTTTTTTTTGCCTGCAAGGCAGTGTGCAGACATTTTACAGCCTCTACAGGCAAAAAGCCCCCTTTTTAAAAAAATTTTTTACTAAATTTAGTTTCTATTGGCAACAAAGGTAACTCACGGGGTGCTCATTTTTTTTTAGGGTTTTAGCCCTTCTAAAAACGACTACAGGTTTTTCGGAAAAAGTATCTTTAAGTAAAGGGTCCATTTTTATCACAGATAAAAATATATCAGTAAAACAAAGTGCTAAAGTTGCGTATCCTTGAACATTATAGAAATATTAAAAATAAATGTTTAAATCATAATGTACCCCGACATTTCAAAATCTGCCAGGATGGAAACCCTCATATGATGCAGTTTGTAGGATTAGAACATGTAGCTTTGAGTCATCGTGGAGGAGAAAGACTGAAACTCCTGGCCAAACGAGAAACGTATTGGATCCTCACACATTACTTTGCTATTGTTTGCTTCCTAGAAAGTATTACAATAGATGAGTAAAATATATGATGACTTTTGATAAGTGTTTAGAATCTTGTGAGGTTCTTGTAGGGATTTTTTTACTTGTTTTTGTTTTTTTAATATGTTTCTTTTTATGGAGAAAGTTTTTATTTTGCACTTTAACTTGTTGTCAAAATCTGCTTGATATAGAGGGTAATTCTGAGTTGATCGCAGCAGGAACTTTGTTAGCAGTTGGGCAAAACCAAGGGGGTCATTCCGAGTTGTTCGCTCGTTGCCGATTTTTGCTATGCTGCGATTTGTTGCTAATTGCGCATGCGCAAGGCACGCAGGGGGCATGCGCTTAGTTATTTAACTAAAAACTTAGCAGTTTTGCTGTGGATTCTGAGGCGCTTTTCAGTCGCTCTGCTGATCGGTAAATGATTGACAGGAAAGGGGCGTTTCTGGGAGGCAACTGAGCGTTTTTCGGGAGTGTGCTAAAAAAACGCAGGCGTGTCAGGGAAAAACACGGGAGTGTCTGGAGAAATGGGGGAGTGGCTGGCCGAAAGCAGGGCGTGTTTATGATGTCAAACCAGGAACTAAACTGACTGAGCTGATCGCAATCTGTGAGTAGGTGTGGAGCTACTCAGAAACTGCAAAGAATTATTTAGTAGCAGTTCTGCTAATCTTTCATTCGCTATTCTGCTAAACTAAGATACACTCCCAGAGGGTGGCGGCCTAGCGTGTGCAATGCTGCTAAAAGAAGATAGCGAGCGAACAACTCAGAATGAGGGCCCATGTGCACTGCAGGGGAGGCAGATATAACATGTGCAGAGAGAGTTAGATTTGGGTGGGTTATTTTGTTTCTGTGCAGGGTAAATACTGGCTGCTTTGTTTTTACACTGCAATTTAGATTGCAGATTGAACACACCCCACCCAAATCTAACTCTCTCTGCACATGTTATATCTGCCCCCCCTTTAGTGCACATGGTTTTGCCCAACTGCTAACAAAGTTCCTGCTGCGATCAACTCTGAATTACCCCCCTAATTTAATCATTCTTCAATTGATTTATTGTTGGTGAAACTCCCTGATTGAACCAGTGGAAAATAAAAGGAGTGATTGAGCTACGCTAGTCCAGCCCTCTGAAGAAGTCTTGGATGATCAAAACGCGTAGGCCATGGCCTAGAGCGAGAACTGCAGCGAGGTGGTGAGAGTCCCCTGATGCAGTGAAGTCCTTATTTTGAATTAAATGCTATACGTACGGTGGCTGATACCGCCCGCTGTGGTATGAATCTTGTCAATTGTGTGTGGAAAGTTGATGGAATAAACCTAATTTTAAATGATTCATGCACTATGGAGCGCCCTTTTTTATTTGATTTTTAGAGTGTATCACCATTTGTGGATATTGGTGCTTAAAAGGAGCTGCTGATCAAGTGGATTGAAGTGCAAGGAGACTGTATTGGAATCCCTCTGTTGAAAGGGATAGACTGCTAATCTTTGAAAAGAACCCTGGGACTTGTTGTTCCACATGGTGGTTTTTGAAATGGACCGAATATTGTGCATAAATTTCATCCATTTTATATATATATATATATATATATATATATATATATATAGAACATCAAAATCAATTGTCCATAAATAAGTCCATGAGTTTAGACATCTGATTACTTTCAACCGTGTTTCTATTGGACTTGGTTACAATTCCAACCTGAAGTGGGTATTCTGGTCTCCTTTGCATCCAATGCTCAATAATACTCAGCCAGATACTTTCCCTAAAAGATATCCTCTCACTAAAATAATGTAGTCAACCAAAATATATCCTTTGAGTAATAAAATTCTGATGTTTATTGGTAACATCCAACATAAAATATAATGTATACATTTTCTACATTACATACAAGGTGTATTTACAGGAACAACCAGGTTAAACAGAAGCAGATGTAAACATAAGTGCCACCAACCACCCCAGGATGTGAGCTCAGTGGTGGGGATACTCCAATGAATACCGGG
This sequence comes from Pseudophryne corroboree, assembly GCF_028390025.1. NCBI lineage: Eukaryota > Metazoa > Chordata > Amphibia > Anura > Myobatrachidae > Pseudophryne > Pseudophryne corroboree. Next base: position 740,603,954 of record NC_086445.1, read on the forward strand.
TATCCTAATCACCTTGTTTTTTTAAAAACCCTACGCGTTTCGTCCTTTTGACAGGACTTCCCCAGGGGAATATATGAATCAAAAAGTATACAGTATAGTAGATGGTAACAATTCCCACCTGCTTATCAATGGTTCAATAATGGCACAGGAAATGTGACAATTTCACTGGCCCAATAGACTTTGTAGGCTATATACTCCCAATAATGTAGTTGATTTTTAATGGAGAAAGACCACTGATCAGACACTTCTCAGGGGATCAAGAGGCACAAAAAACTGTGTGTACCCGCAGTGATCCTATCACCTCAGTGTCTGCAGTGCAAGTGGATATATATATATATATATATACACTGCTCAAAAAAATAAAGGGAACACTAAAATAACACATCCTAGATCTGAATGAATGAAATATTCTTATTAAATACTTTGTTCTTTACATAGTTGAATGTGCTGACAACAAAATCACACAAAAAATTATCAATGGAAATCAAATTTATTAACCCATGGAGGCCTGGATTTGGAGTCACCCTCAAAATTAAAGTGGAAAAACACACTACAGGCTGATCCAACTTTGATGTAATGTCCTTAAAACAAGTTAAAATGAGGCTCAGTAGTGTGTGTGGCCTCCACGTGCCTGTATGACCTCCCTACAACCCACACAAGTGGCTCAGGTAGTGCAGCTCATCCAGGATGGCACATCAATGCGAGCTGTGGCAAGAAGGTTTGCTGTGTCTATCAGCGTAGTGTCCAGAGCATGGAGGTGCTACCAGGAGACAGGCCAGTACATCAGGAGACGTGGAGGAGGCTGTAGGAGGGCAACAACCCAGCAGCAGGACCGATACCTCCGCCTTTGTGCAAGGAGGAACAGGAGGAGCACTGCCAGAGCCCTGCATAATGACCTCCAGCAAGCCACAAATGTGCATGTGTCTACTCAAACGATCAGAAACAGACTCCATGAGGGTGGTATGAGGGCCCGACGTCCACAGGTGGGGGTTGTGCTTACAGCCCAACACCGTGCAGGATGTTTGGCATTTGACAGAGAACACCAAGATTGGCAAATTCACCACTGGTACCCTGTGCTCTTCACAGATGAAAGCAGGTTCTCACTGAGCACATTTGACAGACGTGACAGAGTCTGGAGACGCCAAGGAGAATGTTCTGCTGCCTGCAACATCCTCCAGCATGACCGGTTTGGCAGTGGGTCAGTAATGGTGTGTGGTGGCATTTCTTTGGGGGGCCACACAGCCCTCCATGTGCTCGCCAGAGGTAGCCTGACTGCCATTAGGTACCGAGATGAGATCCTCAGACCCCTTGTGAGACCATATGCTGGTTCGGTTGGCCCCGGGTTCCTACTAATGCAAGACAATGCTAGACCTCATGTGGCTGGAGTGTGTCAGCAGTTCCTGCAAGATGAAGGCATTGATGCTATGGACTGGCCCGCCCGTTCCCCAGACCTGAATCCAATTGAGCACATCTGGGACATCATGTCTCGCTCCATCCACCAATGCCACGTTGCACTACAGACTGTCCAGGAGTTGGCGGATGCTTTAGTTCAGGTCTGGGAGGAGATCCCTCAGGAGACCATCCGCCACCTCATCAGGAGCATGCCCAGGTGTTGTAGGAGGTCATATAGGCACGTGGAGGCCACACACACTACTGAGCCTCATTTTGACTTGTTTTAACACATTACATCAAAGTTGGATCAGCCTGTAGTGTGTTTTTCCACTTTAATTTTGAGGGTGATTCCAAATCCAGACCTCCATGGGTTAATAAATTTGATTTCCATTGATAATTTTTGTGTGATTTTGTTGTCAGCACATTCAACTATGTAAAGAACAAAGTATTTAATAAGAATGTTAGAAAAACAAGGGCGTGAGACCACAGTGTAGTGAGCTAAAAAGAGAACAATATGCAGCCAAATATAAAATACCAAAAACTGGAGGATTCCTCCAACCCCCACCACAAACGTGTACAAAGAAACAAAATGAGTATAACTTATCCGGCGCTGTTGTTTTAAATGCAGGTTATGTGAAAGCAATTCTGGTTTGGCTTTCCCTTAGGGCAATATCCAATAATTCAAACGATATATGGGAAGAAGAAAAAAATATAATATAGTGAAGTACAGTTTCATATGCTTTTAATGGCTTTAAAAAGATTCTCGCTCCACACAATGCATATACAGCAGTCTGTCCAGCACAGGTATAATGAATGTAATTACCAGAGTCCTTTGAACTGAGCAAATAGTTCAAATCAGCATATACAGAGTGAGTCCCGGGCACCCTTGATGTTAGGCAATGCTGCAGTGGATTCTCCGGTGTCACAGTCACACATCCGTCCTGGGCGTTCTTTGTTGTCACCTCCAACGCGTTTCCACCCCCTGCACTGGGGTCTTTTTCAAGGAGTTTGTGTATGGAGCTTCCAAAATCTAGAGATGAGCGGATTCGGTTTTACTCGGTTCTCAAAACGGCATCTTATTGGCTATCCAAAACACGTGACATCCATGAGCCAATAAGATGCCGTTTTTAGAACCGAGTAAAACCGAGTAAAACCGAATCCGCTCATCTCTACTAAAATCATGAATATTTAAATGTCCTCTGTCCAATCAGAGCGCTCTAATGACAGCTGGTCTCTATTACAGTCGTTCCCTAATTGTCCCACGACCAGCTGTAGCTGTAGCGTGTTTCCATGGTGACATGACGTCACTTCCGGTTGCTATCTCTAATGCACTACGTTTCCCATAGTGCTTAACCAGTCCGCTGCGGCCGTCCGTGTGTTGCCGCGGTAACGTTACCTCACTTCCGCTGACGGGCTGAAGGGACACTACATCTCCCACAATGCTCAGCGTGGTAAATGCCCCTTTCTATGGTGATCTGCTACATCACTTCCGCTCCGCGGCTCCCTCATTTAAAGCTGAATGTCATGCTTATTGTCCTGGGAGCCGTGATGTTTAACCCTTAACAATGTGGACTGATGATCCCAAGAGCTGTTTTAATAAAATACACAGTATGTAAGAGGGCAATATTAACAAATAAAAACGTGTATTAAAATGCACATTAAACAATCCATTAAAAACATTCCCCACAAAAACCTCATGCCTGAACATTTCAGACTAAAGCATAATAGTAAAACATCTGAAATTAGGAGATTTTTTGGTTTAAGACAAGTACAGGGTCACCGCAGGCAAAGGGACCTTGCGGCCCAATTAGCGAAGGCTGAAATGAAATTCATTTTTGAGTTGGGGACTTTAAAGCCTGGGGGCCTCAACTCAGATTTTGAAATTAAATGTTTTTTATAAATATCCTGAATTATGGTGAGGAATCAATAGAACATGTCCTCCCCGCCTTCTCTTTACTGACATCAGCACTTTATAGCACTTGCACTTCATTACAAGCACTGTCACTTTGCATTATGGATTATATTGTAGCATGAGGTTTTTGTGGGGAATGTTTTTAATGGGTTGTTTAATGTGCATTTTAATACACGTTTTTATTTGTTAATATTGCCCTCTTACATACTGTGTAGTTTATTAAAACAGCTCTTGGGATCATCAGTCCACATTGTTAAGGGTTAAACATCACGGCTCCCAGGACAATAAGCATGACATTCAGCTTTAAATGAGGGAGCCGCGGAGCGGAAGTGATGTAGCAGATCACCATAGAAAGGGGCATTTACCACGCTGAGCATTGTGGGAGATGTAGTGTCCCTTCAGCCCGTCAGCGAAAGTGAGGTAACGTTACCGCGGCAACACACGGACGGCTGCAGCGGACTGGTTAAGCACTATGGGAAACGTAGTGCATTAGAGATAGCAACCGGAAGTGACGTCATGTCACCATGGAAACGCGCTACAGCTACAGCTGGTCGTGGGACAATTAGGGAACGACTGTAATAGAGACCAGCTGTCATTAGAGCGCTCTGATTGGACAGAGGACATTTAAATATTCATGATTTTGGAAGCTCCATACACAAACGCCTTGAAAAAGACCCCAGTGCAGGGGGTGGAAACGCGTTGGTTGTGACAGCAAAGAACGCCCAGGACGGATGTGTGACTGTGACACCGGAGTATCCACTGCAGCATTGCCTAACATCAAGGGTGCCCGGGACTCACTCTGTATATGCTGATTTGAACTGTTTGCTCAGTTCAAAGGACTCTGGTAATTACATTCATTATACCTGTGCTGGACAGACTGCTGTATATGCATTGTGTGGAGCGAGAATCTTTTTTAAGCCATTAAAAGCATATGAAACTGTACTTCACTATATTATATTTTTTTCTTCTTCCCATATATATCGTTTGAATTATTGGATATTGCCCTAAGGGAAAGCCAAACCAAAATTGCTTTCACATAACCTGCATTTAAAACAACAGCGCCGGATAAGTTATACTCATTTTGTTTATTTAATAAGAATATTTCATTCATTCAGATCTAGGATGTGTTATTTTAGTGTTCCCTTTATTTTTTTGAGCAGTGTATATATATATATATATCAGGAACATCATGCATGATATAGCCCCTGTACCTTGAGTGGTGGTAAAAAAACATCTTAAGGTATTTTGGACCCCATATGTTGGATTTCATTTTATTTATATTTATATTTGTGTGTTTATTACTTAAAGAGTTATTGTTATGTTCAGGGGTGGTTAAACCTCCTAATGATAATGTGTGGACCCTTATTCAAAAAGTAAAGCATTCAATACCTTTAATACCAAGAAATAATGACACGGAGACTTGAATTTGGCAGAAAATTGTTAGCTATTTATTGTACCCTAAACCTGTAAAGTAAAATTTAAGTTAACATGCCGATTCAGCCGGCATATGGTGGCAGAAAAAAGAACGGCTATATTCCACTGACGATAACCTCAAAAAACATTAAAACCCAAACAATCCTAATTTACCACAAACCATACATAGGTAATAGGTGCCCGACTCAGACCTCCACGCTGACTGCCCACCCTGATGGGTGATGACGCTGCCCCCTGATGGGTGATCTAGCGGCCTTAAAAGTCAATGAAGGTGAGTGCACCTAAACCACACCAATACTGTAAACAACTGTAACTAACAAGTCAAACTACAACCTGCCGTTCTTTTCCGCCAACAAATAGCCAACGATAAACCACAACTGACAATTTAGAGCCCAGGCACTCTGTGCCAAAACCTCTACCAAATGGGGTGGGTGGGCGGGAAGGCAAACCAGCAGCAAGAGAGACTTAGCTAGCCTATACATCCCTATATATACTGATCCCTCCCCTCTCTACCACTGGCTGTACTTTTCATAACAGTTAGGTCCACCCCTCACAGGAGGTTTAACTCTCTCCATTCCTATGCCTGTCATTTCGCTCTCCTAAACCTCCGAATGATAATGTGTGGACCCTTATTCAAAAAGTAAAGCATTCAATACCTTTAATACCAAGAAATAATGACACGGAGACTTGACTTTGGCAGAAAATTGTTAGCTATTTATTGTACCCTAAACCTGTAAAGTAAAATTTAAGTTAACATGCCGATTCAGCCGGCATATGGTGGCAGAAAAAAGAACGGCTATATTCCACTGACGATAACCTCAAAAAACATTAAAACCCAAACGATCCTAATTTACCACAAACCATACATAGGTAATAGGTGCCCGACTCAGACCTCCACGCTGACTGCCCACCCTGATGGGTGATGACGCTGCCCCCTGATGGGTGATCTAGCGGCCTTAAAAGTCAATGGAGGTGAGTGCACCAATACTGTAAACAACTGTAACTAACAAGTCAAACTACAACCTGCCGTTCTTTTCCGCCAACAGCGAAAGACTCTTCCCCAGAGTCTTCGCACCACCACCATACCCTCAACCTAACTCCTGCAACACCAGAAACAGATCCTCCAGGAAAAACAACATCCCTTCCTTGGACAGATGCACACCATCAGTCCGAAAAAGGTGACTGGCACGAAACCGAATCCTAGGGTGGCGAACCACTTTCCCTCCGTGAGCCAACACCCACTTCGCCACCGCCGCATTCACCTTTGCCTGGCCTCATCAATCGGGCGACCATCTGCCACTCCTCGCCAACGCAACCTTGGCACCATCATAGAGAACACCAAAACACAATTGGGCCACGCTGCGGCCACACTGGCCAGATCCTCCATCATGGCCCATCGCAGCTCCAAAGATGTCCTCTTCCCTAGATCGTTGCCACCCAAATGGACAACCAGCACCCTAGGGACTCCATGCTCGCTGACCTGACTGACCAATCTACTCTTCAGATCATGCCACATCATCCCCCGCCAACCAAGCCAACGAATGCCATGAGCCCAAGGAAAAAACTGTGCCCCCTCAGAGGCCAAAAACCTGGCTGCCCAGTAAACATAAGAGTGGCCAACTACCCAGATTGCCAAATCGTCTTCTACCCAACCTGAAGAGAAGGAAAGAAGTAAAAATCGGTTAATAAGTTTCCTAACAGGAGCTTATTGAATGCATTAACCTGAAGGATCTGCCAAAAGAAAAAAGGGGTTTTCGTGTCTTGCATAAGTCACGGCCTAGCCGATCTAAACAAGCTTCCAGCCAATCGAAGCATAACATAAAAACACAACGGGAAAGATCAAAGTAAAATAAGGAAAATAAAAAGGGGGGGGGTTAAAAATGGGAAAAACATGTAAGAACTCAGCTGAAGGTGAAAGCTTAAAAACCTGCTGAGGGACTTCGTGTTGTAACTAATCAACCGAATTGTAGATTGAAATTCAGTCCGTCAAGTCAGGCAAAAAATCGCAAAAGAACTCCAGACCCCCGCTGCCAGCAGTGGCGAGTAGCTAATCCCTGAGTAGGATGAACAAGGGAGACGAACAGACACAAACTGCACAAGGACGTACTTAACCGAACAACATGAACTTATACAACGGCTAATAAAACTGAACTGTTAATCAAACTAAAAACTCATGAAACTGGGCGAATATATCGTCTGTAACTTGACGACTTCCATCGCCCCACTGCCTGAATCTCCGCAATGGAAAAACCCGCCGACGCAGCCGACGTCGCCGCCCCAATTTGGAAAGAATGCGTACCGAAAGCAGCGGGTGAAAGGCCCAAGCTCGCCAGACAGCGACTCAGCATCCAACGAAACTGATATTTCATCAAAGGTAAACCGTCATAATGCAGCAGCCACGACCCCTGCACACTGGGCCGAACTGTTGCATATTTCAATGCCAATCTCACCGGGCAAATGCTCCCCTCCAGAGACGGTACCAAAGTGACCCATCGCCCTCTACCTACTTGGTCCGTCTTAGAGCGACGCAATCTGCACAGCAAGGACCTCTAACCCACCACCACGTCATCCAGAAGCATGCGCGAGTCTGCCCGCTTAGATGGCGCTACCAGCTCCGAAACCCGGAAGGCTCCGTGGTAAGCCATGGAGAACGCCAACTGGAACAAAAGCGATTAAAAAATTGATGACGCAATACTGCCTACCGCATCGATGACGGCCGGTAGCAAGGCTGCATCGACGGGCCTCGCCTATCAGGCGGCGTTGGCGCCACGCGCGCCCACCCTTTCATCGCTTTTACCAAAAGCCCGCTCTTTCTCACGTCAGGGACACACTTGATTTTATTAAAAAACGAAATCCCTGCTAATTACCGGGACACCACCGCTCTGGACCTACAAAAAGCTGCCAAATAAAAGAAAGCATCATCCGATGCCCGCACTTACCTTCTTGACTACGTCCTCGGACAAACTCTTCCCACTCGCTCTAAGCTTGACCGTAAGCCTTGAGCGTGTTTGGAGCCACTGACCGCATCGCTAGACCCTCCAGTCCGGTCCGATCACCTGCCAGACATTACCGGGACATTGAAACCCCCGCTCATCAGCCTCGGGAGCCAACAAACAAAATCTCTCCCACTGACCGCGGGACAATGCGTCGGCAATTCCGTTCTCAAGTCCCGGCACATGCTGCGCGCGGAACCATACATTCTTATGCAAGCATGTCAGCAGTAATCGCCCAAGCACCCTCAGAACCACCAGCGACTTTGCCCTCTGGTTATTGATCGCATGCACCACGCCCAGATTGTCACATCTAAACAAAATGCTGCGATGAGCCAGATGATCGCCCCAAACCTCCAGTGCTACCATAATGGGGAAAAGCTCCAGCAGCAAAAGGTCCTTAGTGAAACCTTCGCGATGCCATTCCTCAGGCCACGAGGCCACGCACCAAGATCCCTCTAGGTAGCATCCGAACCCAGAGGAACCCGCCGCGTCGGTAAACAGCTGTAACCTAGCATTGTCGATCGTTTGTGCCAGCCAGATACGCACTCCATTGAAGTCCTCCAGGAACGAGGCCCAGGCGGCCAAATCCCTCTTAATCTCGGAGGACAAGCAAATGAAATGATGCGGCCTGGCACACCCCGCCGTCGCCCTCTCCAGCTTTCGGCAGAAAACCCTGCCCATTGGGATCACCCGGCAAGCAAAGTTCAAGAGGCCCAGCAAGGACTGCGCCTGCCTCAGCGTGACTTTGCGCGACATCACGAACTGGCAAATAACCTCACGGAGCTTCACGACCTTGGCCTGAGGAAGGCGACACGATCCCGCCACCGTGTCGATTTCAATCCCCAAGAACGACAAACAGGAAACCGGCCCCTCCGTTTTATCCTCGGCCACAGGAACGCCAAAGTGATAAAACAACGCTCGGATGGTGAACAGCAAGTCGCTGCAGCGCGGCGAATTCGCCGGTCCCACACACAGGAAATAATCGAGGTAATGCGCAACTCCATGACCCCCTGAAGAAGACTCCACGCACCAATGCAAGAATGTGCTAAACCTTTCAAAAAACGAGCATGAAACGGAACATCCCATCGGCAAACATTTGTCAATGAAATATTCCGCTCCGATTCGAAAACCCATAAAACGGAATGATTCCGGATGCAACGGGAGCAACCGAAACGCGGATTCAACCTCGATCTTAGCCATCAGAGCTCCCGGGCCGTAACTACGAACCAACTCCAGCGCCTCGTCAAACGACTGGTACACCACCGAGCAGTGTGCTGGTGGTATCGCGTCGTTGACCGACGACCCTGACGGGTAAGAAAGATGTTGAATGAGCCGAAAGGCACCCGGAGTCTTCTTGGGGACTACCCCCACTGGGGAAATGACCAAGTCATCCACTAGGGGCGAGCTAAACGGGCCCTCCATCCTACCCATTCGCACCTCTTTATCAACTTTCTCACGCAAAACAGACAGCAAGGCGCGAGCGGACTGAAGATTCCGGAGAGCCTTGACCGATACTTCGCCCGCAACTGGCAAGCGGAAACCAAACTTAAAACCCTGAAACAAAAACTGAGTGTCCGTACTATTCGGATACCAATCCAACCATTTGGACATGGCGTCCAAATTAATTGGCGTTGGGGCCCTGCGTAGCTTTGCTTTCCCCTCGCGCCTTGCCGATTTCCTTTAAAACAGTTGGAGGCCGGGTGGAAGCCGCCACATTGCAAGCACGAATGTCGAAACTGACACTGCTTGTCGAAGGAACAGGTCACATAATTAAATGCGAAGCACTTCCCCCTCGCGGCGGCCTGCCCTCCCCCCGCGGATAGCCAACCTACCCCTCCTACCCGGTCTCCCTTCCGCGCTACTCCCCTGGGCGGACGACCCTGCACGTTGCCCGTCCGCCCCCGGTTTCCGGGGCTCCTTTGCGGGTTGAGAAGCCCGGGTGACCTGGAGCCAGACCTCCACGTCCTTGCAACCAAAGTCAATAATTTGTAAGCAGTCCTGCTACTCTCGGAACTTCTCATCATACATCCGCCATTCGATTCCTGACGATGTGCGCTGCATATCGTGTATCAAGTGCAGGTATCGTATGACGTTCATATGTTCCTCAGGCCTATCTTCCAGATAACACACCGCAAAGACACAAAAACCGGCCAGCCAGTTGTCGAAAGTACGGAAAGCTTCAGCTCTGATGCCTTTCTTAGCTGTCGCTGCCTTATACACCTTCTTCGCGTCCTTAGTCAGTACGAACATATCCACGTAATCGCCTCTGCAGATCTTCCTACGGCAGCTATCCCGCAACCCCCTCAACACGGCCGTATAATCACAGTGGACTACTCCCGGCAAATCGCGGTGCTTCTTGGCCCTGCGAGCGTCCTCGCTAAGCCGATTGCGTCTCTTCAGCCTCTCCTGCTGCCCTGCCGCCCTCTTAGCGTACTTCGTCGCACACTTTTTTGCCCTAGTCGTGCTACTGACGTCGGACGCTTGCGATGACAGGGATGAAGAAGAGGAGGAACTGAGAGAACTGGAACGCGCTCTGGAGCCCGACGCCGACTGCTCAACCTCACCAGATGCTGTCGACTGTTCGGACTGGGAGTCCTCTGGTGTGGAAGCTTCTAAATGCTCCTCATCGCTCACGTCCACCTCAACGTCTCCGCGATCACCTGAAAAAGAAGACAAAGCACGGGACCCGGAAACCACTCCCGGGGCATGCCTAGCACTCCGGGGCAAAGTCGTCCCCACCTCGCGTCCGCGCTCCGTCAGTACTGGACGGTGTCCCAACTGCGCCGCAGCCGCCCCCAGGTCACGGCAAGCAAGCACTATTCGCTGAGCCGCTGACCCCGGCTGCGTACCGGCCGCCCTCGCATCTGCACGTGCGCCGGAATGCCTTGCTGCACTCGGGGATGCGGCCACGGCCAATGGGCCCAATGCCTCCACCACCGTCGACAGAGCCGACGCCAACTCTCCGGAAGCCTCCTGACTTCCCCAAAAGTCGTGGCCGGCACCGGCGGGAGCGCCCGCAGATGCCGGCACACCTCTCCTGGCCTGTCGGCCGGCAGGCGCCGATAAGGGACCCAACGGCCAATGCCCCGCCTGGCCTACTGGTGATCTGCTGGCCCCCCTGACCACAATCGGAGTGGCCCCCCACCAATCATCTATCCTATCCTGTGCCTGCTGGCCCTCACTATCGCTGCTGTGCCTGCCACCGGCTCCCCCGCACGTGCCCTCCCCCCGCAGGCCGGAGCTATCTCTGTCTGCCGGGAAGGCACCTCTGCGGGGCTCACTGCTGCCGCGCCCTATCCTGGGACGCCCCCCCCCCCCTCCACCGCTCCCCGCCGGACTCCGGCTGTAAGGGAGGCAGCAGGGGAGACGTTGAAACTGGCGGCGCCGCTGCGCGCACGCGTGCGCGAACGGCGCCACTGGCTGAGAGCACGGGCGTGCGCGCACCCCGTGCACGCCGCCCGCCGCTTCCCGCCACCGTCCTCCCAGCGTCTGGGCCACCTGAAGGGACCACCGGACGAGACCCCGCGACAGGCCTCGTCCGACCCGCCGCCGCTCTCCACCCACCCCGACCCCCTCGCCCGGCATCACTCCGCGGCCGTGACATGGGGGACGGGTGGGGAGATGGGATGGGAGCCCCCGTAGGCCGCCCACTCTGGCGTGCGCGCCCGCGGGTGCCTGCTCCCGGCAACGGCGCCTCACCCTCCAGAGGTGGAGGTGAAGGCCGATGCCCGGCCACCTCCGGTCGGCTCCCCCGTGCCCCCAGCCCCCCCTGCCGCTCGCAGCCGGAGGTTAACATCGGACCCGAAACCAGGGGCAGGGAAGACCGGGTCCGTCCAGCCACCGCCGCGTGGGCACCCGCGTCGGCGCCGGTGGACGGGGAACGGGCAGATGAGCCAGCAGGCCCATCCGCGGACCCAGCTGCACCGCCTGCAGAGCGGTAACAAGCTGGGGTCCCGGCAGAACGGAGGGGGCAAGAGGCGGCCATTATCCCAAAGAAGTATGTGTGGAGATGAGAGAGGAGGGTGAAGCTATAACAGGACAGGGCAAACCTGAATACTCTAACTAGCCTAGCTAAAAAACACTAGTGAATATGCAATTCAGCAACACTCACCAGAAGGCAAACCAGCAGCAAGAGAGACTTAGCTAGCCTATACATCCCTATATATACTGATCCCTCCCCTCTCTACCATTGGCTGTACTTTTAATAACAGTTAGGTCCACCCCTCACAGGAGGTTTAACTCTCTCCATTCCTATGCCTGTCATTTCGCTCTCCTTAAGCCACCGAGACAGCGGGATAGATCCTGTCTCCCCTGCCTATTGGCCGGCCTGATCACACACATTCAGAACTTGGGAAGTCATTCAGATCTGATCACTGGGCTGTGTTTTTTTCTGTCCTGCTTTCAGATAGTCGCCACCTACAGTGGGAGTGTATTTTCGCCGTGCAAGTGTGTGATGCTATGTGTACGCCGAGCTGCTAAAATTCTATGTGTGCAGTCTCTGCGCAGCCCAGGATTTACTCTTCCAGTGCGATAAAATCAGGCTGAACGGGGCCGGAGCTGATGTCAGACACCCTCCCTGAAAATGCTTGGGCACGTCTGCCGAATGGTATCCGGACTTTAGGTCGACACACATTAGATCGACACCTATTGGTAAACATTGAGTGTGTAGACACAGGAAATAGGTCGACATGACCATTAGGTCGACATGAACAAGGTAAACATGGAAAAAGGTTGACATGAGTTTTTACATTTTTTTAACTTTTTCATACTTTACGATCCTCATGGACTACAACTGGGAAGCATGGCGAGCGAAGTGAGCCATGCGAGGGGACACGGTGCATTAATTGGGGTTCCCGGTCACTTTACGAAGAAAATGACACTAAAAAAACATAAAAATTCATGTCGACCTGTTCCCATGTCGGACTTGTTCATGTCGACCTAATGGCCATGTCGACGCATTTCCTGTGTAAACCTAGTCACTGTCGACTAATAGGTCTTGATCTAATGTGTGTCGACCTAGACATTGTCGACCATGAGTCCCATACCCTTCCCGAACACTCCCAGTAAACGGTCAGTTACCACACACAAACGGAGTCCTCCTGTCAATCACCTTGCAAATGCCTGTGGGAACAGATTTTTCACACCAAACTGCCACTGACCGGGGATACCCATTGTTGTCAGATGCACATGCGCATTGCGGTGCATAAGCATGCGCTGTTATTACCTGATCGCCTGCTGTGCGAAAACGCACAGCAGCGATCAGATCTGAATGACCCCCTTGGTCCCGCCATCTGCAGCACTTCCTGGATTGTATTCTATTTGACTGCAACCAGGAATCTGTCATCTGCCCAGCTAGAGTACACTACCAGGTGCCGAGAGCCGGGGATGCAGCACCTTTCCTGAACTCTGCTGCTCCCGGGAGCATTGCAGCAGGTGATACAGTCACACTGCTGCTTGTCAGGGCTGAGCAGGCTGAGAGAAGAATGAGGGCGGCAGCACTCATGTTTCTGAGCCCTACTCCTCTACAGTCTACTGTACGGGAGATCTCATGTCTTCAGGGCAGCCCAACACTCACAGTGGTGAATTAACTCTTTGAAACCCATGTTCTTTTCTATGGTAATGCTTATGTATACCGTTTGATGTGTTCAATGTGTTTTTTATTTTACAAGATATACGGTATATATATCTATATATACATGGCCGTAAGTAGGTGTGTGCCGATGGCGCCTTTCCCACAGCGCAACTGCACTGAAGGGGCACCATCTGGCAGTACACCCCCAGGTACGGCCATTGTATTCAGTTCGGGAGTTGTGAAAGTTCCGCTGGCCGCCAGCGTCTGTCTCCCGCCGCTGCCTCTGTAATGGACGTTGTCAAAGTCGAAAAATATCCTGATACATATGCCTTGTACTAACCCCTCATGCACATGCCCGCTGCACGTGCATGCGCCCTGCCGTGCGTGTACATATCCACAAATTGCGTAAGATCGCTCAGGCGATCACGCGCGGTATATGCGAATTCACGGTAAAGTTTGTAAGCGTCTAGCGTGCGACTCGATCATAACATATTTAATCCACATAGTGTGTTTTATAGTAAATATTCCCCTTAACAATGACAGAAAGTATGTTTAGTTTAAAACGGTTCTTGGACAGAGAAATTTCTCTTTGCATGATGGGAAGGGTCAGATAAAGGTTGAATGGTGGTGTCTAGTATCCAGCTGTAGAGTATTTTAATAGTAACATTTCGGTATTGGTTAGGAAGAGAATGCTCGCTCCTGCGCATAGTTATGTACAAAAGTAGTTTATAGACATTTACTATATTTGCTGTTCATTATCCATGCGGGGGGAATCCAGAGGATACCATCCACTACAGCAGTTGGGGAGAGTCACAGCCCACCTGTTCGAACCCACCTATGACCTTTTGTTATAATGCAGAGACACATTCCTGTGTCCAATGAACCATGAGATTATAGGGATCATTGTATTGTTACTGTATGCTGTGTATATAAGGACCACCATTGCTGGGCCAGTCACTCACTCTCTCTGCAAGGTTTTCACATTGAAGGCTGAGGGCTGGAATCCAGGACGCGCTTGCGAATCATCCCCATGTATGTAAGTTTCTCTGTAGCCATTTTGTTATCCTCTGTGTTTGCCATTTGTTCTCATTGTGTACTCATTCTGTTTGCTTGTGTTTGCGATCGTTCGCTATTGTTCATATTATTCCTTGTTATTCTGTTTAGATTTTGATGTTAGTTTGTAGTGTATGATATGTATTGTTTAACCTTTTATTAGAATCTATCCACAGTGGCCTTAGAACCATGTGGTTTTCAAATACAAATCAGTGCTGTGTTGTCACTTTCCTGCCAGGGCTTTCAAAGTGGTTTAACCTGTTTAAGCATTGTTAAGGTGTATAAGCATTGTTAAGGTGTATGCACTGCTGATACTTTATATCTCCAGCGCTACTTAAAGTTTAAAGGTATAGTGCTTTGCTGCTAAGGTTTAAAGTATAAGCATATCCTTACACTGTTTCATTACTTAAGGTTTACTGTATATCATTCTGTGAGCGTCTGTGCCGCTCGTGTCGCGCGCCCACGGCCTAGCGTCTGCTACGCTGGGTGCGTATCCTTACGGTACTCAGTGCGCCAATAGCGTACTTAGTCCGTAGTAGAATATAGCTTAATGTTTAAAGTTAGTATTTGACATTATCAATTGGGGGACTCATCCGGGCCTCCTCATATCCGCAACCTAGCGGAACCAGACAGACTTTATCCATCAGCAAAGGGCAGGAAAGTAGTATCCCCTGTTAGCCATTTGGTGGTTGGGGATACAGTAGTGCTGATCAGATAAGCGTCTGCTCCGCTTGGTTTGTAGGGATGCTGGTGGGATCCGGAAACCGAAAGGTAAGAACGTTAAGCTATTGTCTTTTAAATCTGTTTAAATTTCTGTTTGGTGCCAACTGAGCACGCAACACATGTAACACACGCACACACCTGTACTCTGCATATCTGACCATATTGTTGCAAAACAAGGTTCAAATGAGTCATATTGTTTTTGATTCAGATTGGATTGCTTATCTGTTTAAGTAGGTTTAAAAGTATATTTAAAAGTTGCTGCAAAAGCCTTGATATAGTGTTGTTGTTTTTTTAACTCAGGCCTAAAATAACTTCAGGGGCTTGCATGGTGATTTTTTTTTCTGACAAAGGAAGCCGCATGGTCTGTCCTCCATTTTGTGTAACCCTCATGGATGTGGAAGGGGGAGGAGCAGCGGCCATTTTGGGAAGGTCAATTATTTTCTAAATAGCTGATTTTTAGTCTGCTCAGGAATAATCAGCCGTCCTTGGTCAAAAAGAAATCACCATTTATGAGTTACCAATGCATTTATTTAACCCATGCCATAGACAATTACAAATAGATTCAGATGGGGTTTAATAAAAAGTTAATAGTAAGATGAATATTTTATGTAAGAACGACACACAGATATAAAACAAAGTTTTTTTTTTCTTTCTTCTTCTTTACCTCCACGATTCTGTTAAACTCTGCTTGTTGTAAGATAAGCCATTGAAATGCAAATTAACCTGTGCAACAGCTTTTTTTTTCCTGGCAGTGAAAGGCCACCTTTACAGACAGTCAAAGGCACATTCATATGCAAATTAGAGGAGTGAATGGGTCTCGTGAGACCAGTGAATAGAACATAGATATAATATTATAATTATGTGTGTGTGTTTATATCAATGTATGTTCTGCAAGATAGCTATCCAATATGAATCATACTATTGGAAGCATTGATTAGTAGATTAATTTAGACCTGCATTTTGTGTATTTTCACATATCTACCTTTCTGTTTGCCATTAGCATTGATCACGTGCTGAGAAAATTTGTTGCTATTTAGTTAAAAGTAAAAGTAATACTTAAAGGGAGTAATTGTAAAACACGCACGCAGCCTGACCCAGTTATAAAGGTTATACAGGAGATACTGTGTGGTGCTTGGTAAACGATTATAGTTAAATATCGTTTGCATTTATAGAAGCGTGTTATTTGTGTTACTGCGGACGAATCTGGCCTGTGTACACGTGTCTCTGACCGAGTGCGAGACAGCGTACGCAACGCAAAGGCCTACACACGTGGCGTAAATTATGCAACGTGCGTACAGATACGCCCACTAAATACAAATCACACGATAGCATTGTTTTAATAGTAGATACGGAAGCCACGAGATAATAGCACAAATTTGTTCAGTTTCCAAAATTTAGTTTAAAAAGATCCTCCTCAAGTTGCATTACCTCTGGGATTAGCCTGTGTTACCTGAATGAAAGAAATTTTCTGTGCAGAAAAATCAAAGTATATATGGAGTGAAAGAGCGTGTGTATGCAAGTAAAGTTTTCTTTGGTGTGAACCCCGGAATTCGAGATCTCGTAGAAGGACACCCGTGAAGTGAACACGTGGTGGCGTGGGAGAAGGCCATCTCACTTTAACAGTGAATAAGGTAAAAGGAGCAATTAGTGTTACAGCAGACCAGAAGGTCCGCGAAAGTCAGAAATCCGTTAAAAGTACCTATACGAAGTTCTGAAGACCCTGACTTAAGAAAGGTCAGAGGTAGTGAGCGCAGCACTTCGGGGTTGGCGCAGTACCCATATAGGCCCGTTTTGAGAATATGCTCTGGCTGAAGGTTTCGCAGCCTAAACAACCGATTTCGCTGGTCATTCGGCGGATAAGTAATAGTTACTTATACGCAGTGTGACTGTACCGCATGTAATTGTGTGCATTAGTTGGTTACCTTGATACCCATTACGCAATCTGTGTACGCTTTGCGGGATCATAAACACTATTTGTACACTTTGACGTGATTTGTGTAGGTTTTTTTTTATTTTAAGGGAGGTTCGCTGATCACTCAGGAATTCTCCAGCAACTGATACTTACTGGGGAGGGTAGCATACTCCCACACGCCCCAGTAAATAGAGGTCACATAGGGGCCCTGGGTTGAGTACGCCAGCGCTGAAGCAGTGTGTGGGCATATTGGTCGACGTGGGCGAGAGTGGGTGAAGGCACTCGTTGGACTTTCACCATCGCCTTACCTCTGGGAAAGTGGTTTTTGTAGGAATTAGCTGAGAAGGCAATACCTGCAAAGAATGGGGGCCAGTTGCTCAAGTAAGGGACGATCAACCAAGGTTCAGGTTGATATTATTCCGCGGCCAGCCGGGTCGGCGAGGTACATAATGTGTGAAAAATATGGATCACACGCAGAGGTTTTATGCAATGAGTGGGAACGTATGACTGTGAACGATGGGGAGAAGTTTCCCAGGGTAGGCAGTTTTAATTCTGAGGTTTTGCAAAATTTAAGGAGAAGGATATGTCTGATAAAATCTCAAAAACAGAGGATCAGACACACAATCTGTTTACATTTATGGCAACAGGAAGGGGAGATACAAAGGGGATAAGCTCAAGCAGCTGGTTCCCATCTTAGCAGGAAACTGATGGCAACTGGAGAAACAATGGCTACAGAGAATGGCATACTGGGATATGATGATAATAGTGCACTTAATAAATGTATTAATGATGGTAATAGTAAGCGTAATAAATGTAATAATGATAGAAGTAAAACTGATAAATGTACAAATTCTAACCCGTGCAAGTTGCACCCCATGTTAAACTTCCCTCAGGATCACAAGCAAGAAAGTGAGCCCAGCACGATGTCGGCACTTTTTCCAGCAGCCATCATTCGAGACACCCAGGTGGGCACGGCCCAATCGGTAAAGGCAGTAGTCAAGCCCCCTTACGGAGGGTCAGGTGAGGTCGTGTCCACAGGTAAGTACGGTATTGTATGTTATGCACAGACAATTGCACCTCACATTGTAGAGTATAGAGAGGTAGCGGTTTCTGTATTAATGGATGGTTTAAAGGAAGTGTTGAGAACAAGGGTACAGACCACTCAACCTAATTGGAAAGGTATGTCGGTGGCTGCTTTGCGAGAGACCGCTATTGAACATGATCGGAACATCATAAGACACAGGGAGTCACTGGGCGGTAAGCAAATGACAATAAGTAGACAGGCCCTGACAATGAAGCCACATCAGCTTAAGCCCCAGACCCCTGTGGGTAAGTCGAATGTGATAAAATGTTATAACTGCCAGAGGGAAGGGCATTATGCACGGAATTGTATGTTTAGAGACCCACATAAGGTATATAAACCACCTAGACAACGACATAACGCACGTAATTGTAATCAGGGATCATATAGGAAAAATTTTGGGCCGCACCTGTAATTTGCAGCCAGTGAAGTTGATTATTAGCCTCGATAGTAAACCTGAGGTTACAGTCGATGTAATTGGTAGGTCATTCCTTGTAGACACAAGGGCGGCCAGGTAAACTCTGTGATTTATCTTTAAATATTTCCTTTTCATCTCTGACGTTCACCAGACAGCTCAAACGTCACATGTCTACTTGGTCTTTTCAGAGGTCTACCCAACCCCAGTATATCTTACCGGCATCGTTGTGTCTGGCCAAACACAAAGGGTGGAGAGTGGAAATACTGGTGGGAGAGACTGTGCAGAGATACCGATGGACATGTTGGTGTGACAGCCTGATTGTGAACGGAAATCTGACAATGTTTTGTTTTTTCTATTGTTCTCTCTCTTTGTTCTTTCATGTTTTACGGATGGTATGTCACACAACAGTTAGACAAATGGTAATGCAAGATTTATGCTCCTTACAGAAAGATCGCTGAGTCGGAAAGAATATCGTATCACTGGAGTGTTCGTTTTGGGAAGACTGAGAGACAGCACTGTTGAGACGACATCTGAGCAAGAAGAACAACAAGACTATAGGACAATTATCGTAACATTTTTCTTTCCCTTCAATTATTTTCGGTACCCCCATTACAACTTTCTCTTTCTCCTCCTGTAAGATGGACTCGCCCCAAGAGACTGCAGTCCGTGTTTTCCTGTTGACCCTGTTGTTGACCAGAGCAGTCTGTTTCGGAGAGAGTACCAGTGAGGTCGAGAAAGGATCTGGAATGGGTTCTGATGACCAGGATGGATTCGTAGAATTCCGAGAGCAACACAATCACCGAGCAAAGGCGAGTATCAGAAAACGATCTGGTAGCCATGACACTAACAGACATTGTGAAGGATTGTTAGCTGTAGAGAATTGTATATGTAGGAATTGTGACAACATAGTTGAGGACGGGTGCATCCAGAGATGTCAGTCCAGCATTAATATCAATATGGACCGTCATCCATTGAGTGACTATCACTCATTAGTGGGTAAGGTTTTAAACCAAACGGAATGCTGGGTGTGCTCACAAGTGCCTCAAGGTCATAGAAAGTCAGGACTAGTGCCATACTCTTTAACAATAGATGAGGTACTTGAATTAAGGGGTGGGAGACCGGTGGACAAGAAATTTAATATTTCTAGGCCTCCTAGTTTGAAGCTCCACCAATATCATGTGGATAGGTCCTTAATATGTTTTAACATTTCCAATCCCCGAAAGCCGGGAAATTGGGAAGTGACATGGAACAACCGAACCATGACATTCTCACACAGAGTCGATAGAATGCCCATTGACTCAGAGCTTATACGCCAAATAGCCAACAGTGGAAGATATTTCCAATATAGGTACACTCTAGGAAGTAGGCCCATGCGAGTTGGAGAAGTATCACCAGGATACTGTGCGCATATCATACAACCTGATACGTGTACTAGTCAGATGAGAGAGTTAGGGATAGGATTTTTCACCTGGAAGGTTTGTAATATGGTGATGTCATTTTCTGTCCCATATGTCCTCCCCGATGATGCATATTTCATATGTGGGAGGAAGGCGTATAAGTGGCTTGCCCCAAACTCAGAGGGATTGTGTTACATTGGAAGAGTGTTACCGGAAGTAATGACCATTACCCATGATAGAATGAAAGACGTTCACCGCAATGCTCAAGCTCCTTACACTCACACCCATTACGAACACATTGTAAAGAGACACCTTATAGATAGGACAGAGCATGCAGCCTCTGATTTGATCCACAAATCCACCGGGATTCAACTCCTGCTCGCGCTAGATATCACCTGTACCGCCAGAGGAGTTATAAATTTTAGGTATATTACCGCGCTAGCGAACCTGATAGACAATATCACCGAGATGTATGATGACACCTTTAGATATACTGGGAGAGAATTGCAAGCTTACAAAACGGAACTGATCCAGCACAGGATGGTTCTCAATTACATCACAGCAGTGACAGGAGTGTATTGTGTCACCCTAGCAACTCAGTATGGAGTGAAGTGTTGTACATATATCACAAACAGCACTGAGGACCCAACCGAGGTCATAGATCAAAAGATGGACGATATCTTGCAATTGAAGTGGGAGTTCCGAAGGAGACACAACCTTACCCTTGCTTCTGTGGGTAATGAACTGACTGGCTGGGTATCATGGTTGAACCCACGCAATTGGTTCTCAGGTTTAGGAGAATGGGCTCAAAATGTTATTGTTGCTGTAGGGCAATTCCTCTTATATATCCTAGGAGTTGTCATAATGATTGGTTTGATATTCAGATGTGTTCGAATTTTAATGCATTGCAAGCGTAGTACCAAATTGATGAGTTTGAGGAGCGAGGGCATTGTAACAACAACTAGTTTAATTTATGACCCAGCAATCGAGACAATGTTGTGATAAAACGTGATTCCACGGTCCGTTTCTTTCACCCATTTCTCCTTTGTTTTTCTCCAAGGTAAAAAGACACCGACTCGGAAGAAGATTTTGATGACCCATTATACAGACCATTGATGAACTTTGTCACAGCCATTTGATGAACTGTTAGAGACTTTAATTTTTATGGACATTTGAAGAGCTTTGCTTGCCACACAGCAAAGATACAGCAATCCGGACAAGACTTCAACAAGACATCAACAAGACTCCAACAGACGCCCAAGGACGACCACATATATATATTCATACGAATGCATTTATAATGCATGTTTCTTATCTTCATCTCTTCTATCTTCAGGTAGTGGCACACATAGTCGACAGGTGATATAGACACATATATTTAGCACTCATATATTTTCCCCCTTCATGTATCATCAACTAATGTGCACCCCATTTGTTGGAACTAAAAGCCGAAAAGAGCTCGGTAGAGTTTGTTTGCCCACTTACAGACCCTTAATACGGGATAAGAAGAATTCAATGTATACTTCGCAATACCTCGAAGCTTATTTTAGAACATGTACGGCACGATGATACATGACCCCTCAGACATGGATTTCATACATACATGCTTTTTACTATCTCACTAGGTCATACATTTCCCACCTCCTCCTCTTCTCCCTACTCCCAATCATAATAAGGTATTTCATGGTAATATATTTTTCTGCTTAATTGTTTAGATAGTGGCAGTTATTGTTGACTGCCAAAGGGTGGACTGTCAAAGTTGAAAAATATCCTGATACATATGCCTTGTACTAACCCCTCATGCACATGCCCGCTGCACGTGCATGCGCCCTGCCGCGCGTGCACATATCCACAAATTGCGTAAGATCGCTCCGGCGATCACGCGCGGTATATGCGCATTTACGATAGAGTTTGTAAGCGTCTAGCGTGCGACTCGATCATAACATATTTAATCCACATAGTGTGTTTTATAGTGAATATTCCCCTTAACAATGTCAGAAATTATGTTTAGTTTAAAACGGTTCTTGGACAGAGAAATTTCTCTTTGCATGATGGGAAGGGTCAGATAAAGGTTGAATGGTGGTGTCTAGTATCCAGCTGTAGATTTTAATAGTAACATTTCGGTGTTGGTTAGGAAGAGAATGCTCGCTCCTGTGCATAGTTATGTACAAAAGTAGTTTATAGACATTTACTATATTTGCTGTTCATTATCCATGCGGGGGGAATCCAGAGGATACCACCCACTACAGCAGTTGGGGAGAGACACAGCCCACCTGTTCGAACCCACCTATGACCTTTTGTTATAATGCAGAGACACATTCCTGTATCCAATGAACCATGAGATTATAGGGATCATTGTATTGTTACTGTATGCTGTGTATATAAGGACCACCATTGCTGGGCCAGTCACTCACTCTCTCTGCAAGGTTTTCACATTGAAGGCTGAGGTCTGGAATCCAGGACGCGCTTGCGAATCATCCCCATGTATGTAAGTTTCTCTGTAGCCATTTTGTTATCCTCTGTGTTTGCCATTTGTTCTCATTGTGTACTCATTCTGTTTGCTTGTGTTTGCGATCGTTTGCTATTGTTCATATTATTCCTTGTTATTCTGTTTAGATTTTGATGTTAGTTTGTAGTGTATGATATGTATTGTTTAACCTTTTATTAGAATCTATCCACAGTGGCCTTAGAACCATGTGGTTTTCAAATACAAATCAGTGCTGTGTTGTCACTTTCCTGCCAGGGCTTTCAAAGTGGTTTAACCTGTTTAAGCATTGTTAAGGTGTATAAGCATTGTTAAGGTGTATGCACTGCTGATACTTTGCTGCTAAGGTTTAAAGTATAAGCATATCCTTACACTGTTTCATTACTTAAGGTTTACTGTATATCATTCTGTGAGCGTCTGTGCCGCTCGTGTCTCGTGCCCACGGCCTAGCGTCTGCTACGCTAGGTGCGTACCCTTACGGTACTCAGTGCGCCAATAGCGTACTTAGTCCGTAGTAGAATATAGCTTAATGTTTAAAGTTAATATTTGACATTATCAACGTTGAGAGGTACTGCAGGCACCATTTGGTGTTACACAGCCCCCGTTTTGTAATTCCGCCTGTGAGACCCACCACCACCTGTGCAATGGAGAGGGAGCGCTTCTGCAGCTGCCTGCTCCTCTATATGATCCGCTGCTGCCTGTGCTGATTCTGTCTGTGAGACCCGCTGCCTGTGTAATGGAGAGGGAGCACTACTGCAGCCGACAGCTCCCGTATATGAGCCGCCGCTGCATACCGCCTGTGAGATTCGGTGCCACCTCAGCAATGGCGAGGGACTGGGAGCACCTGTATATGAGTGTCTGAGCCTGGCAGGACTGGATTGCGGGTCCCCTCACAGGTAACTAAAACACACACACACACACACACACACTCACTCTCTCTCTCTCTCTCTCTCTCTCTCACTTACTCTCTCCGTGCCTGAGAGACACTATCTCTCCTCCTGCCTGAGAGACACACACACTCTCCCTGCCTAATGTGTAGAAAAATGGGGCTCTGTTGCTGTAATATTAACAAAGTGGGACTCTGCTGCCTTATGTGTAAAAAGGGGGACTCTGCTGCTGTAATGTGTAAAAGAGGGACTCTACTTGCCTAATGTGTAAAAGGGGACTATACCTGCCATACTGTGAAAAGGGGGACTCTGCCTGCCTAATGTGTAAAAGGGGACTCTACCTGCCGTACTGTGTAAAAGGGAGCTCTGCCTGCCGTACTGTGTAAAAGGAAGCTATGTGGCCACGCCCTTCCCCATGAATCCACGCCCCTATTTTTTTGGCCCTGTTTTATATTTGGTGTGCGGGGGGCGCCTATGCTGTTTCTTGCACACAGAGCTAAAATGTCTATTTACGGCACTGTATATATATATATATATATACAGTATATATATATATATATATATACACACACACACACACACACACACAGTATATATATATATATATATATATATATATATATAAATATGTGTGTATATATATATATATATATATATATGTGTATATATGTTTCCAAGTTTCTCATATAGATATTGTTGATGTCAATGTACTGTATTTGCAACAAAAAAAATTAATGGAATGAGTATTATGTGTGGAGATGTGCACCATGGAACAAATGTTTACAGTTAGAAATATATTGTCAATGATTTATGAAAAGAATCTAATATGGCCACATACACCAATCCACCAATTTCCCTATTAATACCCCTTTCACTCTGCCATCAATATCCCGGGTCATTGCATGTGAACGCGCAGCAACCCGAGATATTGTGCAATCACCCTGTTGAAATTACTAATTTCAACCCAGGTAGCAAGCAGGGTTGAACACGGGTTCAGCCTGACTCACGTTGCGATGTGAACGGGTAAGCTGGGTCGATGTGACCCAGCATGTATGACCCAGCACCCGTTCACCTATTCACATCATAGGAGGAAAAGACACCTGCAGATGATCTTATCTCCAAGTGCAAGCTCAGATATTGTCGGGGGTAACGTCACCAACCCAGCAATAAGTCGGGTTGGGCCGCCAGTCTGAAAGGGGTCTCAACCGGTTCGCACCCAGGATGGAGCAGTGTACAGAATCCTAGGTGCGACCCGGCATAGTAGTGTGAAAGGGGTATTAGTGAGCCACATACTAGATTTAGTGAGCCATATACTAGATTAAAGTGCACCAAGACACAAGGTCGTGATAAATATACACGATCCAGGTAAACAGGCAAAATAAGTCAAATAGGTGTGACCTGCACCTCCTTATTATATGCTTAATTTGCATCTGTACACCAATTTCTTTGCAATAAAAAAAACATAATACGAATTACCTAGTGCACGATTTAAAGATAAAGCTCATAATTAATTAAATAGAACAATTAGGGAAAGTGTTGCAAAATTGAAGAAGTACACAACACATGAATCATGCCAGGTGTCACACCATAAAAGGGGTGAGTGTATGAGAACATCTGTATATAATACTTCTTTTTTGGAGTACTTTCCACTAATCTGTTGCAAGGAAATATTCCTTTGTAATTTGCTTTACCTATATTTTAAAATTGCATTTCTTGCATGTATTGGAGTTTTATAACTAAGGTGGTCATTCCGAGTTGTTCGCTAGCTGCTTTCGTTCGCAGCACACCGATCAGGCAAAAAAACAGCACTTCTGCGCATGCGTATGGGTCGCAATGCGCACACGCGTCGTACTTTCACAAAAGCCGTTGCAGTTTCACACAAGTTCTAGCGACGCTTTTCAATCGCACTGCTGGCCGCAGAGTGATTGACAGGAAGTGGGTGTTTCTGGGAGGTAACTGACCATTTTCGGGGAGTGTGTGTAAAAACGCAGGTGTGTTACATACACGCCTATTAGTCCCGCTATCCAAAATGGTGTTCACCACTAGCTGGACCAATGTAGCTGGTCAGTAAGCCTAGTGTGAAGAAGTATCGGTCCCAGGTCATCAGTGGTACAATGATACCCAGAGCAGAAGGGAGAATGGGATGGCAGTGCATGCTGGCTGCCGTCTCACAGCACCCCCAAGGCCGACGGGCGGATCCGGTGTGGAGAGAGGTCCCACCCATGGATGGTGTAGGCCGCATCTGAGAAACCCCTGGCGGGGGGTCAGGATGTATGTCAAGCTTCTGTAGGCACCATGGAGACAGTGAGGAACTGGGTTACTCCCAGAGCTCCGATTTATGGAACCAGCAGGAAGACGGGACGGGAGCAGCTAGAAGGAGCCGTGCCGGAGGAGCACGCAAATGGTGGAGAGGCGGCAGTCAAATTTCCTGAGCAAGTTAATAAATCAACTGCAGCCAGAAAGGAGAGCCGGGAGCAGGAGACCGGTGTGTGTGTCTGGTGTGGTGAAGGCGACGGAGGGTTCCGTGAGTGCTGGTTGGTGGGGGAGGAGGTGCACAGCGCCGCTCCCAGATCCTGTGGCAGCCAGATCCGAGCCACTCACAGCACGCTGGTGGCCTCAGGCAGTTTGGAGTCTATAAGTTCCATGGCTGAGTAAAATTAAATGTTAAAATTAGATCTTTTGTGCAGAAATAACAGCATCCTGTACACCAGGGAAGGGCTGTGTAGTGGCATTAACATAAAGTCCACATGTGCCTGCAGAAAAAAAGATGCAAGTAAGGCCACGACTGTGTCTGACTCAAAATCAGGCTCTACAGGGAGGGAGTATTCTGCCCCCCCTTCTACACACTCTGACCCCTCTACAGACCCCACCCCCATTAGGACTGCTTCCTGAATTTTTCTGGGCTGGTTTTCCATCCCAGTCCGCCACTGGTTATATTGTTATGTTTTTATAATTGTATATTCTTTGAGAGTGCCCCCTCAAAGAGAGTTTCTTTATTCTTTCTCCTGTGCATTTCCTGATTTAAACTCTAGAAGCGCACAACCAGAAATGTTATCCTTATATTCAACCTTGCTAAAACAATTTGTGTGATTCTGGTTCAAAAATAAAAAATTATCCAGTGCATAGGGACTCTCCCCATCCCCTTAATTCCTTCATTACTGTGCCATTTCTTAAGTGCACTCCCCTTCCTCTAGCTTTCCCTCGTGAGGCAGCTCACTTCCTCTTCCTTTTTTGTCTCCCGTTCTGTCCATATTACCAGGTCATGTGTGTCCATGCCTCTGGCAATACTTGCATCTAGCCAACCTCTCATTTGAACCGTCCCTTCACTGGCCCCTGGAATTAATCTCCCTGGCCAGGTCTCTTCAGACTATTCTTACCTATCTGTCACGTCTTGTTTTCCCTTTTTATCTTCTATTATGGCATTTTCCCATCAACAACCTAACAATCTTTTTTGTTGTTGTTTTGCTTCATTCTATCTCTTTGGCTATTCCTCTTTCAATACTCAACCTGCTTTCCTGGTTTCTTCTGCCTTTTTCCCTTACTAGGTTTGACAATTTCATCACCTGGGCATGGAGTCTGGCTCAACTTGGACCCTTCTAATGTTCCAGCTGTCACTCTGTCTTCTGATAATTCACTCTTTCCAATCTGTCTGCCACTGCATGTTGTAGGGTCCTTTGCTCCACTCATGCAATGATTTCCTAACTGTCTGCTGCAATTATCTCACACTTTCAGCTCAATAGAGCAACAGCAGGAATATTTTTAGGCTTAAATTATGGTTAGACTGTCTAGACATTAATATATGATCTGTGCATGTGGCATGCTCTTCTTGCTGATTTAAACAAAGTTTGCATTTGGACTCCTCCCCTAAACTGCCCCTATGGACTCTACCCTATTTGCATTTGGAATCTCCTTAATCCACTTATCTGTGCCTTTTTACCAATGCAACAGGCCAAATAGTTTTTTGGGCTTATTTGGATGATAGGCAGTGTGCTGCCCTATGGCCTCAGTCCTTGCGTGTCCAAGGTCTTAAAGCTAATTTTATATTATTGGAATTGTTTCCAATTATTGTAGTAGTTTAACTTTGGGGTGCTTTTTGAAGGATCAAAATATTCAATTTTGGTACAACAACATGGGTGTTCAGGCTTAAATAACCAAGGGGCTGACTATACTGTATCTTTGCATTAAGAGTTTGCATTGGTTATTTTACCATTTCGAGCAATGAAATATAGAGGTACAGCTTTGCAATGTTCATCCTGTCCTTCTAAAGTCTGGTAGATTATCACAAACAATAATATTACAGCCACCTGCGCCCCAGGACTGCAGTTTAGTCCCCACCACGGTGCCCCAATCCTTTTAACAATAACTATAACAAAAAAGGTAGTCCAAAAGGGCAAATCCTTGAAAGAGTCTGTGGTGTATTCCTGATGTCCCCACTGGTGGGATCGATAACCGTCTTAGGAAACAAGGAAAGGAACAGCACGTTTCTGTTATATTCACATACCTTGTATAATTTCATACATATGGACTCACCTAATTACAGTGAGATGCATTACCAAAAAGTATCTATAAATCATTCTGACCGTTTTATACACACAGCATGGGTATAGATTCTGACCAACACAATCACTCCCTTAGGCAGAAGCTCACCTGGGAACAGATATAGATGTTCACATAATGGTTTATTTTGCGTTTTGCAAGAATTTGCCCTTTCCTTCCTGTGTACTGGTCTCTCACTAATGTATTAAGGAAAAAGTCCAAAAAATCTCCATTCATAAAAAAGAACATTGATTCCACAGCAAAAGGTGGTCATATACAGTCAATCATATACAAAAGTAAGATAAAAAAAAGTGAAAAAGTAAAAAAAAATATCACCCAGGAGAAAAACCTATACAGTTGTGAACCTGGCAACAAACACTGCTTCCTCTCACCCGGTCTGAGTGGTGCAGGAATGTCTTTCAGAGATGACAAAAAGGATGCAGGTCCACAAAAGCATCAGGCTCCCCTCCTCCACTAACGCGTTTCTGACAGTGGTCCTTCCTCAGATTATCAGACCAGCTTGGAAATACTTGCTGAGAGTCATTGCTCATTAACCCTGAATACCTACTCTGCAACTATGGAGTGGGTAGAAATGTGTTAACTAGTTACGACCTGTATCAGCTGGTTTTATATTTTGTTTGTGGTTATTACCAGGTGAATCATTCTAATGCTTTAATGTCTTCGGTCCACTTGAGTATAGCCTATTTTTCCAAGTTTCATGTGCTCCATGACCCAACAAAGTCCTTTTCACTATCTAAAGTCTTGCAGGAATGGGCTAAGGTATCTGGTTGGCTAACTTTAGACACCCACACAAGACAGTTTGCCAGCTTGCCTAATCAGTTATCAAGTTACTTCCTGTTTTATCTTCTAAAACCAAAGAAAGGAGGCTAGGATCGTCTTCTTCATTCACCTGACTGAGCTTTATTTTCTTGTGTTGCTTTGATTATTTATACTTTAATTGGAGTTTCTTGTTTTTATAGATGGTACCCTAAATAACAATTCTTTGTCATCTGGGAGGAACACCATGCTCTTCTTAAAAGCCCTAATCACAGCCATTTACAGTCTGGTGGTTAGGTGTTAGTGGTATGAGGTAGTCAGGTTTGCTTCCCTTTATCAATATTCCAAGCCGGGACACTTCCACTTCAGTGCGCTACAGTTCATTGATTGACTGATACTAAGTTACCATCTGCTGTTTGAATACATTACAGCTTAATCAGTGCACTGATTTTCTAAAAAATCCTTTGCCATTGAATACTGCTGGCCAGCAAGGAACTTTTTAGCCTGATATATTTAGGTTCTCTTAATCGTATATTGGTTATATTTTATTGAAGTAATTTATAGTATAATACTTATTAAATCATTTTTATATTATTTACCGGCTCTGATTATATTATAATATACCACTTAACATTATAAGCTCACTATGAACCCATGAGCGCAATTCTCTTACTTTTTTTGGTGTTTAATACTTCAGCTCAGGGGTGTATACAGCCCCTGGAGAGATGCGAGCGTGGGCTTAGGTGTGTTTTATCTCTAGAAGGAAAGTAAGATTTTTATTTATACACATATTTTTTATGCATATCTTTATTTATTGTTTGTTCACTGAGGACAGGCACAGGCGCTTCATTTATTTTGTTGCTTCCCTTTATGTCAGAGAGTTTCTGGTAGTTGGGTATCCCTGGCTTGTTACTGTTACACCTTGGCAGCAATGACTTGGACAAAATCAAGGTGTGCAATTGATTATGGACGTTAAGACTAGTTTGAATTAAGTCTCTTCTCAATGGCCTCATTTGGTCTGACAAAGTGTCAAGTCAAGTTTGGAAAGAGCATTGTCAGGACTGGGGTCTTTTGTGTTCCCAGCTGTGATACTGGTGGACCAGTGGTTACAGCTTGATGGAGGAAGTTGCAATTCTTGTGCATGAGGAGGAACAGTAGACTGGTTAGTACCAGAGAGTTGATTATTACCCGAAGCAGAAGCGTGGGGTCTAACATGCCAGAGGTGTTCACTACGGACTCCTGCAAGGGAGTTTAGACTTAGCTGCATCCGTTGTGCAGGTCATAGCCATCCGTCTGGGTCTCCCGTTACTACACCAGAATAATTTTCATTAAGGAATAGGCAAGAGTAGGAGTGGCACTGATTGTAAACAGGACTGGAGCTAACGTTACAGCTAGCAGACTGGAATCGAAGATATAGATATTGGGCTGGAACCGATGATACTGGATAATCATGCTGGAACTGATGATATAAGATTATCGGACTGGAACCAATGGTGCTTCTTATATCATGCTGGTACTGTTGGTGCTTCTAATATAAATCTGGAACCGATGGTGCTTCTTAAATCTGGCTGGAACTGATGGTGCTTCTAATATCGGACTGGAACCAATGATGTGACTATCTGATTGGAACCGATGATGTAACTATAGGCCTGGAACAGATGATGTGACTCGAAGATGAGCTGGCATCAATAGAGGTACTTGAGTCTGGCTAGAACTGACAATACTTTACTCTAAGCTGGAATCAGCGGGTGTTCAAAAGTCAAGCTGGAACTGACAAGGAATACAGACTGTGGACAAACTACTGGAAACAGAAGTCAGAAGTCTAGAGCCCAGGACTTAGCTCTGTGAAGCAACGTTGTTCAAGGCCCCTGGTAATTGTCTGTGAAATCCTTATATCCCCCCTGGAGAGCAGTGATTGGAGGACTAAGTCAGATTACTTCTGCTAGACCAGGAATTGATAAAGCAGAGAACAGCTGTGGATTGGTGTGCAGAGTTATGTGACTGCTGCAGAGTCTGTGGTTGGGGAATTAGTGATCAGCAGATTGCAAGTGTCATGGTGGGCCCTTGTCTCTGGCATGGAGGAAGTAGGCCCGAAAGTTGGAGAAGCGGAAAGTGAGCAGAGCACTGTGAAGAGTTGGAACTGGAATTAGCATGCGATGTTGGGTTAGTTGTGCAAGGACAACATGGACAGAATTCAGAACTCTGTAGATTACTCATACAGGTGGCTAATCAAAAGATTCAGCAGGCAGCAACATCTGTCAGACAATGGATTTAGGAAGTACTGATGGCGGAGGTACAGTGCATCTGGAAAGTATTCACAGCGCTTCACTTTTTCCACATTTTGTTATGTTACAACCTTATTCCCAAATAGAATAAATTAATTTGTCCCTCAAAATTCTACACACAATACCCCATAATGACAACATGAAAAAAGTTTTTTTAGATTTTTGCAAATGTATTAAAAATAAAAAACTAAGAAATGTAAGCACTGTGAATACTTTCCAGATGCACTGTAAATCATAAAAGAAGGGGGATTATGTCAGGATCTTGATAGACATCAGGTTAGAGAATCCATGGACCTTGTAGTGAAAGGTGAACAGGGTGGTTACTAAGTTTGAGCATCAGAATGAGGTCATGTTGTGAGCCACCCATGTTTGTTATTTATGTGCCCACATTTGTATCATTCAGATCGTTCCCTTCTAAGTTCTAGACAGTTGTATTTTTTGTTGAGCAGATTTTTCCAGTTATTTAATTTATGGATGTTGAGGTTGAAGTGGGTCACAGGCTACAGTTCTTTGAACTGAGCTTTGACAGAAAGACACTGCATACTTGTAGTCATATTCGGTGCAAACATAGCTGCTGGACCTTTCTCGTTTGATCATGGTGAGAAAGCTTTACCTTAGGGGTTGGCCTGGCCAAGTAAGAAATTTTAATTAGCAAAAATGCTGTTATCTCAGCTTTGCCAAATGCAGTTGCCTATATCATTATTTCTAGGATTAAGTTAAGCTTAGAGTTAATTAGAAATATCAGTTCATGAATTTAAAACCATCAACTATGTACATCTTAATGTACTTGCACCATGTTGCTCTTTAAAAAACACATTACAATTATCTCTTTTAAAATAAAGCTATAATTATAAAATTCCTTTTCACCTTCTACAAAAAATGTATGTTTATATTAATGTTTATATTATAAATGCAACATAATGAAAAATAGCTATTGTGATAAATACTTGATAAAGTATTGATGAATAAACACTACCAAATCAAAATGATATTGAAGATTTTTGCTTATATTTCATATAAAAGGATACTAACCAAATTGATTAGATATACTGTATACACAGGTGAAGACTCTAACTTTCCATTTGTATTTTATGCTAAACCACATACTCACCATATTTTATTAAAATTGCACATGCAAATTCCTTTATCATGAAGATGGTACAATAACTTTTAATTTCATTACATCATAAAATGTATTATAAATATATATATGAACTAATCTAAGTCATATATACATGCAGTTTACAAGGATTATTAAAATTTCCCTTTGCAAAATGCTTCATGAGCTAAACACAAACATAAACTGTTTTATGGTTTAATGTATAAATATAACCTGTATTGTTTTATTCCTTACTTCACCTACAGTATTGATTAATGTAAATTGCACTACATTCATTTTAATTGGTTTATTCTACAATAAATCTAAATTATTTTTTAGATACATTAATTCAATCAATTATATAGTGTATAAAAACCGAGACTATTTTTTAAAATAATTTTAACATAGTAAATTTGAGTAGCATTATTTTTGACTACAATAAAGCACTTTATTACAATGTTATTTTCAAACTGCTAGTTTTCTTCTTCTTAGCTTTTTGAAACATAATTACAGATTTTGACATTTAACATTCATTTGCAGTTTCAAGTTTTTCAGACAACTTTACAATGGCTTTATTAAAAACTGTAAATAAAATTATTCTGCCACATTAACTCATGGGGATGTACAGTATATGGCACAAAATGCAATAACAGTTCATGACCTCACCAAGTGACCGTAAAGCAGGTTAAGATTATTATTGCCATTAAAATTATGTTTTATACATAAAAACAATTGAAACACCCATGGAGCATCCCCTGCTTGCCTCGGGGCCAACAACTGCAGCTATAGCCAATCCAGCCACAGGCAGCACAGCTCAATATTGTACTAGCCAAGGGACAGACACTCTCCTCATCATAGGTGTGCACAGCACTTTTCATTAGCACCTGCACTAGCAGTGGAGCCTATCAAACACCACCCAAGCGGTGTTTCAAACACAGGGGCAGATTTAGGGGTCAGGGTTCTCCCAGGTATAAAAGTAGCAGCCCCCCCACCTGCCTAATTTTATTATTTTTATTGATTGGTTAAATGCCCTCATTTTATGATAGCCAATTTAATAGATTAATAACAAATTATATATACATATTTACTAAGTGGGAAAGCTCATGGGCAGTATGTGCATGTCCTACCCATTTATACTCCATTCAAGATGGCATATGGTACAGTATATTGGAAATATTTTGCAGTTACATGACATTTTGTGCTGATAATACCAACACAAGCATCCAAGTGCCGCCCCCAAACAAGTACCACCCCTAACCACGTGCCTCATGTGCCTAATGGGAGATTCACCACTGGTCTAACACTATATTAATGTCTTATCATCATGCACCCCAATATCATCATATAAGTCACAGTAGGAAAATTATATAAAATAAGTAGGATACCAAACCACCCTCTCCGGTTTTGGTTTTGGATCTGTATTAAAAAAAAATGTTAAAAACAGCTAGAACATGTAAATTGGGCCTGTTTTTGCACCTACACCCACCCTTATGTTTGATATTAAAAAGGATATGAATAGTTTAACAAACCAAGTACTTCAACGACAGGGACTGCCACTTTTGTGGCTAAAGTACTTGGTTTGTTTGGGTCCCACAAAACAAGCTACCAATGGGGTAAAGGCAGATAACAGTGTTGTTTTGTTAATGATCACCTTTCTAAAGTAGGAAGATGTATTATCATCCAAAGCCTCACCCTCATTAGTGTGTACATCATCATCACACAATATTAATTAATCTCTGCTGAAGTGTCTGTACTGTAATTGGTGGTAAAGGTCTTCCTCATGGAATTTGTAATTCATTTTTATGAACATCATCTTTTTCAGATTTAAAGAAAGCAGCCTGCTCTGCTGATAATTTACAAGGATCCAGGCTGTTCTGGAATCTTTATCCAAATACACACTAGAGGGTAGGCAGCTTAAGTACACCAAATCAAGTTTGTATAACTGAACCCAAATTGCCTTTTCTTCCTCCCATAAGTCAAAGGGACTCTCTGACATGCTCATTTGTACAGTCATTAAAATAATCCTCCAATATTCTTTGGATGCTAACCGTATCAGACTGAGTTATGGTAGAGGTGTTACTAATGTTGGGCTATTCTGTCAGACCTGACCATATGTCAAAAAGTTGTGTTGCTCTGGGGTACTGAGTTGACTCAACCTCATTACCAGTGGGTCTCTTGGGAATGCTCAGTTTTTTCCCTGGCAGCAGCATTGCAGGAGAAATTCAAGTAGAAGATGTTGTCATGTCATGTGTCACGGAGCAGTTATCTTGCTCACAAGAAGCTCTTTGCACCTCTTAAGATCTGAGTTGGTTGGAAAGAAGACATTACGTACAACTTAAACCTGGGATCAAGTATGGTTGCCAAAATTTTGTGATCTGATTTCAAGATTTTGACAACCCTTTGGTCCTGGTGAAACGAATAAAGATCTTGATCTACAAGTTCAACACGTTTATTGTAATTGCTTTGTTTTATCTCCTCCTTCAGATCTTTGAGCTGCCTTTTCATTAGTCTAATTAAGGGAATCTCCTAACTTAAGCTGGCAGTTTCTGAACTCACTTCATAGGATACTACTTCAAATGGTTTAAGTACCTTGCATAAAACGGTATTCTCCACTGTGCAGGACTAAGGTATATTCTCCTCCTTCTCCCTGTGTCATAGCTTGTTGTGTACGTACAAACCCACTCCTCTCCTTGTGTCATGGCTTCTTGTGTATGCTTGGATGGCTTGTTGCTGTTGCTCCATTAGCTGAAGCATATAAAGAATGGAATTCCACCTTGTTACTACCTTTTGCTTCAATTGGTGGCATGGCAAATTGAACTGTTCTCGTAGCCACTGCAATTTTCTGCATGCTATTGCCAAATGCTGAAAATGTTTGGGCCACAGACAGCACCTTCTGCTTGCACCTTTCTTTTCTAAACAATATTCTGTACGATCAAGTTGATTGTGTGTGCAAAACATGGTATGTGTTCATATTCACCCAGTTGTAATGCTCTCACAAGATTGCTGGCATTATCAGAAATTACAAACCCTGAGAAGAGTCTGAGTGGGGTAATCCATTTTGCTATGCCATCCCCTAGCTTTCCTAATAGGTTAACACTGGTATGCCTCTTAGTGATGCTGGTGATACAGAGAGTAGTTTGCCTGTGAAAGAGCTATTGTTTTGTGTTAGATGCTGATGCACCTACTAAGTGGACTGTTACAGTCATGTACTGTAATCTTTAGTTTCATCAGTAACACTTGTCCACACATCTGTTGTTTAGAAGACAGTGGGTTTTATGGCATTTTGTAGGCCAACTATTAGTTTTTTTTTTTTAATGTCCGGATACAGGTGCCCTGTGCCAGAGAAAGAATTGACACCCATCCCCCCCATTTTTCCAATAGGGACATAACAAATTTATAGAACACTGCAGGAAAATGGATTTGGACACAAAATCCTCTTTATACCACATTCATGCACTTAGCTTGAGAGTTTGCTGTTATTCAGTTACAATACCCTTTATTAAATAACACATTTCAATATACTACCATAATCCTGATTCAAATCTATAACCTGTTGCATTCCAGTCAAACACCCTATTCATTGAACTATTTTATCCTGCATAAACTCTATGAGAACTATTTGAAGCTACTTGTACTTTTTAAAGAAAAATAATCAGCATTGCAATTGAGCCACAAATCCAGTCCCTTGCAGCCACACACTACATAGATCTGCTGAGCTGTAATTCTGATATTTTTTTCACAAAGTACAAGGTAAGCTTCAAATAGTTAGAATTTTCTAGCTTAGAATTCTCTAGGTTTCTATGCAAGAGCAAATAGCCCAATGAATATAGTGTCTGACTGCAATGCCACATGCAATGGGTTTGAATCCTGGTTATGTCAGAACCTTGAAATGTAATAAAGGACAGTGTGACTAAATAATAAAGAGCTCTCAAGTTAAGTTCATTAATGTTGTATAGGTATTAGTGACAGGAGGGGTGGGGATAGGAGATAGCGGCAGTCAGGAGATGCTGGGCTTCAAAGAGGTGGTAAGCTGCAAGTGAAAGTAATTAAAACAAATAATTGACAAGTGCGATCAACAGCCCCCCCTACCCGGCAGTGCTATATACAGTGGCACACTCCGCACACACATAGTTATGGCCCTGTGATCCAACAACAATTATAGGGCCTAATTCAGCAAGAGTTGTAGTTTTACTAAAAGTACAGTAGCAAAACTACAACTCCTTTTGCTAGCATGCGGGGGACCGCCCAGCACAGAGCAAGGCAGCCCCGCATGCCAGGTCCTGTTCCCCCTCAAACATGCGGGCGCATCGCTTTATACTGTAGCGATGCGCTTGCATGATTAGGCTTGCCCCCTGTCTACGCAGCCTAGCTGCGCCGGCAGACAGCTACCCGTCATTTTTTGATCACTGCATCTGCATGTGACGTCACACTGCCACAGTGACCAGCGCCAGCAATGGTCCGGACATGCCTCTGTTGTCTGGACTGCGCCCCTTAAATAATGTGGCGACGATGCCCCGTTCCCACCCCCCTCCAAGTCTTAGACTGCGTTCTGAAGAGAACGTAGTTTAAGACCTTGCACATGCGTGTACATGCGTACGCCCATGTGCTGATGTGCTGAAATGCCTCCATAGCGATTTCAGCAGATTAGCGTGTCATGCTGAATTAGCCCCATTGTTTGGTCCTTCAGTACTTTGATTTTGTCTGTTCATTTTTAATTTTAATGACTGAAAAGAAGAAGTAACAATTTGCATATTGTATTCTTTTCCTAGTTTGGCTCATCATGCTATACTGTCTATGCCATAGAACTTGCTGAAGTAGCAATGGTGTTTAAAGTAGCTTCACACAGAAATCCAATCCTTCTTGTATAATTCCCACATTCTTGCCTGTTTACCTTAATAACATTAGCACTGTAGCTGCTGAGCCTATGGCAATACCTGATTTCTACATGTTGCCTGAAGAAATATTACATTTTTAAGCACTTTCCATCTTCCTGTCCATGGGATCTTTAGGAGAAACTTTCAAGAGAAATTGGGTCCATGGGGTCACCTTCAATTGTGCTTCTAGCAGGCATGCTTGGTATGATTGTATCTACTTTAAGAATATGTTCCATGATCTCTTTATCATCAAATGGAAACATGAGTTCTAGTCTCTTAGCACTAGATTGACATTTTCTCACCTGTTCCCATTTCTTAAAGATTAAATTCTTTGTCAACTGTTAATAACAGCAAAACTGTTTCTGCAGTTGCACTTTTTAAAATCAATGGGGGTAATTCAGACCTGATCGTAGCTTCAAATTTGTTAGCAGTTGGGCAAAACCAACCAGACCTGATCGCTAGGCTGCGTTTTCGCAAAGCCAGGTCTGAACTGCGCATGCGACGGGGATTGGCGAGGAGGAATGGGATGTGCGAGAAAAGCAATCGCACGGGCGATCGCAAGGTGACTGACAGGAAGAGGCAGTCTGTGGGTGGCAACTGACAGTTTTTAAGGAGTGTCCAGAGAAACGCAGGAGGGACAAAGGAGGGTTCCTGACGTCAGCTCTGGCCCTGATCATCGCACTGGAAGAGTAGGTCCTGGACAGTGCAGACACTGCACAAACTTCTGTTTATGCAGCTCTCCTGCACAGCGATTTCCCCCTCCCCCTGTAGGAGGCAACTACCTGATCGCAGAGATGCAAAAAACGCACCCTATCGATTAGGCCCCACGTGCACTGCGGGGGGGCAGATATAACATGTGCAGAGAGAGTTAGATTTGGGTGGGGTGTGTTCAAACTGAAATCTAAATTGCATTGTAAAAATAAAGCAGCCAGTATTTACTCTGCACAGAAACAAAATAACCCTCCCAAATCTAACTAACTCTCTCTGCAAATGTTATATCTGCCACACCTGCAGTGCACATGGGGGGGGGGTCATTCCAAGTTGATCGCTAGCTGCCGCTGTTTGCTGCATAGCGATCAGTGAAAAAAATGGCTAATCTGTGCATGCGTATGCACCGCAATGCGCACGCGTGTCGTACGGGTACGAAGTCCATTGTGGTTTTGAACTGGTTCTAGTGACGATTCCAATCGCACAGCCAAACGCAAGGAGATTGACAGAAAGACGGCATTTCTGGGTGGCAACTGACCGTTTTCTGGGATTGTTTGGAAAAACGCAGGCGTGGCCGGGCATTTGCTGGGCGGGTATCTGACGTCATTACCGTGTCACTCTTCGCAGCAATCATCGCACAGGATAAGTAACTACAGGGCTGGTCTTGTTTTGCACAAAATGTGTTTGCAAGCGCTCGGCTGCACAGGCGTTCGCACTCCTGCAAAGCGAAAATACACTCCCCCGTGGGCAGCGACTATGCGTTTGCACGGCTGCTAAAAACTGCTAGCGAGCCATAAATTCGGAATGACCCCCATGGTTTTGCCCAACTGCTAACAAATTTGCTGCTACAATCAGGTCTGAAATTGTACTGATCCTCATACTGTAGATTTATACTTGTTTTTCAGCAGATATTCCACATTATTATCTTAATTATATTTCTTCATTTTAACAAAATGTACTGTATCACTAGAGAAATCTTCCACTATCCCTAAGTAATCTCTTTCTGAATGAGATTTACTTGTCTGTGCCAATTATAGAATAAACCCTTGCACCACTGAAAAAAGCAATTTGCTACCTG
This sequence comes from Pseudophryne corroboree, assembly GCF_028390025.1. Lineage (NCBI taxonomy): Eukaryota > Metazoa > Chordata > Amphibia > Anura > Myobatrachidae > Pseudophryne > Pseudophryne corroboree. The sequence continues at coordinate 740,642,570 of NC_086445.1, forward strand.
ACCAGCCTAGCATAGAGACAGTAAAAGACCAAGAGGAAAATAAGGAATTCAAGACCATCTAAATACTGTATATGTGCCTACATTTCATAATTTAGAAGTGAACTACCCATTGTAAGGACTGCTATAGAATATTGTAGAAGAAAATGTGATTTCTAGATTTGCGCATTGTAAACTTTTAATGCCAAAATCTGCTAAGAGGTCTTGAAACAGTTAAATGAAGCTATATACATCTCTTAAGAGGTCTTCCCAAATTGTTATCAAAAATTATACACATCTGTTCTTATGAAACATTTAGGTCAATCTATACTTTAGAACAGCACATGGTTTATGTTGAGTTAGTTATTTCTAGAAAAATGTGCATTTTGCTTAGCTTGTAATGCTGGTCATAACAATGGCCATAACTAGGGTGGTGCAGATGGTGCTTTGCACACAGCACTTTTGCCCTGTGGGTTCACCGTCTACATCCACCCGATTGGCTGCCTTGGTACTGTATGTGCAGAACAGTTGTAGCCGTCCTCCTCTCCTGCCACCGTGCAAGGGAGGAGGACAGAGGAGCTCGCGGGCAGGAGTAGGGACGGGTTAAGAGAAGGGAAGGATGAGGAGATGAGGCAAAGAAAGGTGAGGAGATAAGCGGGTCGAGAGAGCAAGAAGGAGGAGATGGGAGAGGTGCGGGGCAGATAGTTTAGTGTTATGATGGTAAACATCGGGACAACAGCAGCTCGGAAGGACACCAGCACTCAGCATTAGAGGCCCCGTCCACATAAAGCATTGCTGAGGCAGGAGGGGTGAGAAACAAGTAACAGTGTGGAGTATCTCTCACACACACACCACAATTCCCCCACCACTACCACCACCACACCCTGTGGGTGGAAGGGGGAAGAGAAATGATAAGGAGGACGATATTCATGGGCTCTACCTGGCATAATGTGTGGGCACTCTACCTAGCTTAATGTGTGGTATAATGTGTATAAGGAATACTACTGTGTGGTGTAATTTGAATAACGAACACTACTGTGTGATATAATGTGAATAACAGACACTACTGTGAGGTGTAATGTAAAGTGGTACTATTCTGTAGCCACACCCTTTCTCCATGAAGCCAAACTCCTATAATTTTGACGCATGCCTTTCCCTATTTTGCATATGGGGAAGAGGGGGCACCAAGTCTATTTCTGGCACAGGGCACCAAAATGTCTAGTTATGGCTCTGGTCATATCACAAGAAGAGTCCAACTCAGCAATGGTAGCATATGCACCTGGCTTACTCCAGTAAATGTAGCTTCACAGTAATAATAGAGAAAAGTTCTCTTTGTTGTAGATGAAAAACAGAAATAGAAAATAGAACACTGAGGGGTATATGCAATTCCGGACGAATTGCGCCTTTTTTTCGCCCGTTTTTAAATTCGACACAATTCGACCATCGAATCCGGCCGGCGGGTGCCGGAATTCGACATATTCAATTAAAAACGTATTCGACAGTCCCGCTGTCGAAAAACGGACCAATTGACGGATAAGTGCGTCCTGGATTCGACTTTTCGAATGGCACAAAAATGGTTAAAAAACCCTGAAAAAAATTGCGTGGGGTCCCCCCTCCTAAGCATAACCAGCCTCGGGCTCTTTGATGCGGTCCTGGTTGTAAAAATACGGGGGGAAAATTGACAGTGGATCCCCCGTATTTTTAGAACCAGCACTGGGCTCTGCGACTGGTCCTGGTGCAAAAAATACGGGGCACAAAAGACGTAGGGGTCCCCCGTATTTTTAACACCAGCACCGGCCTCCACTAGCTGGAGAGATAATGCCACAGCCAGGGGACACTTTTATATCGGTCCCTGCGGCTGTGGCATTACATCCCCAACTAGTCACCCCTGGCCGGGGTACCCTGGAGGAGTGGGGACCCCTTCAATCAAGGGTTTCCCCCCCCTTCCAGCCACCCAAGGGCCAGGGGTGAAGCCCGAGGCTGTCCCCCCCATGCAAGGGCTGCAGATGGGGGGCTGATAGCCTTGTGTCAAAGAAAAGAATATTGTTTTTTGCAGCAAAACTACAAGTCCCAGCAAGCCTCCCCCGCAAGCTGGTACTTGGAGAACCACAAGTACCAGCATGCGGGGGGGAAACGGGCCCGCTGGTACCTGTAGTTCTACTGCAAAAAAAATACCCAAATAAAAACAGTACACAGACACCGTGAAAGTAAAACTTTATTACATACATGCCGACACACACATACTTACCTATGTTGACACGAGGTTCGGTCCACTTCTCCAAGTAGAATCCACGGTGTACCTGAAAATAAAATTATACTCTCCAAAATCCAGTGTAGATTGGTCCTCTTCTGAGCTTGTAATCCACGTACTTGCCAAAAAAACAAACCGCATACCCGGACCACGGAATGAAAGGGGTCCCATGTTTACACATGGGACCCCTTTCCCCGAATGCTGAGACCCCCCGTGACTCCTGTCACAGAGGGTCCCTTCAGCCAATCAGGGAGCGCCACGTCGCTGACCGCGGGTAACCTCACTGCTGACCGCAAAGTTCCCACCATTGAAGACAATGGAGCGGCTGTGCAATGCGCTGTCTGACAGCTCAGACGCGCATAGCCAATCAGGAGAGTGCCACGACGGTTTGTTTTTTTGCCAAGTACGTGGATTACAAGCTCAGAAGAGGACCGATCTACACTGGATTTTGGAGAGTATAATTTTATTTTCAGGTACACCGTGGATTCTACTTGGAGAAGTGGACCAAACCTCGTGTCAACATAGGTAAGTATGTGTGTGTCGGCATGTATGTAATAAAGTTTTACTTTCACTGTGTGCGTGTACTGTTTTTATTTGGGTATTTTTTTTGCAGTAGAACTACAGGTACCAGCGGGCCCGTTTCCCCCCCGCATGCTGATACTTGTGGTTCTCCAAGTACCAGCTTGCGGGGGAGGCTTGCTGGGACTTGTAGTTCTGCTGCAAAAAACAATATTCTTTTCTTTGACACAAGGGTATCAGCCCCCCATCTGCAGCCCTTGCATGGGGGGGACAGCCTCGGGCTTCACCCCTGGCCCTTGGGTGGCTAGAGGGGGGTACCCCTTGATTTAAGGGGTCCCCACTCCTCCAGGGTACCCCGGCCAGTGGTGACTAGTTGGGGATTTAATGCCACGGCCGCAGAGCCCGGTGCTGGTTCTAAAAATACGGGGGATCCCCTGTCAATTTTTTCCTCGTATTTTTACAACCAGGACCGGCTCAAAGAGCCCGAGGCTTGTTATGCTTAGAAGGGGGGACCACACGCTTTTTTTTCCCTTGATTTTAACCCATTCCTACCCCTTCCCACTGAAAACCATGCTCTCTCTATTTTAGTCAGTTAAAAAAATATATTCTTTAAAAAAATATATAAATAATACTTGTGTCTCCTAATAGACAAAACAAGTACATAATCCCTTCTAATTTAAGTAGATATGCTATTAGCAATAAAAAAAAACAAAAAAAAAACATGTTTTTAAATTTTTTTAATAGATTCCGCCAGCAAAGTGAGGCGGAATGAAATTGACAAAATTACTGTCGAAAAGCACTGTTGTCGAATCGACTTTCTTCAATTGAATATACTTTTGTCGAAAAGCCGCATTTTTACCACTGCAGACATGTCGAATTTTAAAAATGTCGAATGCAAAAAGTCGAATCTGAAACGTCCGTTTTTTTGTCGAAAAGTACTGTATTGCATTGTCGAATCCAATTCGACATGTTTTTTTTGTCGAAAATGCCCCGTTTTTCTACTTTTGCGGCAATTCGACCGCAATTGCATATACCCCTGAGTATTTATAGTTGGTTCAGGAGCCTCAGCTCCCTGGTCTCTGAGAGCTGTGGCAGATCACAGCTGTGCACTTCTTCCCTGATTGCAGACCAGTGTGCTGATGGAGTGCCCTCTAGAGGTGGGCTCGTGACACTGCTGGGATTTACTTCTTAGGTTCAATTTACTTGAAAGAATTAGCTTGACACCAAGTACACACAGCATTGCATATACAGTATAGGCTCACTCTCAGCTCCTAATTGGTGCCAAAGTATCAAGTGTCCAGTTTGTGAAATTCTGTATACTGACCTGGGCTTATTTAACCATTCTGTACCTTTTCTCATGAACCCAAACCTGACTTGCCCTACCCTGCTGAATATCAGCAAGTGTCCCTTTGGCTTGTTCTGTTGATATGATTCTGTGCATGTGACCTTCACCGTGATTTGTCTGACTATCCCTCTGTCTACTGATTCTGAGACTCACATGTACTCCCATACAGTCTCCTTTAGGGGGCAGTGAGAGGACTGCAACCTGCGAACCCCAGCAGTGACATCTCTCCCACTTTTTGGCAGCTGTTGGTGAAAACTGGGGGCCCATTAAACTTTGTGCCTCAACTCTGTAAGATCTAACCCGGGACTGACTGCATCCAATGATTCTGAAGTTCGACAAGTAAGTAGTATAGGTACTCACTGGTTTAAGGTGAAGTTCAAGTAAGGAATCTGAACTCTTTTTGCATGGGGTGGTTTCCAATTATGTAGTATATTCCAGTTGTCAACTTTAGTGATTTATTTTAATCATAGTCAATAAAAAACTTAGAATCCAGAGTATAGTGATTTGCAATGTCACAATAAAGTGCAGTCAACTACATAAAAAAAAAGATTTGCAACCACTATATATAGACGACCATACTGATGAAACTGATCGGTGAACTGCCAGCTTCAGAATTTGTGATGATTTAGTCGCAGTAATATAGGGACAGTTTTATTAGGAGACATTGGGTATGATGTAATGCCGCCCGAGTTTGGCGGCCATGCGGAATGCCAGCCAGACTCTTATGAAGGGATACTCACTTACAAGGCATGATTTTACCTTGTAAGTGATTGTCCCTTAAAAAAAAAAGTCTGAGTTAGGCAGGCATCCCGCTCGGCTGCCGAACTCGGGCAGCATTACGTCCCGCCATCTGCCATCCTAGATGTTTCCACTATGTCTCTGGTCATTAATGTATTTCCAAAAGAGAATGCTTTTCACTTACTGCAGTATAAATTAAAACAATCACTGAATGCACTCGCTGGTGGAATCGACTACATCATTGGGAAAGGGGATGCATAATGGGGAACTACCCCATTGAAGTTAGAAATGTGCGGCGGGCACTTTTCGTGTTTTGGTTTTGGTTCTGGTTCCATGCTCGTGTTTTGGATCTGGATTGGTTTTGCCTAAACCACCATATCGTGTTTTGGTTTTGGTTTTGGATCTGGATGATTTTTGAAAAAAACATAAAAAAACAGCTAAAATCAAAGAATTTGGTGGTAATTTTAATTCCTACGGTATTATTAAACTCAATAACATTAATTTCCACCCATTTCCAGTCTATTCTGAACACCTCATACCTCACAATATTGTTTTTAGGCCAAAAGGTTGTGATCTGCCTCTCAACGGGTACATATAGATTTCTCAAGTGTCTGCAAAGGAAGCATTTCGCATTAATGCGTCCTTACTGTACTACTACTGTATGTCCATTCTTACGTTACCCCTCCAGCTTTCATTCCATCTCTTGAAGCTCAAGATGATGCAAAAACTTGCCCCAGTTTCCAGAGGGATAATGTATGTGCACATTAGAAAAAATGCATAACTTACAGGAAAGAAGGAAAAAAAATATGTCCAACTCTACATAGCTTAATATTCTATATGTACACATAGTTTTTACATGAAGTTACTGCAGGATATCTACAATTGCCAAATAGCAATAGCCAAGTACTGAAGCACTACTTAGCATGCCATGAGTAAGTACGGCGAGTATTCCTTCTGGAAATGAAAGGAAATATGTAACTTTTTGTTATGAACTGCTGGGAGTCTGAGTGTTGAATACCAGCTGTTCTGTCTGCACACATTGATTTCTTGCTACTTTAAAAGCTGGGTAATTGATGGAAAACAAACACTGGAAGGGCTGCCAGACCTCACAAACACAGAACTGATCTCTGCATTAGCTTCGGCTCTCTCATGGGGTATTCACTATCAAAAGAGCTTCTTTGCTGTCACAGCAGAAGACAAGCAGCACAGATCTGAATGTGAAATCTTTATACACACATTAAGAACTGAAACAAAAGAGAGTAGAGGCCGAGCAGGGTCACATCCCAAGCAACTTTATTTCAGAGTTAGCAAAGCAAAGAAACAAACAAACAAACAAACAAACAAACAAACAAACATAATATTGGAAAAAGCATTGCATTCAAAGAGTGGCCAATATTATATTCAGCCATAAAGGTTGCTGTTAAAAGCAGGAAGTAGTTCACTTAATTTTCCTCTAACCGTCCACTGCACATAATGTACTGTAATGCAATTTAAATATATATATATATATTAGTACAGACAGGCTATATCGGGGAGCTGTCATAACGCGTAATACTACGATGCTAGAACTCACATGATCAAAAGAAATGGTTATTTACATGATTATTAACATTTATTAACATTATTTGTAAATGTGCATGAAAGTAGTGCAACCAATAAGATTGTAGATTTCTTCTAAGCAGCATAGTCAAGATTAGAGCAAGGAATTGCTGGGCACCTGTCACTGCCAGCTAATATAAGAGTCTCACCTATATCAAAAGTGTAGGTCATACTTGCCTACCTGACCCTCTCCATGAGGGAGAAAATGCTCTGTTCCTGGACTTTCCTGGTAATGTATGATTGCCATCACCTGTGGTGAGCTAGTTAATTGATAAGAAAGGTATTTCACCACAGGTGATGGCAATCATACATTACCAGGAAAGTCCAGGAACAGAGCATTTTCTCCCTCATGGAGAGGGTAAGGTAGGCAAATATGGTGTAGGTCAGTATAGAACAAAATGTTATTAAAGTTACACATGCCATGGTTGGCTACAGTTCACACCACAAAGATGCATTCAATATTCTAAAGACAATTAATTGGAATCACAAAAGAAGTGTCAGAATTAGAGATGTGCACCGGAAATTTTTCGGGTTTTGTGGTTTGGTTTTGGGTTCGGTTCCGTGGCCGTGTTTTGGGTTCGAACGCGTTTTGGCAAAACCTCACCAAATTTTTTTTGTCGGATTCGGGTGTGTTTTGGATTCGGGTGTTTTTTTTTTCAAAAAACCCTAAAAACAGCTTAAGTCATAGAATTTGGGGGTCATTTTGATCCCAAAGTATTATTAACCTCAATAACCATAATTTCCACTCATTTTCAAGCTATTCTGAACACCTCACACCTCACAATATTATTTTTAGTCCTAAAATTTGCACCGAGGTCGCTGGATGACTAAGCTCAGCGACCCAAGTGGCCGACACATACACCTGGCCTATCTAGGAGTGGCACTGCAGTGTCACGCAGGATGGACCTTTAAAAAAACACTCCCCAAACAGCACATGACGCAAAGAAAAATGAAAGAAAAAAGAGGTGCAAGATGGAATTGTCCTTGGGCCCTCCCACCCACCCTTATGTTGTATAAACAGGACATGCACACTTTAACCAACCCATCATTTCAGTGACAGGGTCTGCCACACGACTGTGACTGAAATGACGGGTTGGTTTGGACCCCCACCAAAAAAGAAGCAATTAATCTCTCCTTGCACAAACTGGCTCTACAGAGGCAAGATGTCCACCTCATCATCATCCTCCGATTCATCACCGTGTACATCCCCCTCCTCACAGATTATCAATTCGTACCCACTGGAATCCACCATCACAGCTCCCTGTGTACTTTGTGGAGGCAATTGCTGCTGGTGAATGTCTCCACGGAGGAATTGATTATAATTCATTTTAATGAACATCATCTCCACATTTTCTGGAAGTAACCTTGTACGCCGATTGCTGACAAGGTGAGCGGCGGCACTAAACACTCTTTCGGAGTACACACTTGTGGGAGGGCTACTTAGGTAGAATAAAGCCAGTTTGTGCAAGGGCCTCCAAATTGCCTCTTTTTCCTGCCAGTATACGTACGGACTGTCTGACGTGCCTACTTGGATGCGGTCACTCATATAATCCTCCACCATTCTTTCAATGGAGAGAGAATCATATGCAGTGCCAGTAGACGACATGTCCGTAATCGTTGGCAGGTCCTTCAGTCCGGACCAGATGTCAGCATCAGCAGTCGCTCCAGACTGACCTGCATCACCGCCAGCGGGTGGGCTCGGAATTCTGAGCCTTTTCCTCGCACCCCCAGTTGCGGGAGAATGTGAAGGAGGAGATGTTGACAGGTCGAGTTCCGCTTGACTTGACAATTTTCTCACCAGCAGTTCTTTGAACCCCTGCAGACTTGTGTCTGCCGGAAAGAGAGATCCAAGGTAGGTTTTAAATCTAGGATCGAGCATGGTGGCCAAAATGTAGTGCTCTGATTTCAACAGATTGACCACCCATGAATCCTTGTTAAGCGAATTAAGGGCTCCATCCACAAGTCCCACATGCCTAGCGGAATCGCTCAGTGTTAGCTCCTCCTTCAATGTCTCCAGCTTCTTCTGCAAAAGCCTGATGAGGGGAATGACCTGACTCAGGCTGGCAGTGTCTGAACTGACTTCACGTGTGGCAAGTTCAAAAGATTGCAGAACCTTGCACAACGTTGAAATCATTCTCCACTGCGCTTGAGACAGGTGCATTCCACCTCCTATATCGTGGTCAGTTGTATAGGCTTGAATGGCCTTTTGCTGCTCCTCCAACCTCTGAAGCATATAGAGGGTTGAATTCCACCTCGTTACCACTTCTTGCTTCAGATGATAGCAGGGCAGGTTCAGGCGTTTTTGGTGTTGCTCCAGTCTTCTGTACGTGGTGCCTGTACGCCGAAAGTGTCCCGCAATTCTTCTGGCCACCGACAGCATCTCTTGCACGCCCCTGTCGTTTTTTAAATAATTCTGCACCACCAAATTCAAGGTATGTGCAAAACATGGGACGTGCTGGAATTTGCCCAGATTTAATGCACACACAATATTGCTGGCGTTGTCCGATGCCACAAATCCACAGGAGAGTCCAATTGGGGTAAGCCATTCTGCGATGATCTTCCTCAGTTGCCGTAAGAGGTTTTCAGCTGTGTGCGTATTCTGGAAAGCGGTGATACAAAGCGTAGCCTGCCTAGGAAAGAGTTGGCGTTTGCGAGATGCTGCTATTGGTGCCGCCGCTGCTGTTCTTGCGGCGGGAGTCAATACATCTACCCAGTGGGCTGTCACAGTCATATAGTCCTGAGTCTGCCCTGCTCCACTTGTCCACATGTCCGTGGTTAAGTGGACATTAGGTACAACTGCATTTTTTAGGACACTGGTGTTTGGTACCGGGGACACAGTACCTCAAACAAGTCTATAGTTGGCTCTGCAGTAATGATGGATACCGGAACCACGTTTCTCACCGCCCAGGATGCCAAGGCCTCAGTTATCCGCTTTGCAGCAGGATGACTGCTGTGATATTTCATCTTCCTCGCAAAGGACTGTTGGACAGTCAATTGCTTGGTGGAAGTAGTAAAAGTCGTCTTACGACTTCCCCTCTGGGATGACCATCGACTCCCAGCAGCAACAACAGCAGCGCCAGCAGCAGTAGGCGTTACACGCAAGGATGCATCGGAGGAATCCCAGGCAGGAGAGGACTCGTCAGAATTGCCAGTGACATGGCCTGCAGGACTATTGGCATTCCTGGGGAAGGAGGAAATTGACACTGAGGGAGTTGGTGGGGTGGTTTGCGTGAGCTTGGTTACAAGAGGAAGGGATTTACTGGTCAATGGACTGCTTCCGCTGTCGCCCAAAGTTTTTGAACTTGTCACTGACTTATGATGAATGCGCTGCAGGTGACGTATAAGGGAGGATGTTCCGAGGTGGTTAACGTCCTTACCCCTACTTATTACAGCTTGACAAAGGGAACACACGGCTTGACACCTGTTGTCCGCATTTCTGTTGAAATACTTCCACACCGAAGAGCTGATTTTTTTGGTATTTTCACCAGGCATGTCAATGGCCATATTCCTCCCACGGACAACAGGTGTCTCCCCGGGTGCCTGACTTAAACAAACCACCTCACCATCAGAATCCTCCTTGTCAATTTCCTCCCCAGCGCCAGCAACACCCATATCCTCCTCATCCTGGTGTACTTCAACACTGACATCTTCAATCTGACTATCAGGAACTGGACTGCGGGTGCTCCTTCCAGCACTTGCAGGGGGCGTGCAAATGGTGGAAGGCGCATGCTCTTCACGTCCAGTGTTGGGAAGGTCAGGCATCGCAACCGACACAATTGGACTCTCCTTGTGGATTTGTGATTTCGAAGAACGCACAGTTCTTTGCTGTGCTTTTGCCAGCTTAAGTCTTTTCATTTTTCTAGCGAGAGGCTGAGTGCTTCCATCCTCATGTGAAGCTGAACCACTAGCCATGAACATAGGCCAGGGCCTCAGCCGTTCCTTGCCACTCCGTGTGGTAAATGGCATATTGGCAAGTTTACGCTTCTCCTCCGACGATTTTATTTTAGATTTTTGAGTCCTTTTTTTACTGATATTTTGTGTTTTGGATTTTACATGCTCTGTACTATGACATTGGGCATCGGCCTTGGCAGACGACGTTGATGGAATTTCATCGTCTCGGCCATGACTAGTGGCAGCAGCTTCAGCACGAGGTGGAAGTGGATCTTGATCTTTCCCTATTTTTGGAACCTCAACATTTTTGTTCTCCATATTTTAATAGGCACAACTAAAAGGCACCTCAGGTAAACAATGGAGATGGATGGATACTAGTATACTTATGGATGATGAGTGACTGACGACACAGAGGTAGCTACAGCCGTGGACTACCGTACTGCGTCTGCTAGTATAGAGATGATAATGATATAAAAAATATATATATATCACTACTGCAGGTATATATAAATATAATACAATGACGGACCTGCTGGACACTGTCAGCAGACTCCTAAACTACTAGTATGAAGAAGATAGAAAAAAAAAACCCACCACAGGTAGGTATACAATTATGGACGAGCTCTGACGACACAGAGGTAGCTACAGCCGTGGACTACCGTACTGCGTCTGCTAGTATAGAGGTGATAATGATATAAAAATATATATATATCACTACTGCAGGTATATATAATATAATGACGGACCTGCTGGACACTGTCAGCAGACTCCTAAACTACTAGTATGAAGAAGATAGAAAAAAAAACCCACCACAGGTAGGTATACAATTATGGACGAGCACTGACGACACAGAGGTAGCTACAGCAGTGGACTACCGTACTGTGTCTGCTAGTATAGAGATGATAATGATATAAAAAATATATATATATCACTACTGCAGGTATAAATAATATAATGACGGACCTGCTGGACACTGTCAGCAGACTCCTAAACTACTAGTATGAAGAAGATAGAAAAAAAAACCCCACCACAGGTAGGTATACAATTATGGACGAGCACTGACGACACAGAGGTAGCTACAGCCGTGGACTACCGTACTGCGTCTGCTAGTATAGATATGATAATGATATAAAAAATATATATATATCACTACTGCAGGTATATATAATATAATGACGGACCTGCTGGACACTGTCAGCAGACTCCTAAACTACTAGTATGAAGAAGATAGAAAAAAAAAACCCACCACAGGTAGGTATACAATTATGGACGAGCACTGACGACACAGAGGTAGCTACAGCCGTGGACTACCGTACTGCGTCTGCTAGTATAGAGATGATAATGATATAAAAAATATATATATATATCACTACTGCAGGTATATATAATATAATGACGGACCTGCTGGACACTGTCAGCAGACTCCTAAACTACTAGTATGAAGAAGATAGAAAAATAAACCCCACCACAGGTAGGTATACAATTATGGACGAGCACTGACGACACAGAGGTAGCCACAGCCGTGGACTACCGTACTGCGTCTGCTAATATAGAGATGATAAAGATGATAGAGATGAACAAAAAAAATATAACACTACTGCAGGTAAATATTTATATAATATAATGAATGACGGACCTGCTGGACACTGTCAGCAGAATGCGTTTATAGAATAAATAAATAAAAACACCACAGGAGTGTTTAACTTTTTCAGGCAGACAATATACTGGTGGTCACTGGTCAGTCACACTGGCAGCAAAAGTGTGCACTGTACTCCTGCTATCACTGCACCCCAGTCTCCCCCACAATTCAGCTGTGTGAGCAGTGAGCACTCAGCACAGTCAGATATACAAGATGATATTATCATGCAGCACACTGAGGCTGAGCACAGATATGGTATGTGACTGTGTATCGTTTTTTTTCAGGCAGAGAACGGATTATATTAAATAATAAATAAAACTGGTGGTGGTCACTAGTAACTATCAGCAAAACTCTGCACTCTGAGTACTCCTAATGCTCCCCAAAATTACTAAGTTAGTAGTAAATCAACTCAAGTGTCTCTATCTATTCTAACGGAGAGGATGCCAGCCACGTCCTCTCCCTATCAATCTCAATGCACGTGTGAAAATGGCGGCGACGCGCGGCTCCTTATATAGAATCCGAGTCTCGCGATAGAATACGAGCCTCGCGAGAATCCGACAGTGGGATGATGACGTTTGGGCGCGCTCGGGTTAACCGAGCAAGGCGGGAAGATCCGAGTCTGCCTCGGACCCGTGTAAAAAGGCTGAAGTTCGGGGGGGTTCGGATTCCGAGGAACCGAACCCGCTCATCTCTAGTCAGAATATCATTGGAATCACAGTTGAACATATTAATTAGAATCACATATATTTGCATGAGATCATTGGAATCACAGTCTTCACCGGCAACAAACTTTGGAGATCTGGTAGAAGTCTGCTGTGCCACAGTATGTCAATGGGGGCATTGGCACACAGTTGATAGGGGAAATGTGGTAGCAGAGACACTTGTTCACAGGTCTT